>NW_027507785.1:294294268-294836768 GCF_037356315.1 Lithobates pipiens
GGAGTAATGGTCCTTTATGAGAAGGGAAAACAGAAGAACCTGTCGGAATAACATGCATTTGGGATGAAAGAGAAGCATATGCGCTGCTATGATTGTCTTAGTTCCACCAGACGTCTTTCCGATGATATCAATCTTCCAGTATAAACATTGCTGGCACAAGCCAAAGATGGGCAGAATGGGATATGCAATATATCAGGTGCGCTTTGGCATGTGAATCAAAGCTGTATTTGTCTACAACAAAATGCAATACTTCTATGTCATGCACAGAGGTTTCTGTAGAATTAAATGTGTGCAATTTCATTGGATTACACGCTCCCACAGTTATCCACCCTACCTCATTAAAGTAAAACTCCAGGCAGACAAATAAATACTGCTAGCTCCTCTTACCAAGGGAACATATAGCTGGCTTAGTCTAGGACAGTGGTTGCCAACCTTTCAGACCTCACGGACCACTAAACGCACAATTTTGAATCCCGTGGACAACTAACATGAATATAACATACGTTATTCACACTGCTGCCTTCTAGATGCAATGCTCCGGCTCTCTGCACCCCTTCCCCTGGATGACTCTACTGCCTTATACACACAATGCTACAGCTCTCTGTCTCCCTCCCCCTGGATTACACTGCTGCCTTATACACACAATTCTACAGCTCTCTGTCTCCCTCCCCCTGGATTACACTGCTGTCTTATATATACAATTATCTGGCTCTCTGCCCCCCCCCCCCCGGATCACACTAATGCCTTATAAACGTAATGCTCCAGGTCTCTGCCCCCTCCCCGGATAACTCTGATGCCTTATACACACAATGCTCCAGCTCTCTGCCTCCCTTCCCCTGGATCATACTGCTGTCTTACACACGCAATGCTCCAGCTCTCTGCCCCCCTCCCCTGAATCACACTGCTGCCTTATACACACAATTCTCCGGCTCTCTGCCCCCCTCCCCCTGGATAACACAGCTGCCTTATACACACAATGCTCTGACTCTCTGCCCCCTCCCCCTGGATCTCTCTGATGCCTTATACACACAATGCTCTGTCTCTCTGCCCCCCTCCCCTGGATGACACTGTTGCCTTATACACAATGCTCTGTCTCTCTGCCCCCTCCCCATGG
Organism: Lithobates pipiens; assembly: GCF_037356315.1. Classification (NCBI taxonomy): domain Eukaryota; kingdom Metazoa; phylum Chordata; class Amphibia; order Anura; family Ranidae; genus Lithobates; species Lithobates pipiens. The sequence continues at coordinate 294,295,383 of NW_027507785.1, forward strand.
ATCACACTGCTGCCTTATACACACAATGTTTTGGCTCTCTGCCCCCCTCCCCCCTGGATAACTCTGCTGCCTTATACACACAATGCTCTGGCTCTATGCCCCCCCCCCCCCTGGATCACACTGCTGCATTATACACACCCAATCATCCGGCTCTCTGCCCCCTCCCCTGTATCACACTGCTGCCTTATACACACAATGCTCTGACTCTCTGGCCCTTCTGCCCCCCACACACACTCTGCATCACACTGCTGCCTTATACAGACTCATCATTGGATCCACCTCCTTATCCAGCCATGTGCTTAAGCTCCATACTCCATCCCATTCTCCCAGTCTGTGATCAGCACTGAATTTGGAAGTCCCCTCCTTCTTTACCTCCTGCTCTCTGCAATACTTGTGGCACCTTCCTCTGAGTTCCCAAAATCCACAGAGGAGGCATCGGGTATCAATGTGCGCTTACAGTAATGACTGTAAGCGTGCATTGAGAACAACACTGGAAATAACATTGGGCGGTATACATCCGCCACAATGTTGATTTGGAGCAGAACCCCTGGGGACCACCAACATTTTCTCGCAGACTGTCAGTGGTCCACAGACCACTGGTTGGCGAGCGCTGGTCTAGGGTTGCCTTAGTAGAGTTTAGTTCTTACCTTACTTTATGGTACCCCAGACCCCCTCCATAGAGAGTAGGTCCACCAAAGTTGCTCCTCTTCCAAGTTGTTCAGATGCCACTTTGGCAACACACAAAGCAAGACCAGCAGCCCTGCACAGTGTAAGATACCATTAAGGGCCAATCAGTACCCTATCCTGAGAGGAGAATAACAGAACGGATGCTTCCGCAGGACAGGTGTAAGTATTTGTCTCCAATTTAAACAATGTGTTACGCTTTGATCACATGTGCACTTGGAGCACCGCTCAAAGCTGGAGGAAAACAAGTGTCCCCACCGGTATTCAGAAAATGGGAGCAGACTTCAGGAACTAATTCAGAACCAAGGACATATGTGGGGTAAGACAGACCTCTGTGACCAAGCCCCAGTAAGCAGGGCAAAACATGTCAATCCGCCCGTATGTGGCCTCCGGCGGACTTTTTTTACCCAAAAGTCTGGCGGACTTAGAAAGTAGTTTTGCACCAAAATGTGTCCACCAGACTCGCAGTCCAGCGGACAATACAGCTGTGTGTGTGTGTGCTAGTCCGCCGTACTTTTGAAATTAACTGACTTTTCCCGCATTGAGAAAAGTCCGTTCATTTTGAACGCGGCTCCAGGTAGGCCGCTCGCTCGTCCCCACTCCCTTTCCTGACCTGCCGGGCTGCGTGCTCGGATAAGGGTCTGATATGGACCTAGGGGGGGACCCCCACACCGTTTTTTCAGCATAGGGCTTCCCCTTTAAGTCCATACTAGGTGACGGGGCCAGTGACGTGTTAATCTCGCCGCCGAAGGCGGCAACATTGACTTCCTTCGCTAGTCCTGGCTACCTGGAGCCGCGCTCAAAATGAACAGACTTTCCTCCTGTGTGTGGGCAAGTCTGTTCATTTCAAAAGTACGGATAGTCCGGTGGACTTTATGGTGGTTTGTCCACCAGACTAAGTCTGCCGTATAGTCTGATCGTGTGTACGCGGCATTATATGGCTTTGGACTTCTCACAGATGGATGGAATGCTCTCTGCCCTGTATAGCTCATAGTAAATACGCTAGAAGCAATCTCGTAGGACAGAAGAGGGAGAACCCATAGTGTAGCAGTTTCCAACTTGATTTATTAGAAAAGTAAGATAAAATACTCACAAGCAAGGAGCAAGTTAAAACATTAAAATCAATCACCACCACCACCTGTCCAAGCCGGCGTGATGATGTCATCGCAGAGCTCTGCCCTAATGCATTTCATTCCACAGAATATATTCAAAGGGACAAAATGAGCATTATATTATGTAAATGTAGTGGTTGGGGCTGCCACTATTTATCTTTAGATCAAGCCCAGAACTGGGCTTTAAAATACCATCAGAGAGACAAATGATTGGCCCCAAAAAATGTTCTGCAGCAGCACAAACATACAGCAAACATCAGTAAGAACTATCTTTGTCCTAAAGAAGAACAAGGAGTCCTGAAAGTGATGGTTTGGTCCCCACAGAGCCCTGATCTCATCATCGTTGAGTCTGAGTGGAGGAATCTAGGATGGTAAAAGACCTGCGGGTCCTAGTAGATGACAGGCTCAGCAATGGCGTGCAATGCCAAGCTGCTGCAAGCAAAGCAAACATAATATTGGCATGCATTAAAAAGGGGATTAACTCCAGAGATAAAAAGATAATTCTCCCACTCTACAAGACTCTGGTCTGGCTGCATCTAGGAGTATGCCGTCCAGTTCTGGGCACCAGTCCTCAGGAAGCATGTACTAGAACTGGAGAGAGTCCAGAAAAGGGAAACAAAATGAATAGGGACTGGAGGACATTAGTTATGAGGAAAGGTTGTGAGCACTGAACTTATTCTCTCTGGAGAAGAGATGCTTGAGAGGGGATATGATATCAATGTGCAAATACCGTACTGGTGACCCCACAATAGGAATAAAACCTTTCAGTGAATGGGAATTTAATAAGACATGCGGCCATTCATTAAAATTAGAAGAAAAGCGGTTTAACCTTAAACTGTGTATAGGGTTCTTTATTGTATATATAGCGGTAAGGATGTGGAATTCCCTTCCACAGACGGTGGTTTCAGCTGGGAACATTGATAATTAAAAAAAACTATTAGATAAGCACCTGAATGGCCACAGCATACAGGAATATACAATGTAATTCTGACATATTATCACACACTGGACTTGACTTGATGGACTTGTGTCTTTCTTCAACCTCGCCTACTATGTAATTATGTAACTATGTAACTCTGAGTGATTACATGAAGAGACAGAAGGATTTGAGGCAGCCTACATCCACAGAAGATCTCCGGGATGTTTAGAACAACCTACCTGTGAGTTCCTACAAAAACTGTGTGCAAGTATACCTAGAAGAATTGACGCTGTTTTGAAGCCAAAGAGTGGCCACACCCAGGGCCGCTGATAGGCCAGTACAACTGGCCCTGTTGTACCGGGCCTGGCCAGCAGGGGGGCCCAGGCAAGCTGAGCAGATAAATAATTAATATAAAAGAAATCCTCCAGCCATGGTCGATCAGAGTCCGTCTGAATCAACTACCAACCAAATAGCCCCCACCACCCCCCCGGTTATTTTTAAGTTTTTTTTTTTTTTTGGTGCAGATAGCTATCCGCAGACTAGGTGGCGGCAGGGGATGGACTATTTCCTCTATTTCGGGTGCGAAAGAATGCCTCTTCATGGGTGGCACTGTCTGCAGCAGAATATGGCATTGGTCGCATGGGTGGCACTGTCTGCAGGTAGCACATGCGTTATGGCCCATAAGACATGTGCTGCCTGCAGACAGTGCCACCCATGCCGCCAGTGCCATATTGTGCTGCAGACGGTGCCACCCATGACGCTAATGTCATAACGCATGTGATGCCTGCAGAGACAGTGCCACCCATGCTGCCAATGGCCATTGGCGGCATGGGTGGCACTGTCTGCAGCACAATATGGCATTGGTGGCATGGGTGGCGCTGTCAGCAAGAAGCACATGCGTTATGCCATTAGTGTCACGGCTGGCACTGTTTGCAGCACGTTACGGCATTGGCGGCACTGTCTGCCAGTAGCACATGCATTATGGCCCATAACGAATGTGCTGCCTGCAGAGACAGTGCCACCCGTGCCGCCAATGCCATAATGTGCTACAGACAGTGTCACCCATGCCGCCAATGCCATAATGTGCTACAGACAGTGCCGCCAATGCCGTAATGTGCTGCAGACAGTGCCACCCATGCCTATCACTTGTAGACAAACCTGCATTTGTTTCAAGGTGGGTACTGGGGAGGGGCCAGGGGCAGGGCGGGGCTGAAGGAGGGACCAGGGGCAAGGCCAGGGTGGAGCTGAAGGGGGGTCCCCATCAGGTAAGCTGTACGGGGCCCCATGATTTCTATCAGCGGCCCTGGCCACACCAAATATTGATTTGAATTAGATTTTTCTTCCAAACGCTCACTTTGCATTTTGTAAGTTGATAAAAATAAACTTTTAAAAAAATATATATTTTTTTGAAAGCATTCTTACTTTACAACATTTCTCCACACCTGCCTCAAACTTTTGAACAGTACTGTACATAACTTACACTGGCTTCAGAACACAACGACTGATTGAGAGTTACGTCACCATCCTTTCCAACAAGATCCTGGGCATTGTTGATTACCTGAAATCTGGCAAGGAGATGCCACTGCACCATAGCATCGTAGTAGTAGTAGTAGTAGTAGTAGTAGTAGTAGTGTTTTCTCATGAGATTTTGGGTACTCAGCAATTCCTGGGATTTCGCTAGAAAGGATAGCGACATCATCCCCTGTAGTATACAAACCCAAATAAGGAAAGTTTATTTACTAACCTTCTTTTCTCTTCAGCCTATTTTCTTCTTTTCCATATTCTTGTGGCGGGTGAGGATGGCCTAAAGAAAAAAAATTGGACCTTGCATGGTATGTTGCAATATCTGCTTTTACGATAATTTGTGTCGTTTTCAGGGCATTTTTTCGCAGGTTTTGTAACCACACAAAAAAAAGCACCATAGGGGCTTTCTGCCGGCAAGGTCCTGAGTAGATATCTGTATTTTATTATGCCTGGCTGTGTGTAATAATGTTCCCTATAGGCACTGAAATATGCCCAATTCAATCCACACACATGGAAAGCGAACAAATGAGACTTTACAAAAAAAAAAGATGTTGCGAACGGGGCCGTAGGCCGCTAAAAGTTTGTACAGAGTACTTATCTGCCTTTATTTTCGCCATTTACTCTCCGAATCAAGCAATTTAGAGCCGCAGCACATTATTCTATTGTCCCCAAGCTGTAATTTAATGTATTTAATATGCCCAACCAATGTTTAAACATACCGAAGAACAAAATGTTTGTACTTGTCCTATTTATTTTGTATTTTATCATTTGGAAAAGTAAAGAACATTCAGCGATGGTTTCATTATGCAACATTAAAATGCCGTTTTAAAGCAGAAAGCACTTAATTTTGTTGTGCTCACACAAATAACGCTTCGGCTGTGATTTCAACGCATCATGCAGATATAAGGGAAACAAATAAAAGGCTGGAACTAAAGTGACTCTATTGGAAAGCGCTAATGGACCTACAGGAAGCCTAACTGTGTGACATGTGACATTGCTGTGTGTCTGTGGGTTCAAAAAGAAATGCATAAATCCTTAAAAGAAAAAAATATTTATTAAGATTTATTTTTATCTATATCTATATAGCCACTGTATATATATATATATATATATATATATATATATATATATATATATATAAAACATGCAACATACACCCCTGGCCCAAAGTTTTGAGAATGACACACATTTTACATTTTAATTTTCACAAAGTCTGCTGCTTGTGTTTTTAGATCTTATTGTCAGATGTTACTATGGTATACTGAAGTATAATTACAAGCATTTCATAAGTGTCAAAGGCTTTTATTGAGAATTACATTAAGTTTATGCAAGGAATCAATATTTTCAGTGTTGACCCTTCTTTTTTAAGAACTCTACAATTCGCCCTGGCATGCTGTAAATCAACTTCTGGGCTACATCCTGACTAATGGCAGCCCATTCTTGCATAATCAGTGCTTGGAGTTTGTCAGAATTTGTGTTTATTTATTTTTTTGTTCACCCGCCTCTTGAGGATTAACCACAAGTTCTCAATGGGATTAAGGTCTGGGGAGTTTCCTGGCCATGGACCCAAAATGTCAATGTTTTGTTCCCCAAGCCACTTAATTATCACTTTTGCCTTAGTGCTCCATCATGCTGGAAAAGGCATTGTTCCTCACCAAACTGTTCTTGGGTGGTTGGGAGAAGTTCCTCTTTTTGTACCATTCTTTATTTATGGCTGTGTTCTTAGGCAAAGTTGTGAGTGAGCCCCCTCCCTTGACTGAGAAGGAACCCCACACAATGAATGGTCTCAGGATGCATTACTGTTGGCATGACACAGGACTGATGGTAGAACTCGCCTTTTCTTCTCCGGACAAGGTTTTTTCCAGATGCCCCAAACAATCGTTAAGGGGATGCATCAGAGAAAATTATGTTACCTCAGTCCTCAGCAGTCCAATCCCCTTATCTTTTTCTGTGGCTTCTTTGCTGCCCTTCTTGACACCAGGCCATCCTCCAAAAATCTTCACCTCACTGTGTGTGCAGATGCACTCACACCTGTCTGCTGCCATTCCTGAGCAAGCTCTGCACTGGTGATGCCTCAATCCCACAGCTGAATCAACTGTAGGAGGTCCTGGTGCTTGCTGGACTTTCTTGGGTGGCCTGAAGCCTTCTTCAGAACAATTGAGCCTCTCTCCTTGAAGTTCTTGATAATCTGATAAATCACTGATTTAGATGCAATCTTATGTAGCACTGACCCCTGAAGGAGCTGCTAATTCGAGTTGGGCCTGCACTCTGAGAAACCCCCGCTCTATGTAACTCTGTCCCCTTGGCACAGCTGTGGTGCAATAATAATACAGTACAATACAAACAGTATAAGGTACCTGTATCGATCCCCCAGGATCCTCTGGCTCCACCTGGTAGGGAAAGAGAGTAAACCACACACTTGTACTCTTAACCAGAAATACTTTTTACTGAAAGTATAGGAAATAAGCGATTACAGGTATTGCACTGTTGTCCCAATGTAGAACAACAGTACAGCATGAATCAACAGTCAGGTACAATAAACAATATACAAGTACGTTATTCCCATCCAAATCTAGTGAAGTTAGTGAAGTTAGTAGGCCGACAACCAGATCTCACTCGTTATTACTTAAAGTCTACGTGAGGCCTCACTTAAAGTATTTCCCTCCTTTATCTTCTTTCTTCGCTAGCTTAAATGGTTCCTCAGGTAATTGTAATCCAAAGGGGTAAGTGGAGAAAGTAAACTCAGAATACTCCAGGTTTAACTCCAATCGCACTTGGGCGCTAAAGTGAACCGTGCCTCAAGCCTACTAAGGCCGCGTACACACGGGTGGATTGTCTGCCCAACTAAGTTCGTCAGACAATCCGACAGACAGTCCGTCCAAATTTTGAATGAACGGACTTGACCACACACGATGAGCAGACAGTCCGCTGAAAGCGTGCGCGATGACGTGTACAGCACGTACGACGGGACTAGAAAAACGACGTCCTATACACTGCAATGCAACCTTCGGCCGTGTAAATCCTTTCTGAGCATGCGCCATACTTAGTCCGTCCAACTTGCCTACACACGAGCGGACTGTCCGCTGAAACCAAGTTTGGACGGACAAAACCAAGTTTGAACGGACAAAATTACGGAAATTCCGTAAGACTTTGTTCGTCAGACAGTCCACTGAAAAAGTCCGCTGAAGCCCACACACGAGCAGATTGTCCGCTGAAACACGGTTCAGCGGACTAAGTTGGACAGACAATCCGCCCGTGTGTACGTGGCCTAACTGTCAGTTGCTCAGTTTCACTTCCATGGAACAACAGATTCCAGCGAGGCCTGTGAGTAATTCTGTGTGCAATAGTATTAAACGATGGGCTGTAACCCGCTCACCAACTGGATCAGAGTTATGGCTTCGGTCCGATAACTGCAGCTTGCTTCCGCTCAGGCTGGGCCAGATGCTCTGTGTCGCTCCGCTGACTGGATCCAGTCCTCCGCTACTCCAACAAGCATCTCCGAACCTCGTCAAACCGATCACCAGCTCTCAGGCTCTGTCAAGTCACCTCGCAAACGGTCCAGTTTGCTCTCCGCGGTGACTGTTTGCCAATGTGTCTGAGAACCTTCCATACAGTTCAGCACAGCGTGGTCCCAAGAGGCCAAATATGGCCACTGCAGCTCTTTTTATCCCCTACCCAGCATGCAGTTCTCTAGAGGGAATGGGTAGGTCATCTGGCATTCTGGGTAGATAAGGTCAAATAACAAAAGTAAACACAGTCACGTCCTGTTATCTTTCCAACACCATGAAAAGGAAAATAACTAAAGTCCATTTCCAGTTTTGGTCACTAGATGGCGCCAAATACTAATGAATAACATTGTCCATAGGTTTACATTGCATTCACATTAACTACATTAATACACAATTATGTCCCCGCTACACACTCCCCCTACTTGATCTCTTTGGTCCCCAAAGACACTTTATCATCTATGTGACTATATAAAACGGACAGAGGAGCCTCCCACCAGTTGTCGTATGGTGGGGGGCTGTCCTGTGCACTCACAGCTGATATTACCATGTTTGGTACAGATGTGCCAAGGGGTAAGATGGGGTTGTCCCCTACTGAATCAGTAGTAGGGAGACCAGGCAGTTCAAAGTTTATTTTGCTAACGTCCTGTGATGACTCAGAACATTCGCCCAATGTGTTATAAGTCAGTCTGCGGGGTGGGGGAATGTCTCTCTTTTCTCTTGGAACTCTTGGGGTTTCCATTTCCAACTGGCAGGTATCTTCAACCCCCTTTTCAGTCTCAACCGGTGGAGAGTAACTAGGAGCATCCAGCTTTTAAATAGAGTCAACTGCTGGAACAAACTCTGGGACCTCTGCTCTGAGAGTTTCAGTATGATCTTCCTCTGCTTCATGGAGGACCTCCATATCAATTTCTGGCGCCTCCGTGGGCCACAGCCAACTCATCCCTAAGTCTTCATCTTCTTCCTCCAAGGACTTTGAGTGAGATCTGGTTGTCGGCCTACTAACTTCACTAACTTCACTAGATTTGGATGGGAATTCCTTCTCAGTACTTGTCTTAACCGCTTCTGTGAGAGGCAACAGGTGGTTCCGGTGCTAGGTTTTCACTGGTCCAGAGCTCCCCTCTGGTTTGATTTCATATACGGGGATGCCTGGAAGTTTTTCACACACAACATAAGGCTGCGACTTCCAGCGATCAGCCAGCTTATGTTTCCCTGGGATGCCCAAGTTTCTCAGCAGTACCCGGTCGCCTATTTGAAGATCTTGAATCTTCACTCTCAGATCAAAGTTATTTTTGTTTCTGCTCTCCCTTCCTTGAAGTGGCTTGGGCCTGCTCATAGGCAATTTGCAAGTTCTTCCTCAGTCTGTTGGCATATCCTTTGTGGAAAGACTCTCAAGTGTGGTCCAAAGAGGTTCCAAAAGCCAGATCCACTGGTAGCCGGGCTTCTCGACCGAACATTAACCGATAGGGTGGCATCGCATTTGGTGCTATTATAGACATGGACTAATGCAGCGATGTGTCTACTAGAGTGGGGTTTCTGTTCTGCGGTCAACGTGCCTAGCATATTCAGGAGGGTCCGGCTAAACCTTTCTGGCTGAGGGACCTCTTGTGGGTGGTAGGATGTGGTCCACGACTTCTGTATGCCCAATAACTTCAGTAGTTCTTTTATTAGTCTACTTTCAAAGTCTCTTCCCTGGTCTGAGTGTATCCTTATGGGAAATCCGTAATGGATGAAGAACTTCTCAACAAGAGTCTTTGCCACCGTGATTGCTTACTGATCTCTAGTAGGGAAAGCCTGGGCATACCGGGTGAAGTGGTCTGTCACCACTAAGATGTCCCCTACTCCACTCAAGTCGTTTTCCAGACAGAGAAAATCTATGCAGACCAGGTCCCTTGGGCCTGGCTTTCCAGATGGCCCATTGGGGCAGCCAGCTGCGGCAGTGTCTTCCGTTGTATGCACCTGAGGCAGGAATGACAGTAACTCTCCACTTCTTTCCTCATGTGGGGCCAGTAAAATCTGTCTTTCACTAACTGCAAAGTCCTTTCGGCTCCCAGGTGACCATGGTGGTCATGTAGAGCAATTAGTACCCTCTCCCTGTGCTTCTCCGGCAGGAGCAACTGCCACTTTTCTTCTGGATCATCGGAAGGGCTCCTTCGGTAGACCACTCCCTGTTGCAGCTGCAACCGATCCCATTCTTTCAACAACAGCCTGGCTACCTTACAAGGACTCTTCTGAAGCACATTAGGTTGTTGGCATTCCAATGCCTTCTTCACCAGTCCACACAATGGGTCTTCTTCCTGACCCTTCCTCAGATCCTTCCTGGACAGCTTGGGAAGGCCTTCTTGCACCACTTGGGAGACATCGCAGTAACATCTGGAGACGCCTGCTGCAGATACTCCTATAAACCTTCGGCTCTGACTCCACCTTTCCCATAGTGACTTGTCCCCTCACGTAGGGCCCTGACTCCTTCGGGAGTGAGTTGAGACCAGTCTTCTGGGGGACTCAGGGGGTCATGAGGTCTTCTGGATAGAGCATCTGCATCACGGTTACCAACTCCTGGTCTGTATTTCAGGCTAAAGGTAAAAGCCAAAAGGGCTGTGAGCCACCTGTGGCCAGTGGCATCCAGCTTGGCAGTAGTGAGCAAATAGGTGAGGGGGTTGTTGTCCGTCTTCACCACAAACTCAGCCCTGTACAGGCAGTCTTTTAGCTTGTCTACCACTGCCCCATTCAGGGCCAGGAACTCCAGCTTATGAGTCAGATAGTTCTTTTCTGCAGGAATCAGGCTTCGACTCACATAGGCAACGGGTCGCAAAGACCCTTCGTGTTCTTGGTAGAGTACTCCCCCCCTTCTTCCTGGGTCCCTCTTTCGGCTTCCCAGGCCGTTCTGAGTCTTCACCAGCCTCTTCCTGGTTCCACAAGAGCTCAGTGAGGGGGCGGGCTATTTTTGTGAACCCTTCCACGAACCTTCTGTAGTATGAGCAGAACCCCAGAAATGATCTGAGTTCAGTCACGTTGGAGGGCCTAGGCCAAGAAGTGACAGCCTCTAGCTTTTTTGGGTCAGTTGCTACGCCCTCTTTGGACACCACATGTCCCAAGTAAGTCACTGAGGGTTGATAGAATTGGCACTTTTCCATGGAAAGCTTCAAGCTCTCTTCGTGGAGTCTCTTCAGAACCTTTCCCAGACGTGCCTCATGCTCCTCCAGCGTTCTCCCGAAGACTATTATGTCATCCAGGTAGACTAGCACTTCTATCAAGTTCATGTTGCCCACTGTCTTTTCCATAAGCCTTTGTACAGTTGCTGGGGCCCCAGACAGCCCTTGAGGCATTTGGTTAAACTCGAAGAACCCCACTGGTGTGATGAAGGCAGTCTTTTCCCTATCTTTGGGGCACATCGGGATCTGATAATACCCGCTCTTCAGATCCAGCACACTGAACCACTTGGCCCCTGATAGACTCTGTAGGGCATCTTCTATCCGAGAGGTGGTGTACTGATTGGGAATAGTCCTTCAGGGTTCTATAGTCGATGCACAGGTGCAGCGACCCGTTTTTCTTCCTCACCACTACTATGGGGGAGGTGTATGGGCTTCTAGACTCCCGGATGATGCCCGTCCTCTTCAGCTCAGCCAACTGCTCTCTCAGAACTTCTATATCTCCCAGTGGGAATTGCCTGACCCTCTCTCTAAAAGGGCTGTTCTCTACCAGACGGATTTTATGAGTGCCACTTTTAGCTAGTCCCACGTCAAACTCGCTTTTTGAGAAAGCGTCCTTCCATCTTAGCAGTTGGGCATTTGCTCTTTCCTTTCAGGCAGGGGTCAGTGGTGTATCCTTTGGACAAACCTCCTCCAACGGAATCTCTGTCTGGATTTCTTCCTCTTGATCACTTGCCGAGACTGGGGTGACTGAGCTAACCTGTCCCAGTAACAATCTGGGTGGCAGCTTCACTGGGGTAGTTCCCGCGTTGTGGATACTGACGGGAATCTTTCCTTGAGTCCTCTTCAGTGTTCTGGTAGGCAGCACCTCTGGGATGAGTTCTAACCCCTCCTGTCTCTCTTGATTTGCATCTTCGAGGAGAATGAAAGGCCCCGGGGTTTTCCATCTCAGCTTCACGAGGGCCTTTAGGCAGACTACTCCTTCAGGTGAGACACACTTCTCTCTTCTGCCCACAAACCAGACCTTTCCCACTCCCCCTTCAGGAGTGTAAAAAAAAAAAAATCACACTTTAACCACTTAAGGACCGCCTCACACCGATATACGTTACCAGAATGGCACGCTGGGCACAATCACGTACCGGTACGTGATTCTTTAAGTGCCCAGCCGTGGGTCGGGAGCACGCCACCGGCAGCGCGCTCCCAACCCGGTCCTGTGCTCTGTGACCGTGGCCGCGGGACCAGCGGACCCGATGGCCGCTGGTGTCCTGCGATCGGGTCACAGAGCTGTGTAAACAACCCTCTCCCCGTGCTTCCCTGTGTGGCTGTCACCGATTGTCTGTTCCCTTTTTTAGGGAAGGACGATCAGTGATGTCACAAGCCAGGCCACGCCCCCTACAATAAAAAAAACACATCACGTCATACATAACCCCTACACTGCCCCCTAGTGGTTAATTCCTTCACTGCCAGTGTCATATACACAAAAATCAGTGCATTTAAATAGCACTGATTGCTGTATAAATGACAATGGTTTCAAAAATGTATCAAAAATGTCTGATGTGTCCACCATAATGTTGCAGTCACAATAAAAATCGCTGATCGCCGCCATTACTAGTAAAAAAATATGAATAAAAATGCTATAAAACTATCCACTATTTTGTAAACACTATAACTTTTGCGCAAACCAATCAATAATTGCTAATTGTGATTTTTTTTTGTACCAAAAATATGTAGAAGAATAAAAAAAACGTTTTTTATATATTTTTTGGGGATATTTATTATAGCAAAAAGTAAAAAATATTGAATTTTTTCCAAATTGTCGCTCTACTTTTGTTTATAGCACAAAAAATAACAACTGCAGAGATTATCAAATACCACCAAAATAAAGCTCTGTTTGTGGGAAAAAAAGGATGCCAATTTTGTTTGGGAGCCACGTCGCACGACCGCGCAATTGTCAGTTAAAACTACGCAGTGCAGAGTCGCAAAAAAGGGGCCTGGTCCTTTGGCTGCAAATTGGTCAGGGGCTTAAGTGGTTAATCACTAAGCTTAGTAAAAATGAACATGCTCTACTCCAGCCCCAGTGTATAGTCTTTTTATTTTATTTTCTACTTTTGTTTTTTAATAAATTAGAAAAACTGTGATTTAGGGGTTATAGAATGTCCATTCTGAAGCATTAGGGTCCCTGGTTTGAATCCCAGTCCAGATACTATCTGCATGGAGTTTGCAAGTGCTTGCATGGGTTTCCTCCCACACCCAAAGATATGCTGCTAGGTTCCTGTCTGAATTGGTCCTAGTATGTATGCATGTGAGATAGGGATCTTAGATTGCAAGAGGAAGGCAGGGACTGGTGTGAATGTACATGTAAAGCGCTGCGTAAATTGTCGCCACTATATTATTACCTGTAATTAATAGATACGCTGGATGTAAAAAATCTTACCAGCATGCTTTATAACCCAGCAAAATTAAATCAATGCTCTCCCGGATATCGTATCTCAACAATTGTTGGCCTATCCACAGAGGATAGGAAGTTGCAGGGGCAAAAAAAAAAAAAGACTTGAATGCCCTATAAAGCTATACAATATATTAATACAATGTGTATAGTGTTTGTGATTTTTTTTTTATTAGCAATATCTTTAACCAAATTAAGGTTTAAAGGAAAAAGTTGAGTGTCTCTTTGAAATGGGCGCAATGTACAGAAAAAGGACTCTCATATATACAGCTGTTATTCTGTATGATGCTTTTATAAGTTCTGAGGTGCAGAGGGGAAAAAAATAAAACTTATAAAAGCCTTAAAAGTTCATCTTTAAAGCCATCTCTTTGTTTTGTTCATCGTGCATATAAAGTTGAAAGCATGAATATACTTATAGAAAACATCTTCAGATAATAGTCTACAGATATTCTCATTAACAGCTAAAGTGCATTTCTGCTTTATAAAGAGGGAAAAAAATGAGATAAAAAGAGAAATATTGTACAATATTCAAGTATTCATAAAAAAATTTAAAAAATTTAAAATAATACAGTGTATTTTGTAGACAAGGCAATGTGCCAGGGTATGCGCATCTTAATAACATGTGTACACATTGTTGGTGTCTTTGAAACATCAGATAACAGGAATTATTTTATTGTCTGTTCTTTAACCACTTGCTTACTGGGCACTTAAACCCCCCTCAGTCCCAGACCAATTTTCAGCTTTCAGCGCTGATGCACTTTGAATGACAATTGCGCGGGCATACAACACTGTACCCAAATGAAATTTTTATCATTTTTTTCCCACAAATAGAGCTTTCTTTTGGTGGTATTTAGTTACAGCTCGGAGTTTTATTTTTTGCTAAACAAACAAAAAAAGATGCAAAAAAAAAAAAATAAAAAATCAGGTTTTAATAGTTTGTTATAAAATTTTGCAAACGGGTCATTTTTCTCCTTCATTGAAGTGCGCTGATTAGGCGGCACTGATGGGCTGCATTGGTGGGCACTGATGGGCTGCATTGGTGGGCACTGATAGGCTGCACTGGTGGGCACTGATAGGCATAGTTAAGGCGGCACTAATAGGCACAGATAAGGCGGCACCGATGGGCACAGATAAGGCGGCACTGATGGGCAAAGATGGGCACAGATAAGATGGCATGGATGGGTGGCACGGATAAGTGGCACGGATGGGTGGCACGGATGGGCACTGATAGGTACCACTGATAGATGGGACTGATGGGCACTGATAGGTGGCACTGATAGGTGGCTCTGATAGGTGGCACTGCTGGGCACTGATGGGCGGCACTGGGCACTGATGGGCGGCACTGCTGGGCACTGATGGGCGGCACTGGGGTGCAGCACCTTTGAGGCACATTGTGGGCACTGTGGGTGGCACTGCTGGATGGCACTGTGGGTGGCACTGTGGGTGGCACTGTGGGTGGCACTGTGGGCACTATGGGCACTGCTGGGTGGCACTGATGGGGGGCACTTACTTTTGATCAGGATGGCACTGTGGTGGGCAGGTGGGCACTGGCAGGGGGCAGGTGGTCAGCTGTATTGCTGGCCGTGATCGGCTTTTTTTTCTCTCCTCGCGCTGTCAGCGCGAGGAGGAATAATAGCCGGTTACCGGCTCCGTTCTATCACATGATCAGCTGTCATTGGCTGACAGCTGATCACGTGATAAGGGGTCGGGATCGACCCCTTACACGGATCGGTGATCAGGCGAGTCTCACGGACTCGCCGATCACAGAGCGCGCCGCGCGCGCCCCTCAGGGCGCGCGCAGGCCGCTCGTACCCGGGACGACGTCAATAGACGTAGTCCCGGAAAAGTAGATCCGCGCTAATGCCGTCATTTGGCAATAGCGCGGATCCCAAGTGGTTAAATTAGTATTAATAGTATCATTGCCAGAAGTCATCAATATATATGACCTCTCTGGACACTTTCCCCCTGGCTGCTTTCCCCATTGGCCATTATTGGGTGGTTTTCCTTGCCTCAACTTCCATGGGAGACTACAAGTCTCAATGCCTTCCTCTCCTCCCTGATGCTGGGCCCACTAATTGAGTTAATGCGTAAGTAGTAAGGCATTTATGTATTTATTTATCCATTTATTCATTTTTGATCTATTTGATATTATTTATTTATTTATTTTTAATTTATTCAACTGTAATTTAAAAAAAGGAAAAAGGGTAGAAAAAAATAATTGTTTTCCTATATATATATATATATATATATATATATATATATATATATATATATATATATATATATATATATATATATATTTATATATTTATATATATATATATAATTTTTTATTATCCATAAATGAATTGCTGCATCAAACTCCTGATGAGTGGACTCTGGTGAGATCCACGAAACATGTAGAGATCCAATGCATTTTGTTGTGTGATATCTTCATGATTATTATATACGTATAATTATATATGGATCTTTTCACTGCTAATGTTTATACAACTTTTTGCATAGATATGCTACATTTTTTTATGCATTTTTGTATATCATGAATTTATAATAAATTATTAATTGTATCCTAGTTGTGCCATGTCTGTGACCCACCTCATTTAAAGTCCCATGACCATTCTTTTTTGTCTTTATATGTATAACCCGGGATGGAGGTGGGCCGCGGTTTATGTTCCAGATAATTTTTTTCCTGTACGTGTACAGTGTAAAAGTAGGAAAAATGACTTGATTCTAATTCAAGGGTCAGGCGGCAGGATAGATCCCGTAGGAGTAGGACCTTTGGGGGCTGCTGGGAGTTCATAACATTCCTCTCTTGACAAGAGTTATCCCACCTAACTTTCCTCATTTATTGTACAGATTTAGACTACTGTCATGGCAGCTTGGTGGGTTAGGGCATCTTTAACCACTTCAATACCAGGCACTTAAACACCTTCCTGCCCAGACCAATTTTGAGCTTTCAGCACTGTCGCACTTTGAATGACAATTGCGCGGTCATGCTACATTGTACCCAAATGAAATTTTTATCATTCCCCCCCCCCCCCAAATAGAGCTTTCTTTTGGTGGTATTTGATCACCTCTACGGTTTTTATTTTTTGCGCTACAAATAAAAAAATACCGAAAATTTTGAAATAAAATTATGGTTTTTTTTTTGTTTCAGTTTCAAAACTTTGTAAATAAGTAAGTTTTCTCCTTCACTGATGGGCACTGATGGGGCTACACTGATGGGCACTGATAAGGCGGCACTGATGGGCACCAATGATGTGGCACCAATGAAGTGGCACTGATGAGGTGGCGTTGATGGGCACTGATATGTGGCACTGATAGGTGGCACTGATGGGCACTGATAGGCGGCACTGATGGGTGGCACTGTTGGGGCGACACGGATAGGCACTGATAGGTGGCACAAATTGGCACTGATAGCTGGCATGGATGGGCATTGATAGGCGGCACAGATGGGCATGGATAGGCGGCACAGATGGGCGTGGGTGGGCACTGATAGGTGGCACGGATGGGCACTCATAGGCGGCACAGGTGGGCACTGATAGGCGGCACAGGTGGGCACTGATAGGCGGCACAGGTGGGCATTCATAGGTGGCATTGTATTATGTTATACTGTACTAATGGATGCCAATCAGTGCCAAACAATAATGCATCAGCACAGACCCCCCCTGTCAGAGGAGCAGCCGATCAGCTCTCCTCTACTCGCGTATGACAGACGCGAGTGAGGAAAAGCCGATCACCGGCTCTTCCTATTTACACTGTGATTAGCCGTGATTGGACACGACTGATCACGTGGTAAAGAGTCTCAGTCAGAGACTCTTTACCGAGATTGTAGTTGCCGGGTGTCAGACTGACACCCCGCAACAACGATCGCCGCGATGCGTGCCCCCGGGGGCGCGCAGCGGCTCTTAATCCTGATCACGTCATATGACGTCCGATCAGGATTATGCAACCACTTTCCCACCGTCAATTGCCTATAGGGCGGGCGGCAAGTGGTTAAGGCCAGTTAACACCTGAATCACACAGGAACATGGTCCATGCGTTCCCATGCGATGCGTGTGCAGTCTCTGTGTGCTGGGATGACTGACACCTGTGCATGCGAGTAGTGGCATCAGCTAGCACCGGCCAATGAAAACAACCAAACATTGGTACACAACAGAGGGGTGGGGGATGGGATAATTGGAGCAAATGTATGTTTATTTCTACTTTAAAAAGGTGAGATTGTTATGAGAGAGTGGCCCATCTGGTGGTATAATGCTTTTTCTTGGGTGCTTGTTATTTTAACAACCCTGGGAAGTCAAAAATAGTCACATTTGCTTCTTGTCAGGGCTATTTTTTTTGGAGAATAGGTGCAGGAACTCCCGCATTCTCAGTTAGCCTTCATTTCTGCCCCCTACCCAGCTCTGAGAAATGTCCCTTGGTTCCACCTCCTACCTACTGTACCTCTCAGTAGCTCCCCTTTTAAAGAATACAGAACAAAGTATTTTGTGCTACTACTGTAAGTCATTTGCACTGAATTTGTTAATGATAACAAGAAAGACAGTAAAATAGATCCCCTGCTGTGAGCAACAATAGACCCCCACCCCAGCACCAGTAACCCCCCCCCCCCCCAGAAATAATAGACCTCACTCAGCAACAATAGATCCCCCATGCAAAAATAAACTTCTCCCCCAACAACAATGTTCCCCTACAACAAAATACCTCCCCAGCAACACTAGACCCCAAGCAAGATCTCCAGGTAACCAGCATCAAAAGACCAACCAGCAGCAACAGCCCTCTCCCTCAGCAAATATTGACCCTCTACCAGCAACAATAGAGCTACCCAGCCACAATAGACCTTCCCGCAAAAATAGATCCCCACCAGTGACAATAGATTCCCCCAGCAGCCAGCATCAATGGACCCTCCAGCACATCCCAGCACATCCCAGCACTTTTTTCCATTACATACATTTATTGCTGGAGGTACCTGAACTGCGTTCCCCAGCCACACCCCACCTAGTCCTTGTGCTGGTGGGATGTGGCTGAGGAGAAGGTGGATCGTAGTCAAGCCTTATGACACAAAAGATCCCCTTTCGTAGTCAACAGTCGTTATACAAATAATTGGTATAGTTTTTTGGTTATTGTTATTTTTTAATAGGTTTGTGTGGTCAAAATAAAGGCCTGCTGTGGTGTGCAGTAAGTATGTTTATTGGGAGTCATAGTAAGGAGGAAAAAAAAAGAAATCCATCAGCTATGTGGAGCTGGACTTTAGCAGATGCACTTCCTCCTAGAATGTTTGCTATGGTTATTGGAACCCACAATGGGGAAGAAAGGGAAGAAAGGGGAGAAATGGGACTTTGTGAAAGTGTGAAAAAATAAACAAAATATAAAAATACATATTTATTGAAAATATCATTAAAAATAACCCCATAAAGCCTTGAGGAATAGTGCACTACATACACAGATAAAAAATATGTTACATCAGGACTCAAAATTTCAAGTCCTGAGCTACTAGCCAGGCCTCGAGGGTTACTCGCCACCAGTTCCCCTGCCCAACCCCTACCCTGCCACTCCCCCAATTCCGCCCCTAAACACTCCCTCATAAATTATCTCATGAAATGACACTTAAATGTTTTATGCAGAATTAAGTTATAAAAATAAATATTAACAACAACTTTATCCGTGCCCAACAATGCAACCTCCCCATGTCCACCAATGCAGTCTGCCCGTGTCCACCAATGCAGCCTGCCCATGTCCACCAATGCAGCCTGTGCCCACCAATGCAGCATGTGCCCGCCAGTGTAGCCTGTGTCACCAAAGCAGCCTTTGTCCCCAATGCAGCCTGCGCCCCCAATGTAGCCCATGCCCCCAATGCAGCCTATGTCTCCAATGCAGCCTGTGTCCCCAATGCAGCCTGTGTCACCAATGCAGGGGGAAGGGAGAGGAGAGCTGCCGGGAAACTTGTTCGGAGAACTTTGAGAGACAGATCACCCATCCCAGGATTGTCTATCAAAGTGCCTGGACAAAGAGGAGGGGCTGTATGTGATGGTATGCAGTGGGGAACACACAGCTATTGAAATGAAAGCTGTTATGTTCCCGGCGCTCTGATCATCTGGGTGGTGGCTCTCCTCTCTCTTCCCCTCTGATCGCTGGGAGAACGGCTCCCAAACAACCCACCTGCCAGCAGTACTCTCCCGCCCCACTCCCATGCAACCATAGCTCGCCAGCCTTCAAAAATGTGAGCAGGCGGGAGGAATTTTTGAGGACTGTGTAACATCATACCATAACTAGTGATGGCCGAACGGTTCGCCCGGCGGTCGTTTCGCGGCGAATTTCCGACTTTCGCCGTCCGCGGGTTCGAACGCCTTTTTCCGTCGTTCGCCCCGGCGGACTTACGTGTTTAATGTATACAAGAACTTTAACCTTTCGTGACACGTTTATCATGTGTTACAGGACAACCAATTGAGACATGACAGCTCATGGACACTTGGACATTCCCCCTAACCTATAAATACACCCGATCCGGTGGCCATTTTACATTCTTTCTTCTGTCACTGTAGGGAAAGGATCCTGTGTGGAGTAGGGACAGAGAAAACGCTAGCTATTTGGTACACAAAAGTTCTTTTCAGGACTGGTATAGGTGTTAGGTCAGCAGCCTGAGTTTCTTTTGTCAGTTTAGATAAAGGGACAGAGCGCTGTATGCTGCTATTTTAGGGACAGCTCAGCCAGATTAGTCTTTCTTCATCATCATCATCATCATCATCATTAGCTGTTACTATCAGGTCCACAAAAGAGCTGTTCCAGCTAATCGTTCCAGCCTACTCTTTTTTGCCAATTTGTATAGGGACAGGCAGGAAGCAGTGTGTCAGGCAGTGAGGATAATTTTAAAGACTTGCTGTTACTATTAGTTCCACAAAGGTTCTTTTCAGGACTGGTATCAGTGGTACGGTAATAGGCTTGTACACGTATAATATTCTTTCTTCCAAATATAGAAAGAATATTATACTTGACTGCTGCCCTTCTGCTGCAGTCTGCTAATCATTCACAACTCACTTGTTCCACAAAGCTCTTTATCAGGACTGGTAACTTGGTCTGTCTAGGGTGCTACGGTACATAGGCTTGGGTGCGGTACAGTCTGCTGTTCTGTAAGGACCGCTATCGGTCCACAATACATAGGGTTGCCGTGCACTACTGCTGACCGCTGCCCTATACTGCAGCAGTCCTTCATTGGTATAGGGACTGACGTACAGTCTGCTAATCACTAACACACAACCTGCTTGGTCCACAAAAGTTCTTATAAGGACTGGTAACTTGGTATAGGGTGCTACGGTACATAGGCCTGAGTGCGTTACAGTCTGCTGTTCTGTAAGGACCGCTATCGGTCCACAATACATAGGGTTGCCGTGCACTACTGCTGACCGCTGCCCTATACTGCAGCAGTCCTTCAGCGGTATAGGGACTGACGCACAGTCTGCTAAACACTAACACACAACCTGCTTGGTCCACAAAAGTTTTTATAAGGACTGGTAACTTGGTATAGGGTGCTACGGTACATAGGCCTGAGTGCAGTACAGTCTGCTGTTCTGTAAGGACCGCTATCGGTCCACAATACATAGGGTTGCCGTGCACTACTGCTGACCGCTGCCCTATACTGCAGCAGTCCTTCATTGGTATAGGGACTGACGTACAGTCTGCTAATCACTAACACACAACCTGCTTGGTCCACAAAAGTTCTTATAAGGACTGGTAACTTGGTATAGGGTGCTACGGTACATAGGCCTGAGTGCGTTACAGTCTGCTGTTCTGTAAGGACCGCTATCGGTCCACAATACATAGGGTTGCCGTGCACTACTGCTGACCGCTGCCCTATACTGCAGCAGTCCTTCATTGGTATAGGGACTGACGTACAGTCTGCTAATCACTAACACACAACCTGCTTGTTCCACAAAAGTTCTTATAAGGACTGGTAACTTGGTATAGGGTGCTACGGTACATAGGCCTGAGTGCGTTACAGTCTGCTGTTCTGTAAGGACCGCTATCGGTCCACAATACATAGGGTTGCCGTGCACTACTGCTGACCGCTGCCCTATACTGCAGCAGTCCTTCATTGGTATAGGGACTGACGTACAGTCTGCTAATCACTAACACACAACCTGCTTGGTCCACAAAAGTTCTTATAAGGACTGGTAACTTGGTATAGGGTGCTACGGTACATAGGCCTGAGTGCGTTACAGTCTGCTGTTCTGTAAGGACCGCTATCGGTCCACAATACATAGGGTTGCCGTGCACTACTGCTGACCGCTGCCCTATACTGCAGCAGTCCTTCAGCGGTATAGGGACTGACGCACAGTCTGCTAAACACTAACACACAACCTGCTTGGTCCACAAAAGTTTTTATAAGGACTGGTAACTTGGTATAGGGTGCTACGGTACATAGGCCTGAGTGCGTTACAGTCTGCTGTTCTGTAAGGACCGCTATCGGTCCACAATACATAGGGTTGCCGTGCACTACTGCTGACCGCTGCCCTATACTGCAGCAGTCCTTCATTGGTATAGGGACTGACGTACAGTCTGCTAATCACTAACACACAACCTGCTTGGTCCACAAAAGTTCTTATAAGGACTGGTAACTTGGTATAGGGTGCTACGGTACATAGGCCTGAGTGCAGTACAGTCTGCTGTTCTGTAAGGACCGCTATCGGTCCACAATACATAGGGTTGCCGTGCACTACTGCTGACCGCTGCCCTATACTGCAGCAGTCCTTCAGCGGTATAGGGACTGACGCACAGTCTGCTAAACACTAACACACAACCTGCTTGGTCCACAAAAGTTTTTATAAGGACTGGTAACTTGGTATAGGGTGCTACGGTACATAGGCCTGAGTGCAGTACAGTCTGCTGTTCTGTAAGGACCGCTATCGGTCCACAATACATAGGGTTGCCGTGCACTACTGCTGACCGCTGCCCTATACTGCAGCAGTCCTTCATTGGTATAGGGACTGACGTACAGTCTGCTAATCACTAACACACAACCTGCTTGTTCCACAAAAGTTCTTATAAGGACTGGTAACTTGGTATAGGGTGCTACGGTACATAGGCTTGAGTGCGGTACAGTCTGCTGTTCTGTAAGGACCGCTATCGGTCCACAATAGATAGGGTTGACGTGCACCACTGCTGACCGCTGCCCTATACTGCAGCAGTCCTTCAGCGGTATAGGGACTGACGCACAGTCTGCTAAACACTAACACACAACCTGCTTGGTCCACAAAAGTTTTTATAAGGACTGGTAACTTGGTATAGGGTGCTACGGTACATAGGCCTGAGTGCGTTACAGTCTGCTGTTCTGTAAGGACCGCTATCGGTCCACAATACATAGGGTTGCCGTGCACTACTGCTGACCGCTGCCCTATACTGCAGCAGTCCTTCATTGGTATAGGGACTGACGTACAGTCTGCTAATCACTAACACACAACCTGCTTGGTCCACAAAAGTTCTTATAAGGACTGGTAACTTGGTATAGGGTGCTACGGTACATAGGCCTGAGTGCGTTACAGTCTGCTGTTCTGTAAGGACCGCTATCGGTCCACAATACATAGGGTTGCCGTGCACTACTGCTGACCGCTGCCCTATACTGCAGCAGTCCTTCAGCGGTATAGGGACTGACGCACAGTCTGCTAAACACTAACACACAACCTGCTTGGTCCACAAAAGTTCTTATAAGGACTGGTAACTTGGTATAGGGTGCTACGGTACATAGGCTTGAGTGCGGTACAGTCTGCTGTTCTGTAAGGACCGCTATCGGTCCACAATAGATAGGGTTGACGTGCACCACTGCTGACCGCTGCCCTATACTGCAGCAGTCCTTCAGCGGTATAGGGACTGACGTACAGTCTGCTAAACACTAATACACAACCTGCTTGGTCCACAAAAGTTCTTATAAGGACTGGTAACTTGGTATAGGGTGCTACGGTACATAGGCTTGAGTGCGGTACAGTCTGCTGTTCTGTAAGGACCGCTATAGGTCCACAATAGATAGGGTTGACGTGCACCACTGCTGACCGCTCACCTATACTGCAGCAGTCCTTCAGCGGTATAGGGACTAAGAGTTTTGTCACAGGGTCATTTAAAAAATGACATGCAGAGGAAGAGGCAGGCCCTTCCGCAGGGGTGGTAGGGGTAGGGCAGGAGCAACAGGCTTGAGCCAAAGTGGGAAGTTGCAGAAGGTGCGTTCAATTACTTTAAAGGATGCACCAGACTTGGTTGAGTGGCTCGCTCAGCCTTACTCTTCTGCACCCTCCTCATCCTCTCGATCTGCACCCTCTTCTTCACTCTCTGCTATGTGCACCCCCAAAGACACTACCACCAACAACACGACCACCACCACCACCACCACATACCTTCCGCTTGAGTCACTGGAATTATTTTCCGATCCATATCAAGAGGACATTTCTGATGCGCAGCCACTCTTGGTATTGGATCAGGAAGAGGAGGTAGCAACAAGCGCTACTCAGCAGTCTGACGCCAGTACCCAGATCAGCCCAAGGAGGAGGTTGGTCCCCGGTGTTGCTGCCTACTCTACTTATAGCGGTGGGGAAGGTGACGTTGATGATGACGTGTCTAGTGATGTCACGTGGGTGCCCACAAGAGAGGAAGAGGAGGGGAGTTCAGAGGGAGATATGGACCAGCAGATAGGGAGGAGAAGCAGCAATGACTTACATTGCACAGCAGGGACAAAGCAGACTGCAAATGTATCAGGAGCGAGTCATCGACCATGTACGGTCACATCTGGCGCTCCCAGGACACCGGCACATGGCTCCGCAGTGTGGGCTTTTTTTAACGTGTCCGCTGCTGACAATAGCGTTGCCATCTGCAATCTTTGCAGTCAACGCGTTAGTCGCGGTAAGCCCAATACTCACCTAGGGACGACCGCCTTAAGAAGGCACATGAGCAGCCATCACCGAGCCCAGTGGGAGCAACGGAACACACAAAGCCACACTGCAGGCTCTCACCGTCCAGCCTCGTCTTCTACTTCTCCTTCTCCTCTCTCCTCACAATTGTCCTCCACTCCACCTTCCATCACGCCAAGCTCACATTTTTCTGCAAAAAGGCAGGCTTCCGTGGGCCTAATGTTTGAGCGTAAAAAAATGATGACGCCGGATAACCCTCTTGCCCAACGGTTGGCGGCTGGCTTGTCAGAACTCATAGCCCGCCAACTACTGCCATATAAACTGGTGGACTCGGAGGCCTTTCGCAAATTTGTGGCCATTGGAACACCACAATGGAAGGTCCCAGGAAGGAAGTATTTCTCAGAGAAGGGCATCCCAGAGCTATATGGCCATGTTCAGCGGCAAGTGAATGTATCTCTGGCACACAGTGTCGGTGCCAAGATACATCTGACCACAGACACGTGGTCTAGCAAACACGGGCAGGGAAGGTATATCAGTTTTACTGCCCACTGGGTGAACCTTCTGACGGCCGTCAAGCATGTAACCCGTGGCACCCGTGTAGATTTGGTTTTACCGCCACGGATTGCATGCAGGCCTGACTCTTCTTCTCCTCCTCCTACTCCATCCTCCTCCCTCTCCTCCTCAGCTGCCTCCTCCTTTTCCGCTGCTAGCGTCTCTTCCACTGCACCGCCCAAGCTCCCCAGAACCTATTCCACATGCCAGGTGAGACGTTGCCATGCCGTGCTGCGTCTGTTGTGCCTGGAAGCAAAGAGCCACACTGGCCCGGCACTCCTTTCAGCTTTGCGTTCACAGGCAGATGAGTGGCTAACACCGCTCAATTTGACAGTTGGTAAAGTGGTGTGTGACAACGGTGCCAATCTGCTTAGCGCATTGAAACAGGGCAAAATCACGCACGTGCCGTGCATGGCACACGTCTTAAACTTGGTCGTGCAGCGATTCCTTGTCAAATACCCTGGGGTCCAGGACATCTTGCGGCAGGCAAGGAAAATCTCGGCCCATTTCAGAAGATCTTACACGGCCATGGCTCGCCTTGCTGACATTCAGCGGCGACACCATCTGCCGGTCAGACGTCTTATTTGCGATTGCCCGACGCGATGGAACTCAACCTTCTATATGCTTGATAGGCTGCTCCAGCAGAAACGTGCAGTTAACGTCTACCTGTATGAACTCTGCGAAAGAAACGGTTCTGGGGAGCTGGGTTTTTTTTCACCGCGCCAGTGGCTGCTCATGCGCGACACATGCAGACTTCTGCGGCCATTTGAGGAGATCACCAAACTGGTCAGTCGCAGCCATGGCGCCATCAGTGACATGGTACCTTATGCCTTCTTTCTGGAGCGTGCATTGCGTCGTGTCATTGATCAGGCTGTGGAGGAGCAGGAGCGGGAAGATGAGGAAGTCGCAATGCTGGATGAATTCCCAGGGGGGGCTACTCTATCTGAGACAAGTCAACAACAGGAGTCTGATGAGGAGTCAGAGGAGGATGGTGCCGGGGCGGATGAGCAGGAGCAAGAAGAGCATGCTTTAAACCTTTCTGGGATCCCTGTTGTGCGAGGATGGGGAGAGGAGAATGAAGAGGACGACATTATCCTGGATGATGAGCAGGAGCCAGGCCACCACACCGCTTCCACTTTAGTGCAAATGGGGGCCTTCATGCTCCAGTGTTTTAATAGGGACCCCCGTATAAAAAGCATGAGGGTCAAGGACCAGTACTGGGTGGCAACGTACTTAGACCCCCGGTACAAACACAAAATGGCGGAAATGTTACCGCCGTCGCAGAGGGCTGTCAGAATGCAGCACTTCCAGGCCTTGCTTCGAGAAATGCTGCATTCTGCTTTTGCGTGCGCTGGCAGAGGAGCAATTCCCACTCCCAGAGAAGGATTTGCGGGTACCAATCCAACAGCGCCTGCAAGAAGAGGCCGGTTTGAAGATGTGTTGGTGACTTCGGATATGAGGTCATTCTTTCAGCCGACCCATCGACAGGTGTCATCCGGATCCAGCATCAGGGAACGCCTAGACCGTCAGGTGTCCGACTACATTGGGTTAACGGCCGATGTGGACGCTCTGAGGAGTGATGAACCCCTAGACTACTGGGTGGGCAGGCTTGACCTCTGGCCAGAGCTTGCCCAATTTGCAATCGAACTGTTGGCTTGCCCCTCATCCAGTGTCCTGTCCGAAAGGACGTTCAGCGCAGCAGGGGGGATTGTGACCGATAAGCGTACTCGCCTAGCTCACCACAGTGTTAACTACCTCACATTTCTAAAAATGAATGAGGCATGGATCTCGGAGGAATTCAACACATGTGATCAGTAGACCATGTATATGTCTATAAACAATTTTTGGAATCAAGCACACAGACCTTCTTAATTCATTTGGCTCACTTCCCTGACCCAAAAAAGCACACCGTACTATATGCCCCTACCCTCCTCTTTGAAGAGGTTGAGCGGTGTCATATTTCTACTGGGGCTGCTTATTATGAGGGGTTCCCACCATCCCTGTGCTGTGCTGACTTCCTCCTGGGTGTTCTTATTATGAGGGGCTCCCACCATCCCTGTGCTGTGCTGACTTCCTCCTGGGGGTTCTTATTATGAGGGGATCACACCATCCCTGTGCTGTGCTGACTTCCTCCTGGGGCTGCTTACGGTGCTGCTGTCAGCGCTGTATGTCACGGAGCTGCTGTCAGCGCTGTATGTCACGGAGCTGCTGTCAGCGCTGTATGTCACGGAGCTGCTGTCAGCGCTGTATGTCACGGAGCTGCTGTCAGCGCTGTATGTCACGGAGCTGCTGTCAGCGCTGTATGTCACGGAGCTGCTGTCAGCGCTGTATGTCACGGAGCTGCTGTCAGCGCTGTATGTCACGGAGCTGCTGTCAGCGCTGTATGTCACGGAGCTGCTGTCAGCGCTGTATGTCACGGAGCTGCTGTCAGCGCTGTATGTCACGGTGCTGCTGTCAGCGCTGTATGTCACGGAGCTGCTGTCAGCGCTGTATGTCACGGAGCTGCTGTCAGTGCTGTATGTCACGGAGCTGCTGTCAGCGCTGTATGTCACGGAGCTGCTGTCAGCGCTGTATGTCACGGAGCTGCTGTCAGCGCTGTATGTCACGGTGCTGCTGTCAGCGCTGTATGTCACGGAGCTGCTGTCAGCGCTGTATGTCACGGAGCTGCTGTCAGCGCTGTATGTCACGGAGCTGCTGTCAGCGCTGTATGTCACGGAGCTGCTGTCAGCGCTGTATGTCACGGAGCTGCTGTCAGCGCTGTATGTCACGGTGCTGATGTCAGTGCTCTGTATTACGGTGCTGCTGTCAGTGCTCTGTATCTCCTGCACCCTCTTGTTTGCCTACCCTGGTCCCTGACCTTCCCTCTCCTCCATTGCCTTCATTAGCTCCATAGTCCTGAATTGTCAGAACAATTTCCCAAATAAAAAAAAAATGCTTGTAGTTATCGATCCCAAATTCACCTCATACATGTATTATGCTATTGTCCAGGTGGTGGGACTACGTGCTACCCCCTAATAATTACCCCGTGGCCGCAAATTCGACCTAAAGGTTTGCGAAATTCGCCTCCCATTGAAGTCAATGGAGCCCGCGGCGAACGGTCGTTTTCGCGAACGTTTGTGTCCGTTCGCGTTTCGCGTTCGCGAAACGTCCCGTCGGAAGTTCGTCCATCACTAACCATAACATTTCATCACTGATGATGATGGAAGAATGGCGTGAAAACACAATGATATCCTTTACACATATCCAGAGCATTGATGCGTTTCAACCAACTAGGTTTTTCTCAGGGGGATGGCAGTCTTAATGGATCAATAATTCATACTACAACCAAATATATTATGCTGGAGGTTCACAGAGACATGAGGCAGTGCTGTACAGAAGGTGTACACATGTGATCAAAGCACAAGGGATTTTCAGGGATCAGCCTATATAATGAAAAAGATCCTGAATGTCTGAATTGATAACTCCCATCAGAGGGAGTCTTTTTCAAAATGGTAAGCCAGACCTCTCTGCACAAAAATGAGAGGGAAGGGGGTAATAGACCAAGATCTATCCAAATAAGATGGAAAGGCTTTAATATTAAACAATCAAGGGAGAGTCCTTCAGCTGCCTCCACCAGGAAAAACAATTCCTTCCGATGGGAGTTATTAATCCAGACATTCAGAATATTTTTCATTATATAAGCTGATCCTTGTAGATCCATTGTGCTTTGGACATGTGCACACCTTCTGTACACCACTGCCAGATGTCTCTGTGAACCTTCAGCATAATATTTTTGGTTGTTGTATAAATTATAGACCTTTTAGGACTGCCTACACCTGAGGAAGACCTAATTGTGTTGAAACACGTTGGAGCACTGGATACAGTATGTGGAAAGGATATCATTGTGTTTTCATGCCATTCTTCCATCGTGGTCAGTGATGAAATGTTATTATATGATGTAACATATTTTGTATCTTTAATTTGTGATACCGTGTATGTAGCATAATATACTCAAGGCTTTATGGGGCTATGGGGTTATTGTTAATGATATTCTCAATATATATTTGACTTTATGATTTTCTTCCCCTTTGTGGGTTCCAATATTTATACTAGGGACTGTTACCAAAGTCATCTAAGATACAGGTACACAAGAATCATATCCAACTCATCTTTGCTATGGTTATTTTAGGGTTTTCACAGTGGGTTGGAGATGCTTTGAATTCCATTGCTGCCCTTACCAGCATTGATGAAGAATAAACGCGTTATCTCCATACATTCCATAGCATAGAAACATAGAAAAGTTACGACAGAAAAAAAAAATGTGGTCCATCGAGTCTGCCTATATTCTTTTCTTAAACTTATACATGTTTTTGTATTTTTTTTGTTAACTTTTTTGTCTGAGTATAGATCTACGTTTGTCCCAAGCATGTTTGAAGCCTCTTCTGTATATAATGTAAAGAAAATGCATTTTTAAACCCATCTTTGTATATACCTCTTTTCCCTTCCCTTGGGGTTACTAGGAAAGAGCCATGTGACTAATCAAAGCTATCCACACAAGGAAAAATTGTCTTTATTCTTGAGACACATTGCTAGTGGCAGCCTAAATGGTCCTCTTAAGTTAGATATGACTCTTAGCACACCCAGGTCCCTTCCAAGTTCAGCTGGAGAGGATACAGTTCCTCGTCCTGAATGTGCAACACTTACATATAAATATTTTGCTATCCCCGTGTGAGTTCTACCTGCCAATTTTCCGGGGAGATATACCCTTTGTGCTAT
Source organism: Lithobates pipiens (assembly GCF_037356315.1). NCBI lineage: Eukaryota > Metazoa > Chordata > Amphibia > Anura > Ranidae > Lithobates > Lithobates pipiens. The sequence continues at coordinate 294,324,916 of NW_027507785.1, forward strand.
TTTGTACACGATCCAAACCCTTAAATTATTTGCCATAGGGGTGCAGCGTTTCAAAAGAGTTCGAAATAGGCTCTACTAAGTTCTGCCTTGTAATAATGAGGAAGCGGATGGGGTCTCTTATAAAAAGAGGTTACTTTATTTGGCGGACACCGCCGTGCTCTTTTTCTTTGCTTTATACGACCGCACACAGCAGACTCACAATCAGGAGAATAAAAAAGCAGAACAATTTGTAAGAAAGAGAGAGAGAAAAAAAAAAAAAGAACACATACATACTGTCGTATTCTGCAAATGTGCAAGTATCTTTTCAGCTGTTCTCAGAGCTTGAAATATCCTTATCACAATGACAAATGTAAAACGCAGCGTGGAAGCTGGCTTCTTTGTCTAAGATTCCATTTGAAAATATTACAGACCGCAAGCGTATAAATTGTATTTTTTCCATTTTACCTCACCTGACACGAAAAAAACCAACCTCTTTGATTCTGTTTCTGGAAGATTTGCTGGAGAAATGATACACAGCGATGGTATCATTTTATCGAAGCTACTCAGAAACGTGTATTTCAGACTAAGTAGAAGTTGACGGTTAGATAAAATTGCCACCCTCTCCCTACTATATGGTCATTTTATTATTTAGCATTCTTGCTACTGAGCTAGGGTAAATATTTCTTTAAACCAGTGACACCTAACATTCATATTTCTCTTAGGCCGCGTACACACGCGGGGACTGTTCGCCCAACTTTGTTCGTCAAACAGTTTGAGCGGACAGTCCGCTCAAAATTAGCATGGACGGACTTGGCCACACACGACGAACGAACAGTCCGCTGAAACTTGCGCGATGACGTGAACGGCACGTACGACGGGACTAGAAATACGACGTCCTATACACTGCAATGCAACCTTCGCCGTGTAAATCCTTTCTGAGCATGCGCGGAACTTAGTTTGACGAACAAGCCTACACAGGGGCGGACTGTCCGCTCAAACCAAGTTTCAGCGGACAGTTTTACGGAATTTCCGAAAAACTTTGTTCGTCAGACTGTCCGCTGAAACTGTCCGCTGAAGCCCACACACGAGCGGACTGTCCGCCGAAACACTGTTCAGGCAAAGTTGGGCGAACAGTCCCCGCGTGTGTATGCGGCCTTATAGATTTAATAAGATTGTCGATTTTAAAGTGAATCTGCCCTGGCACACGTGTCTAATATGAGAACAGTGCTGGAGGGCAGGGACCAAGTGGTGCCTGTATGAACTTGGGATAGTCTTTAAAATCTATCTCTGTAGAGTTCATTGGGCCACCAAGCTCTGGCTGGAAATTGAGTAATACATTCTGTCCAAGTAATGATTACAAGAGAAGCAGGCATGTACTGGCCATTGGGACTACCGGGAGTTTCCCCGTGGGCCGATGGCTCAGTGGGCCAGTTTCAGTGACAGCCAGTGATGTTGCTAGGGGGTGGCTTTTGGGGCTATAGCCCCGAATCTGGGGCCCATAGCCCCCAGGTTCCCAGGGGTCCCCAACCACAGGGCTACAGCCCACTACCGGGCCATGGCCTTTCTGCAGCCATGAGGCGGGCAGCACAGGAGAGCCAGGACATCATCTCTCCACCCTGCATCACCGCTGTTCTGTTCTCGCTGTGCAGTCGCAGGCAGCAGAGAGATTACATCATCTCTCACTGCCCGCCCTCTCTCTGGTGATCCTGATGTAAGAAGGGGGGGCTCTCTGGTGACCCTGATGTAAGAAGGGACTCTCTGGAGACCCTGATATAAGTGGGGGGCTCTCTGGGGACCCTGATGTAAGGGCGAGGCTCTCTGGGGACCCTGATGTAAAGGGGGTTCTCTGGTGGCCCTGATGTAAGGAGGGGCTCTCTGGGGACCCTCATGTAAGTTGGGGGGTCTCTGGGGACCCTGAAACAAAAAAGCCGTTTATACTTACAGTTACTTATACTTACAATGTTTTTACTTATTTTTTTTGCGCAATTGCGTATAGTTTATATACTGTTTTTGTGTGTGTTTGCAAAATTAAAGTGGGCCGGTCTGGATGAAGTCCAGGGCCAAATTTTTGTCCCAGTCCAGCCCTGAACAGAAGTATAGGAATGTTTTTTTAAGAATCATACTTATCTAGGTGGACCAATGCTGCAAAGAACTGATGACTGTCAGTTACCAGCTCTTTGCCCGCGCCCCCCTCCATGCTTAGTGGAACACTGGGCTGTAACGGGGATAGGAGCAGTCGGCTCAGGTTCTCATCTGAGAGGCTGAGCTGGGTGCCGGCATGGTGCCAGGCATGTGGGTAGATCCCAACTATATGGTCGTGATCTTTCCTGAGCCTGGACCGGCTCTTTGATGTCAGCTGACAGTGGGCTTCAGCCCACTGTCTGCTGAAAATGGGTTACCGGAGTGCAGAACTGCAAATGAGTTTTGGCTGTACCTCTCCTTTAAGCATCATCCCCTCCTAATGTCAACACCCTGCCACCCCTTAATAATCTTCCAAAAGTCAGAGATTGTACTTGCTTTTGACTTTCTGGAATTTCACCCACAAGGGGAAGTTTCACTCTTCTTCATCCTTCCCCCTCTCCTCTGCCACATTTGGAATTAATTTATTTGGGGGGGGGGGGCTGGCCTGGTCTTGACAGGTACCCACTCCCACTTCCCATCTGATCACTGTGGTAAATCCACCAGAAGTCCATCCCCGCACTCCTGCCCACAACCTTCTGGGAAACGCCACAGGTCCCAAAAAGCTGCAGGACCATTCACAAAATGGCATGCAGCTCAAGCATGCACAGTGGGAGGCCAACTGTGAAGCCCACAGTTGCCAGCGTTGGGGACCTTAAGATGGTGAAGAACCAGCTCGGATGAGGACTGCACTGAATCTTTGGACAGGTGAATGTCTGTTTATGAAAAGTCAGCAGTAGGGATGAGCTTGACATTCGACTCGAACATACGTTCGACTGAAACATCGGCTGTTTGCAGGTTCAGGAAATACCGAACGTTATGGGCCGTTCACACCAAATTCGTGTGGTGCTCACGGCCCACAATGCACTGCGCCATCGCAGTGCATTGCTGGCTCATGATTGGCCAAGCATGCACTGTGACCCCGCATGCTTGGCCAATCACAGCACTGGCAGCGAGGAGAGCCATAGCTCAGGCTGTGTAGTACATGCCCCACACTATATAAGGCCGCCAGCACGGTGGCCTTGTGTAGTGTGTTGGCGTCTGTAGGAGTTAGTGGGTGTTCTCTGTGTACGCGTATTTTACTGCGTTTTGCCGCGATTTGTACAAGTCAAAAGGTCACCACTGTAAAAAGCAGAAAAACGCCTGTAATCTGCCTAAAAAAAAGTTCCAGAACTTGTTTTAGCTTCAGGCGTTTTGGAGCTTCTGGCTTCAGGTGTTTTGGAGTGGAGATGTGAACCATCTCCATAGAGAATAATAGATTTTTTCCCCTCCAGCGTTTTGTAGCTTCAGGCTTCAAGCTACAAAATGCTCAAGTGTCAATGGGGCCTAAAAGCAGAAGAAGGCCTATAAAAAGAAAGAGCCCACATGGACAAAGAGACCATTGCACACTTTCAACTGCTTTGGTTGTTTCCCCTGTATTGTTTGTTTGCCTTACCTTGTAATGATGGGCTCACAAGCTGTGACTCAGTTTGTGATGTCATGGCTGATCAATTCCACTATGTTTATGTATTCTTTCACCTAAAGGTGAAAAGACAACAAGGGACAAGAAAGGGACAAGACAACTTCTGTCTAGGTCATAGAGCATCCAATGCATATTGAAATATATATATGGGGTGGTTTTGGATTCCCCTATTTATTATAAATATGTATTATCTTGTCTATTCTTATAGTTAGCTATTCTATCAAAGCTCTGATAATGTTAATGCTGATGCTATCATAACAATGTTAGCAATAGAAATAAACACAATGCTCAAATAAGCAAAGGTCTCATTTACAGTATTTACAAGGGAAGTAGAAATGCTAACATAAAACACAGAGCAGATAAAACAAAGAGCGGGGGTGATACAATACCATAAGTCCTTCCTTTTGGTTGTGTATTCTGGCTGGGCTCTAAGACAAAAGGAAAAACCAACCCACACAAACACCCTTTGCCCGCCTGTGTAGTCCTCTGTCCAATGAGAAGCTATAAGGGGCTGGTCTTTCTAATCATTAGGAAATATGTTATTCCCCTGAACATCTTCCAAGAAGTATATTATTCACTTCCACAAGGGGGCAGCACTAGTCTGTGAAAACCTGCCTTAACTCAGGTCAACTTCCAGTAACAGCCCTGGCGTTTGATGTTGCTGCAAGTCAGAAAATCAGTTATTTTAATCCGCACCTCCCACAGGAGGTCTTAGCTGATGCTTCTCATCCCTCCCATACATCACATCAGGAGGCCTATCCGAGAACATCCTTCAGAAGATGAATTCCCATTCATGACTCCTTGTTACAAACACTCTGCTGGGTAAACTTTCCGTACTGACATTCCAAGACGACTTCCAACATACAGTAGGCCAAATGGCTCTATTATTGAGAGAGAGCACAGGAGGATCTGTTTGCCCTTTGGCTCTCACTCTGAAACTTCAGCTTGAGCTATTAGGCTCTGTAAACAAAAGTCATTCATTTAATCAGCAATGAAAGTAGTGATAGCTTGGAAACATGAAAATGAACCTAGGGCTTCACCTGCTAGCTAAATAAGCACATACCAATATTTTTTTTATTTATTGGGATAAGTAAAATATAACATTTATATTTTATTTATTTCGTTCTGAAAATTAGAAAACAAACAAAAACAAAATTAATAAAAAAACACTAGCCATTTATGTGAGGTGCCGTGGTAAGAATATGATACCGTTTTTACGTTGTAGTTTGAACAAAAAAAAACGTACTCGATTCGCCCATCCACACACACGATGTGGATGGGGGAATCCTCCATGCCATCAAAATACACTAATCAGCTTTGCAGGCTATAACCTGCAACACTGATGAGCAGGGAAAATTCAGCAGGTTGGTTGAACAGAAGCTGATCGCTAGATCAACTTCTGTACATCGTCAGTACCCATACATGGATTGAAATGCATCATGTCCCTGCTGAACTGCTCACATTTCGATCCATGTATGGCCAGCTTTAGTCTAGTGTAGCACACTCTAGTGTAAAGTGCTAGATTGTACATAGGTTTTTTTGTAGTGTAGGTAAATTGTTTGGCTTGGCTGGCAGCCATGCCTGTGTGCTTAGAATCTGGGCCTCACTCAAAGTCCCAAACTCCCCCTCTTATCACTGAATCCCAGGATGGAGGTGCCCCTTTTCCTGAGGTGCTTATTTTATTTATTTTTTTAAATCAAAAAGGCCTTACATTTTTTTAACAATGACGATTACACAGTCGAGTTAACGTTGCAGTTGGTACATATCCAAACATATTATACATTTGCTCACTTCCACACTGCCCCTCATGGACACAAATCACCACATGCATGGGTCTCATAGATAGCATGTTCACCCCTAGGGCCATTGTAGAAGTCTAGACAGCACCAATTCTCTGGGACTTATTCCAGGTGTGTCCAACAAGCATGCCCATAACTTTTCAAATCTACCTGGGTATCCCCTGCGTTGGTAGATATACCGTTCCATAATAGGGGTGTTCCCCATATGTGTTATCCAGGAAGTGGTAGTGGGTGGCGAGGTTGATTTCCATCCCATTAGAATAAGTTTTCTGGTTTGAAATAGTGCCCTAGAGAATGCAATCCTGAGCAGTCTCTCAGGAACCATGTCCTCCAGGACCCCTAGTATATGTAGCACCCTCTACCAGAAGGTAGGTGCTAGAATAGGATTTTTCTGGGTCTAGGATATCAGTGTAGGCAAATTTAGACAGGCCTGTGCTTTGGGTTAGGCCTGTTTGTTTTGATTTTAGATTGGGAGTGTTAAGTGTAGTGGTGGGTGTGACCCCCTGTGCTCTGACTCAGAGATGCCTCCCCTGCTTTCAGGAAGATTGTTCTGGAACAGAGGTTGGACCTGAAGTTTCAGTGGCAGGCAGCTCATGTGAGGAGCTCTGACCAATTACCATTCGATATTGGCAGGCCTCCCATATAAGCTGGGGTCACATGCTGCCCGGGAGGTTCTGACGGTGCAGGAGAAAAGGAGAATGAAATTTTAGGTAGCTGCCTCAGGGCATCCCCACATGGGGGGCACGCCGAGCCCAGAGGAGGAGTGGAGGAGCTGCTAGGATCTATTCCTGGATAAAGATCTTCACCATGGAGTTAGTGTCAAGATACTGTGACCGGGGAACACAGAACTTGCACTTTGGAGAAGATCAGAGAAGAAGAAGCAACAGTAGGACTGAGGAGAGTAAAACAATGTTCTGTGACTGGGGAACACAGAACTTGCCCTTTGGAGAAGGTCAGTGTGAAAGAAGCAAAAGAAGAATTGTTGAGAGTAGTGCAGAATGCTGTGGCACTATGGTAATACCTTCCAGGAGACTGTGTAGCTACCAAAGCCGCCGGGGAGAGTTATTGTATGTCTCTGGCTTATTGATTTGCTCAAACAACACCATTAAAAGACTTTATTACAGTAATAAAGTCCAGCTTGCAAGCTGGGGTTATTCAGAGTGATCCCTTCTTTTCTTACTAGTGAAGCAACAGGAATCTAAGCCCTTGTACACACGGTCAGAGAATCCGTCGGAATGTGTCCTATCGGACCGTGTCGTCGGATAATCCGACTGTGTGTGGTATGCATCGGACTGATTCCGTCGGAATATCCGTCGGACCCAATTTTCCAACATGTTGGAAATATTTCCCGACCAACTGGGCCGATCGGACATACTCCGATCATGTGTAGAGAATTTTGATCGGACCAAGTGCCACGCATGCTCAGATCAAGTTCCTACATCAAAGCTATTGGCTACTAGCCTGAATGTAGTCCCATCGTAACGAAATTACGTCATCACGTTCTGAAAGATCGGATTTTTTCGCCAACTTTGTCCGACCGTGTGTATGCCACAGTTTCGGACAAGATCCGACAGACAAAATCCGACGGGCAAAATCCGACGGATTTGGTTGTGGAAATCTCCTACTATGTGTACAGGGGCTAACAGTTTTGCAGTAAAGGATTTGTACAAGAAGAGAGGAATCTAGAGGAGTGATAATCTGCAGGAGCGAATTCAGGGGAAGAGGAGCAATAGTCTGCAGTGGAGATATGCAGAGGAAATAGACCGTGAATGTTATTCCATGTATGCACGACCGGTTTTCCCGTTGGAATAAACTCTGAAGGTTTTTCCGATGGAATTCCGATGGAATTCCGCTGAAACAGTCTTGCGTACACATGATCACACCAAAGTCCGACCATCAAGAATGCGGTGACGTACAACACATACGATGGGACTAGAAAAAGGAAATTCAATAGCCAGTAGCCAATAGCTTCCATCTCGTACTTGCTTTAGAGCATGCATCTCTGAACAGCATACAGACGAGCGGTTTTCCCGATAGGAATTGGTTCCATTGGAAAAATTTAGAACATGTTCTCTTTCTAGGTCCGTCAGAATTTTCGAAGTAAAAAGTTTGACGGGGCATACACACGATCGGAATATAGGATGAAAAGCTCCCGTCTGGCTTTTTCTGTTGGATATTCCGCTCGTGTGTACACAGTATAAGAAGTGCATAATTTTTCAGGGCTAAAGCTGCTAATCAATGTTCTACAAATGTGATGACAATTCAATAAGTGCCATGGGCATCACATATCATCCTTTACCCCAACCAAGTTGTATCCCACAATAAACACAACAAAACTATGCAAATGTCTGCTCATTGTCTCAGAAGTCATAGATGGGGGTCTGGCAGCAGGGTGATTTGGTGGATGTTGGTAACTAGTGGTAACCAACTGCTACATATACAACATATTGGGTCCATGGGTACCTTTTTTTTAAACTCCCAATTAAGTGTTCCAACCACCTCACTCGAATAGCGGTGGAGCTTCCCTCAGCGCCACAGGAGATGTATGAGATCCCCATTGTGCTATCGGCACCGACAACACAGGGGGTCAAGGCTTCCCCCTCAGATTCCTCTGTCTCCCAGGCTTCCCATGGAGATGGCGGCGGTTCCCCGACCCCTCCATCTACCGGGTTTCCAATGTGTCTCCTCAGCTGTATGTCTCCTCCTCTTTCCTCAATATAGGCCAATAGGATGGCTTCTAATTTTGGCCAATCAGGAAACAGGTCTCACAACCCACTTCCTGGTTGGCCAGGATAAGTATCAGTGTGACAATAGCGAATATTCATTCGCTATTGTCACACATCTGGGTGGGATCAGGGCACAGCACCCCAGGCCTACCCTTTCTTGAAGCCTATAAGAGCCTCTGGCTCCAGTCATGTGCTTCAAACCCAACCCCCCCCATTAGAATCCATGGTCTGGCGCCCCGTATGTAGATGGATGTGCCGCCACTGCATAATAGCCCTATCCCTAGTCAAGTTGAATACCCCAAAAAAAAAAAAAAATTTGCTGGACTGTTTCCTGACTCAAGTGTGCTGTGGAAATTTGGTGTGTCTGGCTGTGCAGGGTGAGGGATCCCTATTTACCTATTCGCCAGTGGCTCCTACGGGAGGCGCTACATCAGTATGGGGAAGAACAGGTTCACTTCAACTGATCAAACTGCAGTAAGATGGAATGTGATTAATTGCGATGGGTCATCATCTCTCCTCGTTGCTGCCTTGCTGGATAAGCTAACTAAGTGCTGCACAAGCTACCACACTGCAAAGAATAAGTAGCATCTGCTGTGCTGGTAGACCTGTCACAAGATCAAAACACATACACAATAGGAACTTTATGTAACCTTCTCTTCCATCTTTTTAGTCCATTTTATATTCCGGAATAAAATGAATCAGACTGTATCTGACCTCTCATTCTCGTCATCTCGCAGAAGCTGTTATTACTTTGCCACTAAAGTTTCAACATCTCTTTGTGTGTTATTTGCTCTTCATCCTAAAGCATTTGGCGGTGTAATTTGTTTCCATGACACTCTTTTACATTAGAGTCCGCCATGGATTTGATAGCAATAAGCAAAAATGAGTCCAAAAACTATTCACTGCAAATGGAGAAACTTTAAATATAGATCTGGATTTGTTGCTGCCTGATTTGGCTGGGATTTGCCTTGTAGACGATGTGATTAAACCTTAAATATGACCACCTGCAGAGGCGAGCCAAGAGTGAAAATAGGTCTATTTCCCGAGTGTTTGCATAGAACGCCGCAATCTAAGATCAAGCTTGTCTTACTGTGAACCTGAATACAATTCATTGTTTTATGAAAACAAATGAGGGAAAAACAAAACTCTTTCGACGTTCTTGGGCGAGAATTATCAATATTTTAGAGGAGATCATTGTCCAGGGAGTCATTGCTTCCACGAAAATAAGCTGTAATACAGCTTTCATAAAAAGCTGGAGCCAGAGGCTTGCAGAGTAGATATGTGGTGTTGTGTTATAGCATTGAGAGTTAACAAGATTTAATAATTGCTCAGTTTTATGCCGCCGACCACATTTTGCCAGTAAAACAAGGCATCTATAGATTTGGAATGAATTTTTATTTTGGACAGATTAAAGTGATTGTCAACTTAATTTTTTATTTTTTTTTTAAACAGGTTTATTCTTACTTGCTCTGTGCAATTTCATTGCAGCCTGAAACTCCTCTTCTTGGGTCCCCCACCGGTGATCCTGGCTCTTCCTCTTCTCGGAGTGCCATGATAGGAAGCTACTTCCTATCATGGCCTGCCTGTGGGCTGGATCTTGAGCTGTAGTGCCTACATCCAAAGACACAGATAGCGTGGCTTGGCTCAGCCCAGCTCCTGCTATCTCATCAAAGAATTTGACTGACAGCAGCAGGAGCCAATGGCTCTCACTGCCTCAGCAAAGCCTGTGAGACCAGGAAGTGAGAGGATACAGCACTGGATTGAGTGAGGACTTGGGTAAGTATTGGGGAAGTGAGGGGGTAATACTTTTACCTGAACGTTTTTTACCTTAACCAATTCCCCCGGGTGGACGTCATATGACGCAATGGACTTTGAGTTTAGATACCTGATAGATCATCTAGATATCTTTCTTTTCAGCCAGCGATTCCCTACAGTGCAAAAAGCATCTTAGCAGCTGTTTAGCTGCTTGATTGCTTTAACAGTTGGCGGGAGGGGATGCCCCAGTGCTTCTCCAGGCTCTCCTGTGCAATAGGGGAGCCAGAGAATGGATCCGGCGGTGGAGGGATCACCATAGAGCTGGTCGTGGACCAGATGGTCCCTGGCCATCTCTATGACCCTTGGAGGCCGGAAGCATTGTTGTGATGTCACTTCCAACTCTGGCAGATGTAAACACTGCCATTTTTTTTTTTGGAAAGCCTGAAATTGATTTTTTTTATCTCAGGTTTCCAGCATAGAGGAGAGATGTGGGGGGCCCCATATGTAAACGGCATTCAAACCCCACATGTGAGGTATAGCTGCAATCATTAGAGTGAGAGCAATATTTCTAGTGCTGGATCCTATGTAACTCTAAACTGGTAACCTGTAAACATTATTAAAGCATCACCTATGGAGATTTTTAAGTACCATAGTTTGACGCCATTCCACAAGTGTGCGCAATTTTAAAGCATGACATTGGTTTGGTATCTATTTACTTGGCGTAACATCATCTTTTAAATTTTATCAAAAAAATGGGCTATCTATTGTGTTTTCTTGCATTAAAATTCAAGTGTATTTTTCCCCCAAAAACGTGTGTTTACCGTGTGACATAAAAAATTGCAAGGACTGCCATTTTATTTCCTAGGGTCTCTCTGTTAAAAAAATAAATAAATTATATATATATATATATATATATATATATATATATATATATATATATATATATATATATATATATATATATATATATATATATACTTGGGGGTTATTCGTAATTATCTAGCAGAAAAAAGTATGATTTTTACATGTAGGAGAGAAATGCCAGAACTGGCTTGGGTGTCAAGTGATTAATGCAAGGAGAAAATGTTTAGGCTTTAGAACTACTTTGAGGAAGGGTTTGCCATCTTTGTGCTTGGGGGATTTACGTACCATTCGTAGCCTCCAGGCAAAACAGGAAGTGAGAGGGAGTCTCTCCAAAGTGAGGAAAAATCCAGTTTAGACAGTCGCCGGAGCAACAAGGGTCCCCATTGGAAGATTTATCCTTATGTTTTGGTAAAAACTGAATATTTTAAGATTTTCCATCAATTTTAGTCTCAGTGATGACAGTTAATCTCCACAAGGGACACAGAACAATAAAATCCTAACAAGGAATCTCTCCCATCACCAGTGCACCTGTCATGGGAGAATTACATAGGTTGACATTGCTGAGTTCTCCTTTCAAGAATACTGGTTCCCTGGCTTATGTTTTGGCTTTAGTTCTGTTTGAATCACTGAGTTTGAGCAAGTATGGAGATAACAAGGGGCCTGCATTATTGTGCTTTTTGTCAATGTCACAACGGCTGCTCTCCCCGTGCAAGCCTATGGGAATGCAAAACCAGCTTCAAGCAGGTCAGTGGCATGTCAGAAGAAGGTCAACTGCAGAGCAAACGCACCTGTCAATGAATACTGAATGATCTTACAAGTGTCTCAAGTGTCAACTAATGTCAAAAGCATACTGTATTTGCCCATAGACAGAAGCCCAAAGCTTGTTGACACGTGTCTCTACCTCTCAATTTTCTGAGATGGCAAAGATGGGCACTCTTAAAGTGGAAGTAGAACTATGTTTGAAATGGCTCCCACCCCCTCCATCCAACTCTTACTAACTAACTACTACTACTAACTACCCTGTAGAAGAGAGATGTTTATACTTACCTATTTTCAGGACACTTTTCAGGACACTATGGTCCACACGTGAACAGCCAACAACAGATGTCCCATAGTAAGCCTATGGGTGATGCCACCACTCAGGCATTACATTTGTTGTTGGTGCTCTCTCCTTTGCTCTGAAGTCAGCTGCTGGGGATATCAAGTGACTGGACCAGAGCGCTCTGAAAATAGGTAGGCATAAGAATCTTCCTTCTACAGGGTAGTTACTATAGGAGTTAGAAGAGGAGTTTGAGCAATTTTAAGCTCAGTTATTTCTAGACTGGAATTCCGTGTTAACACAAAGTAAAACCTAGTGCACACAATGAGATTATTGGACGAATGATCGTTCGTATTTTTTTTTGCATGCTAGTCTCCATATCGAAAATGAATAGGTTAATAAAGTACAAGAATTTTCGTACGTCAATAAAAATTCGGAAGTGATGTCATGTATTTGCATTGTATTTTCAGATGAAAACTGTACTGATTAAATAAAAATCGAGAAAAATTTTCGTGTTTGTCTCTTTGGGAAATTTTCAGATGAAAGCTGTGTACTAATGATCAGATTATCGTGCAATCGATTTGAAAGTGATATTTTTTGTATGAAATTCTGATCGTGTGTACGGGGCTTTAGTAGGCAAAGGGAAAACTCCTTCCACACTTATGAGGGCCATGCGGAAATTAACAAGCAAAAATGATTGGCTAAATCCAAAAGTGCTTTTTAGATCACTACTTTTCTTTATACTGGCTTTTCAAAAAGCAAAACAATAATAGCAATATCTGTGGAAGGTTTTGTTTAGTAGTGCAAAACTTTTGGAAAATAGTTTGTTGATTATAGAGGTCTATACATCAGACTATAGAAAGGGTCTCCCACTGCCAACCTGCCAACCTGGTTATACATAACCACAGTTAAATTATCTGCCCTTGATATACAGAGTTTTTAATGCTCCACATCTTCTTGTCCCTACCACGCTAGTTAGAAAATCTTCCCATTAATAAATTATAGTAACCCCCAAGACAGAATAACAAAGTAGCCGCCTCTCCTCTATCCCAATATTAATTTGTAGTTTGGGAAGGGCAGAATCTGCCCAAAGACATAATTATTTTCTATCCAGCATTCAACTTGTACCAACCTTCTCCTTCCAATACACAAACCACACATCAAGTAGTGTCAAGTTCATTTTTTATTTACATATATGTTCATTTGGCCCACTAATACACTATCAAAGGGAGGAGGTACAGTATTTCAATATCAATTTCAAATATCCTTTAATTAAATGCATGGATACCACTGACTCTACTTTCCTAGGAAAATATATCTGTACTTATGACTAGTGTAGCGGTACCCCCATAAGGGCTGCTAGTAATTGTGGTTTGTGTCTCACCCTGCACAGTCAGGCACACAATCTTCAGACACTCAGCAGTCATGAAGCAGTCCTTGTACTTTGTTTTTATGTTTTATTGGGGGAAATAAACTTGGATGGGATAAGGAAGATATGGGAGGCCCACTTGATTGAAAAACAAAAGATAAATAATTGGGGCTTCAAACTATATACAGTCTCTGTATTTACACCTCCTCATTTCCAGCTCTAGTACATCACTTGATTGCTGATCTCACTCCCAGGATATCACTTCCAGGACCAGCTAGCACTATGTATTAGTCCTGACACTGGCTCAGCCAGGCCTAAGCAAATGCCCTTTGCAGGCAGGGACCACGGGCCCCTTTGGTGTAACAAAAAAATTGTGTAGGTAGTCCTAGTGCTAGCTGTCCATGTGGCTACTGATCCTGGCACCACATCTTCAGGCCCTGCCAGCCCTCCTGGCTGCAGCTGCCTCTCTCCACTGCCCGTACAACTGCAGTCCACTCCACTGGCTCTGCACTCATCCCAGACTGCACTCTCCCAGTCCTTTCAGGTGTGCCTCCCAGTCCTCCTGACTGTGTGAACACTCACCAGCCCTCCTGGCTGCACTCTGTGGAACTCCTGGAGACTTGTCCAGCAGTGTTCTCCCTGTCCTCTCTTGCTCCTCTTGTGCATCTTGGTCAGGACACCTCTATGGGTGGAGTCACTCAAACCATGACCCAAAAGAAAAACATAAAGGCTTGGCTGCCAACCAAGCCTGAAAATGTATTTACACTAAAAAAAACTCTGTACACATGCTAGTACCATTAGAGGGTGCTACACTAGTATCCATCTTCCCATCAACTCTGACCAGCTTCCTTGTCCCTGCTAAAGAAAAGCCTCCCCACAACATGGTACTGTCACCACCATGTTTCATGGTGGAAATGGTGTGTTCAGGGTGATGTGCAGTGTTAGTTTTTCACCACTCATCGCGTTTTGGCCAAAAAGTTCAATTTTGGTCTCATCTTACCAGAACACCTTCTTTCACAGTTTTACTGTGTCCCCGACATGGCTTCTTGCAAACTGCAAACAGGACTTCTTATGGTTTTCTGCCAACAATGGCTTTCTTCTTGCCACTCTTCCACAAAGGTCAGGTTTGTGGGGTGCGCGACTAATAGTTATACAAAGTCCATTTTTTTCTGTATTGTTCTTCTATTCAAAACACGACTAATAATTGTCCTGTGGACAGATTCTCCCACCTGAGCTGTGGATCTCTGCAGCTCCTCCAGAGTTAACATGGGCATCTTGGCTGCTTCTCTGATTAATGCTCTCCTTGTCTGGCCTGTCACTTTAGGTCAGGGGTAGGGAACCTCGGCTCTCCAGCTGTTTTGAAACTACAAATCCCATCATGTCTCTGCCTCTGGGAGTCATGCCTGTGATTGTTAGGGTCTTGCAATGTCTCATGGGACTTGTAGTTTCAAAACAGCTGGAGAGCCAACATTCCCTACCCCTGCTTTAGGTGGATGGCCATTTCACGGTAGGTTTGCAGTTGTGCCATACTCTTTCCATTTTTGGATGATGGATTGAACAGTGCTCCGTGAGATGTTCAAAGCCCGGGATATTTTTTTATAACCTAACCCTGCTTTAAATTTCTCCACAACTTTATCCCTGACCTGTATGGTGTGTTCCTCGGCCTACATGATGCTGTTTGTTCACAAAGGTTTTCTAACAAACCTCTAAGGGCTTCACAGAACAGCTGTATGTATACTAAGATTAAATTACACAAAGGTTGACTCTGTTTACTAATTATTTGACGTCTGAAGGCAATTGGTTCCATTAGATTTTAGTTAGGGGTATCAGAGTAAAGGGCGCTGAATACAACCACACGCCACACTTTTCACATATTTAGTTGAAAAAAAAATTGAAAATCATTTATTATTTTTCTTCCACTTCACAATTATGTGCCAATTTTGTGTTGATCTATCACATAAAATCCCAATAAAATACATTTATGTTTTTGGTTGTAACATGACAAAATGTGGAAAATTTCAAGGGGTGAGAATATTTTTTCAAGGCACTGTAGATGCCTTCCGCATCCATTGTTCTCCATTGGCTTTTTGTGCTGCAGATATCCAACAACAGCAGGGATGATCAGATCCATGGGCTATAAGGAGACTGGAATCAGACTTAGTATGATAAAAAATAAAGTTCATTAACGCACACAACACCCATCCAACAACCAACACACCATAAAGAAAGCAAAAGTGAAAAATAAATGTGACACTTAAGCAAAAACCAAACCAACAATCTAACTATAATATACTATGTACAAATGGAGGGAAGCTCACATATACAGGGCATGACCTAGACAAGGACTGGGAACAAAGGAAACAATGGGGAGCAGAGATGGGGTAACAGGATGCAGAATACTGGATACAGGAGAAAACAGGGAAGCAGCTAACAGGCAGAACACGAGGCACAGATACAGTACCTTCCCAGCAGCCAGCATCAGGTGCAACCTAATTACTGGGGTCTTCTGGCTGCCGGTAGCAGTAGACACCCGCTGGTGGTCACCAGAACTGCACCCTTCAGAAAAGGGAACTACAGTGCTACCAGCAGGTGATCCAAGTCCTCACAGCATCCAATGTGTCCCTGTACCTTTGTAAGCAAGCTAAGCAATAATGGCAACCACCAGAGTAGTACAAACTGTAAAGTGTGTAGTCAGCTTAAGGGCTCATTCACATGGACATAAAAAAATGCATAGAGTGTATAATTTTGTATGCATTTGTTGTCGTTGGTTAGAGCAAAACAAACCATTGGTGTCAAAGAGAGCAAAATAAACTGAAATTGTTTGTGTGAGTACAAAATAAACCCCAAATTGTTGGTGTCAGTGTGAGCAAAATAGGCACAAAATCTTTGGTGTAATTGGGAGTAAAATAAACCCCAAAACATTGGTGTCTTTGGGAACAGAATTAACCCAAATCATTAGTGTTTTTGGGAGCAAAATAACCCCCAAATCATTGATGTTAATGGGAACAAACTAAAACCAAAATTGCTGGTGTTAGTGGGAACAAAATAAACACCAAATCATTATTGTCAGCAGGAGCAAAACATTCCCAAATCATTGGTGTCATCGGGAGAAAAATAAAACCCAAATCTTTGATGGAAGAGGGAGCAAAATAAACTGCACATTATTGGTGCCAGTGAGAGATAAATAAACCCCGAACCATTGGTTGCAGTGGGAGAAAAATACAGTCCAAATTGATGGTGTCAGTGGGAGCAAAATAAAATCAGAACACTGGTGTCAGCATAGGCAAAATAAATATAAAACATTTAACAGTTAAATAGTTATTTATCTATTACATATTCCCGCACTGCTGCTCTGAAAATGCTGATACTATAAAATGACTGTTTGGCAGGAAATCATTCTGCTAATAATCAGTACCAGTAGGTGCTGGATTGTTACATACCTTGTTTCCCCGAAAATAAGACCTAGGGTGATTGTCGGTGATGGCTGCAATATAAGCCCTACCCCCCCCCCCCCCAAATAAGCCCTAGTTAAAGTCTTTCTGGGTCTTATTTCCAGGGTAGCGCTTATTTTCGGGGGAAACAGGGTAGGGCTTATTTGGGGGGTAGGGCTTATATTGCAGCCATCACCGACAATCACGCTAGTTCTTATTTTTGGGGAAACAGGGTAGTTACATAGTAGATGAGGTTGAAAAAAGACCATCAAGTCCAACCTATGTGTGTGATTATATGTCAGTATTACATTGCATATCCCTGTATGTTGTGGTCGTTCAGCTGCTTATCTAATAGTTTCTTGAAACTATCAATGCCCCTCTCTGAGACCACCGCCTGTGGAAGGGAATTCCACATCCTTGCCGCATTTACAGTAAAGAATCCACTACGTAGTTTAAGGTTAAACCTCTTTTCTTCTAATTTTAATGAGTGGCCATGAGTCTTCCTAAACTCCCTTTTGCAAAAAAGTTTTATCCCTATTGTGGGGTCACCAGTACGGTATTTGTATATTGAAATCATATCTCCTCTCAAAGGTCTCTTCTCCATAGAGAATAAGTTAAGTGCTCGCAACCTTTTCTCATAACTAATATCCTCCAGACCCTTTATCAGCTTTGTTGCCCTTCTTCTTCATTGTAGAGCACCTGCCATCCTGTTGCCACTCTGCACAGCGTGCCAGCTGCTGCCCCCTAATGCATTAATAGGGCACTGCTCAAGATGCATTTCTCCACTCGCCCCATGGCACAACTGACCCCGATACAGTCTGATGTTTATAAACCTTATGAAGTCTGAGGGGGGGAACATGCTATTGTGAAGAGTATATTATTTGTGCATTATCAGGTTGCCTGTTCTCTTCTGGATGTATTGTAAGCTTCAGTGGTAAAGGCCCCAGCTGACTTAACACACAACATACGGTCTACCCAGCAGTGCTGCTTGGTTTGGTACTTTATGAAACTGCAATTAAAAGAAGACATTTCTATCCATTCCCAACTGAATCCAAAACGTGTCTGAAATTCAACATTTTAAAATAATTTACTGTAGTGTAAAGCCTACATGTTGCCTGAATCATGAAATAATAATATAGAAGAGCAATGGCAGAAAAAGACCAAGTAGTCCATCAAGTTTTTCCTTTTTTGATATATTTTTTAAAATTTTTGTTATGAGTATGGCTCACACCGCTGCGATACGGGAACGCCGCGAATCCGCGGCGTTTTCCCGCATCGCATTACTCCCGCCGGCAGTTCACACTGCCCTATGCGGACGGCTGGGAGTGTCAATGATATGTTAATGACACCCCCAGATCCGTCCGCATATCGCAGTGCGATCTGCCGACTCGCACAGGAATCGGATCGCATGGTGTGAACCCCCATGCGATCCGATTCTGTTGCGGACCAAAAAAAGGGTCCCGTGCGAGTTTGCTGTGGGAGCGATGCAAATTCAGCCATACTATCTGTATGGCTGAACTCGCATCGCTACGGAGATCGGATGTGATTTGCGGTGCGAATCACATCCGGCTCTCCCCCCGCAGCAGTGTGAACCCAGCCTAAATGTAACTACTGTTGACTGCCTCACTACCTCTGCTGGAAGTTGTTCCAATAATCATCTACACTTTCTGTAGGATAATACTTTCTAAAATGAGTTTTAAACATTTCTCCTGCTAGTTCGTCTCCATTTTCTTGATCTCACCTTCCTAGTGAAAACACTACCCCCCTGAACCTATTCACACCCTTTATGTAGTAGAACATTTTAATAATTTTCCCCGTTCTCTTTTTTGCTCAAGACTGTACATATTAGGTTCCTGCACTAATATGTTTTATCCCTCAGACCTTTCACCATTTTTTTTTGCCTGTCTCTGGACTCATTCTATCTTATCAATATCTTTAGTAAATTAGGTTTCCAGGACTCTTTAGCTGTATTAAACCATTTTAACTTTTATGCCCCATACACACGGTTGGATTTTCCGACGGAAAATGTTCGATGGGAGCTTTTTGGCGGAAAATTCCGACTGTGTGTAGGCCCCATCAGACATTTTCCATTGGAATTTCCGTCGCAAAGATCTGGTTCTCAAATTTTCCGACAACAAAATCCGTTGTCGGAAATTCTGATCGTGTACACACAATTCCGACACACGAAGTTCCACACATGCTCGGAATCAAGCAGAAGAGCCACACTGGCTATTGAACTTCTTTTTGCTTGGCTTGTCGTACATGTTGTACGTCACCGCGTTCTTGGCGTTCGCAATTTCCGATCAACTTTGTGTGAAAAATCCATGTATTTTGTTGTCGGAATGTCCGATCAATGTCCGATCGTGTGTATGGGGCAATACACTTGTTTAATTCCTACGGACAAGAATGAGGTTTACTTCCTACTGGCCTACTGATTTGGTTATATTATCTTATATATATTACTTATAAAGCAAAAGTAATACACATGTTGGTCTTTGTTTTGGGTGGGGGGGCACAAACAAAACTTTATTTTCTTGGTAGTTTATCCCAAAAATTTTAATAAATACAAGGATGGCATAACGTAAAAAGAAAAAAAAGTGCTTTTATGGTTTGGCTAGTTGTAGCTTTTAAACAACTAGTGCCTCTGCCGCTATATCCCCGGATTAGTCACAATTGGATGGGGCAGTACTTCAGTTATACTAATGTTTTTTCCTTTCCGTTGTTTAATGACCTGTGGGTCTCAGCAACAGCCCCATTCACTAATATAAGGAAGGATATGTCCATTCCTAGTTGTTGAACTAATTCAATGAAATACCATATAACAGCAATTTATTTTGGAACTGGATCTTAAAGGGAAAGACTGAAGTATGGGATTTTTCCATCGTTGTTTATTCCTGTTTCTGGTTGCCTTCTCCACACCTCTGTGCATAACTCCCAACTGTCCCTGAATTTGAGGGCATGTCCCTTATTTGGAACAAAGTCCCTCTTTCTTCTTCATTTGTCCCTCATTTTGGTCCGATCTTTATAGTTGTATATAAAATACAAGTTTTATCTTTTAAAAAAGTGTTTCCCGTGTTAAACCTTTCACCCAATTTCGAAATTGCTACATTTGTAAATTTCAAAAGCTTGTATAAAGGATTAGTAGTGGTAAAAAAAAAAGCACTTATGGGTTTAACTTATCTTTTTTTTGAATAATTCTCCTTTAAGGGGGAGTGAAATAAAGGGTGTCCTATGCCTACAAACTTTTGCTAATTGGTGTCCCTCGTTTCAGTCTCAAAAAAAAAAAATTGGGAGGTATGCCTGTGTCTGCCTGGGTAGTAGCCTATTTCTGCCCTGGTTTTAGTGTGCAAGCACATGATGTGACATGAAACCAGTGAGATACCTTTCCAATCCTGAGGAAGTGGGCTTTGTCTGTGAAGCACATCAATGTCATGGAAAGCCATCTCACTATTTACTGCATCACTAAGAAATTTGCATTGGGATATTACATTTGTGGTTGTAACCTATAATGTACAAAGTGTGCCAATTTAAATCCCAGAATGCCCATGGAATAGCACTATGGTAGTGAGTCACACAGCCATTCGCATTCGAGCATGTTCTGAAATGTTCTAACTTGCACTCGCCTGGGTCGGAAACCAGTTCACTCAGTCTTTATGGATTATTAGAAGAAATAACGTGTTAGGCTCAGAGGTCAGTAACTTTAGCAGTGGAGCAGCATCCACCGACAAGTGGGACAGATATACATGCAGGTCACCCTGGCTGATGACACGGGTTCACCTGAGGTGCAGGGTCTAAGTGCTAACGGGTATTCACCAGAGCTCCTGATGGGAGATGGGATTTGCTGAGTGTTAGTATCAGGTCACAGTCCTCTGGATCGCCCCACTAGGAGGTGAGGCAGCCAAGGTCCAGTAGCAGATATAGCAGGCAGGGATCCAGCAGAAGCATTATCAGGAAACAAGCCAAAGGTCGGTAACGAATAGTTGCAGGTTGGGATTCAGAAGAAGTGTAGTCGAGGAACAAGCCACAGGTCAGTAACGAATGGTAGTAAAGACATGGACAGCAGCAGAAGAGACAAAAGAGACATATTGGCTGGAGGGAGAACAATAATCTGGCAAACAGGAAGCGTAGAGACATGGCTTAAATCAGAAAGTTCATGGGAGGAGCAAAGAGTTCAAGCTTCAAGACATGATCATTTAAAGAAGAGTTCCACCCAAAAGTAGAACTTCTGCTCATTGTACTCCTCCCCTACTCCGGTGCCACAATTGCCACCTTTCAGGGGGGGTTCATGTTCCCACTTCCGGGAGCCTCAGCGGCTGGTATTGATGTTACCACCCGGGCTCACTTCTCTTCCCTCCTCCTTTCCCGGCCGCTGGGCCAGTAGGAGAGAGGAGTGGAGCAAAGCGTATGCGCAGTAGGGTTTCCGGCATGAATCCATAAGGCTTAAAAACATACAAAAAAAAAGTACATAAATCTATCCTGTATTTTGTAGATGCTATCCCTTTTGTGCAAACCAATCAATATACGCTTATTGCAATTTTTTTTACCAAAAATATGTAGCAGAATACATAATGGCCTAAAATGATGAATACATTTTTTTTTTATATAATTTTTTTGGGATATGTATTATAGCAGAAAGTAAAAAATATATATATATTTTTTTCAAAATTGTTTGTCTTTTTTTGTTTATAGCGTAAAAAATAAAAACCACAACGGTAAGCAAACACCACCAAAAGAAAGCTCTATTTATGGGAAAAAAAAATTTGTTTGGGTACAGTGTTGCACGACAGCGCAATTGTCAGTTAAATTGACGCAGTGCTGTATCGCAAAAAATGGCCTGGTCGTTAAGGGGGTAAATCCTTCCGGGGCTGAAGTGGTTAAGAAGGGGCGGAAAGGTGTCCACGATGATGTAAGAAGAGGATAGCCAAAAATGCAAAGGACGGATGCAAATGTGGATAGAACGCGAACCCTCATACGCTCATGCTAGTGTGTTTTTTTTTATTGCAAGGAAATAGTTCATTGCAAGTTCTTAGAACATGGTAAAACAGTCAGCCAACATTGTTACTTTAAAATTCTGAAAAGATTACAGGAAACTGGAGGAAAAGATTGGTGGAGGGACAAGTGGATTCTCCACCACGATAATGCTTCTACATTTCTTTACAGGCTATTTCAGGAATTACATTGTCACACTTCTTATGCCGCGCACACACTATCTATCGGAAATTCCGATCGTGTGTATGCAATTCCGACACGCCAAAACTCATGCATTCTCAGATTCAACTACGAGATGGAAACTATTGGCTACTGGCTATTGAACTTCCTTTTTCTAGTCCCATCGTACGCATTGTGTGTCACCGTGTTCTAAATGATCAGAATTTGGTTTGACCGTGTGTAGGCAAGACAGCTTGAGTGGAATTCCATCAGAATTCTGTCGGGAAAACCATCAGAGCTTTTTCTGATGAGAATTACGATCGTGTGCACGCGGCATTACAGGTCATTTATATATATATATATATATATATATATAACAACTTCCCAGGATGCCAATTGCCGGCCCTCCTCCGAAGAGTCCTCCCCCGGTCACTTCCACGAGCTGTGGTGCCTCTCCAAGCCGAGAGCACACCCGGACACCTGGAATACTCCCTCAGTTACTGCGCCTCGGACCAGCCGGGTTCGAGACTCGGGAACAGACGGATACCTACCCCAGACCAGACGGGTCTATCAGGGGCCTTCAACAGGAACATGTTGCGGGGTGTCAAACACCCAGTGATCGGGACCCCTCATGGGGCTACCCCGGTCCTGGAACCAGAACAGACCACATGGGTCTCACGAACTCCTCTCTCCTGAACACGTGACCCACACCTCTTAAGTACCCCTTCCCAGACTCCTCAGCAGGCCCGGCACTCCCACTGATTGGTTCCCAGAAGGTTGATACTCAAACATCCAACCAGGCCTGGTTCTGGCCTGTCATGTGCACCTCACCGTTCACATGACCAGGCAGAACTTCCAAACACAACCTGGCCAGACTGATGTTAAGGCCAACCTATGTAATTAACCCTCAGAATCCCTAGTGTTCTGAGGCAAAAACTAATATTACATGCGTATGACATTTTGTCCAAAATTTCATCTGCTACACATCCTCCCCAGTTATTTAAACAATGTCCCCATCGCCCAGGTAACAACTAGGGCAAAAATCCTATACACAAAAAAATTAAGTAGTGCCTGAGTTCTTGTTTTGGGTGCTGGGGAAGGGAAAACATGTTTAAACATTAACATTTATCACAATAGCATATTCAACACTGTATGCATACCACCCAGCTAACTGTCTAAGCCCACCTGGACTCTTCCAGGGACCTTGACAGCCGATATCGCTGCAACCTGAAAGAGAACATAAACCAAAGGCAACACTGTACACTATACACTCTGGTTTTGAAGGGCAAGATTCCATCATTGACACTACGGAATTTCCTCATTCACAAGTATATGAAATATCTCCTCTAACACACTCTAATTACTGGTGAAAGAAAAGTCTCTGCCTATTACCACTATTTTTCTGCCAACCCACGCCACCTAGTGGTCAGAGCCGCTGTAACTGCAAGTCCTTTAACAAGTGAACACGTTGGGCCAAAAGCCTGAAGAATTTGACGTGCATCCTGCTGTAGAACTACCTGTCTTACTACCCCAGAGTCTTTGTGGATTGCAGAAACACTGAAAAAATTGAAAAAAATCATCAATTGCAGCCACTGTGCCATCAAACGCTGCCACTGTGCCATAAATGCTGCCACTGTGCCCATCAAATGCTGCCACTGTGCCATCAAACGCTGCCACTGTGCCCTCAAATGCTGCCACTGTGCCCATTAAACGCTGCCACTGTGCCCATCAAACGCAGCCACTGTGCCAAATGCTGCCCCGTGCCCATCAAATGCTGTCAGTGTGCCCATCAAATGCTGCCAGTGTGCCCATTAAATGCTGCCAGTGTGCCCTTGCATGCCACCAGTGTGACCCCTGCCCATTCGCCGCCTGCCCGTCACTTACCCTGTCTTGGTGGGGCAGCAGGTGACAGCGGCGAGCGTGGTTCTCCATGCATCTCTTGCCATCCTCATCTCCCATCCTCTCCTCCTGATAGACGTCCAATAGTGGTCGTCTGTCATTTCAGCCAATCATTTGACAGGTAACAGACCCGAGCACCTGATTGGATTGGCCCTTAAGTGTTAGGAAAGTGAATAGTCATTCACTTTTCTAACACAGCTGAGTGTCACTTTTTTTGAAAGCTATTAGAGCCTATGGCTCTAATCAGGTGCTTCAAAAACACCCCCCCCCCCGCCACTGTAATTCAGGCACCCTGTGCCCGAAGAGGGGCCGGGCATCTAAATAGGGGGGTGACAGGGGCGGCCATAGCTAGATTCATGCAAAGCATGAATCTATCTATTGGTGCTAGAGGGGGAGGCAGGAGAGAGGGGGCGGCGCCTGTGTGACCGTAATGCACGGGCCGCCACGGAAAGCGGTTAATGAAGGACCCTTCAGATTCAAAGACATAAGACAGTCTGCTTTTTGTACTTCTAAAAATGACCTTTTAGAGATTGAAATGTGATAGAAATGTGATAGAACTATGCACTTTTTTTTTCCATGCTCACAGTCCATTTCTGAATAATGATACGTTATTAATAATCTCGCTATACAAATGATATCAAATGAGGTACATTTATTAATCTAGATCTTATCTAAATGCTTTTTTCCTTCAGCGGCCTGCTTCTCATCAGGGGGCACTAATTAGCTGTAATATGTTGAAAGATGGCACATAAATACAAGTAGATAAATTGTATCTTTTTGGAATATTACAGGGAAATTTAAATAGGCATTGTCCATAATTTACTTTTAATGGGGATTTCGGATAGACTTAATCCTTATGATCAGTTTGTGACTTTTGTTTTGCTAACACAATTACAAAGTCGGAAAACTGTGTAACTTTCTGGAATCCGTAATATTTGTACTCAATTGAGATAAAAAAAAAAAAAAAAAAAAAGACATGGCGAATTCTTAAAGCGTAACTCCAAACATTTCCCTCTGGGCAGGGGCGGATCCAGAGTCTAGTCTCGGGAGGGGCACTGCTATAAAATATGTTTTTTGGGGGCAATTTATATGGCAAATGACTGGTATTGGCGCTTCAATCATTACGGCACCATGGTTGTTATGGTGTCAGGATGATTGAAGAGCATAATTTCTATTATTACATTGTAATATAAAATTAAATGGTTCAACTCACCATAATGCAGAATCAGTGGGAGCCCTGAGGGTGTCACTTGCCATGTCGCCTGCCACCAAATGCGGATTGTCACCAAATGCGGAATGTCACTTGCCACGTCACCTGCCACACATTGCGGATTGTCACTTGCCATGTCACCTGACACACATTGTGGATTGTCACTTACCACGTCGCCTGCCACATATTACGGATTGTCACTTGCCACATCACCTGCCACATATTACAGATTGTCACTTGCCACGTCACCTGCCACACATTGTGGATTGTCACTTGCCACGTCACCTGCCACACATCATGGATTGTCACTTGCCACATCACATGCCACACATTGCGGATTGCCACTTCCCACATAGCCTGCCACACATTACAGATTGTCACTTGCCACGTCACCTGCCACACATTGTGGATTGTCACTTGCCACGTTGCCTGCCACATATTAGGGATTGTCACTTGCCACGTCACCTGCCACACATTGCAGATTGTCACTTGCCACGTCACCTGCCACACATCGTGGATTGTCACTTGCCACATCACCTGCCAAACATTGTGGATTGCCACTTGCCACATAGCAAGCCACACATTACAGATTGTCACTTGCCACGTCACCTGCCACACATTGTGGATTGTCACTTGCCACGTCACCTGCCACACATCATGGATTGTCCCTTGCCACATCACATGCCACACATTGCGGATTGCCACTTCCCACATAGCCTGCCACACATTACAGATTGTCACTTGCCACGTCACCTGCCACACATTGTGGATTGTCACTTGCCACGTTGCCTGCCACATATTAGGGATTGTCACTTGCCACGTCACCTGCCACACATTGCAGATTGTCACTTGCCACGTCACCTGCCACACATCGTGGATTGTCACTTGCCACATCACCTGCCAAACATTGTGGATTGCCACTTGCCACATAGCCAGCCACACATTACAGATTGTCACTTGCCACGTCACCTGCCACACATTGTGGATTGTCACTTGCCACATTGCCTGCCACATATTACGGATTGTCACTTGCCATATCACCTGCCACTCATTGCAGATTGTCACTTGCCACATCACCTGCCACACATTGTGGATTGTCAGTTGCCATGTCGCCTACCACACATTACAGAATGTCACCTACTGTGTCACTTTTCTGCTAAGGTGGTCTTTTTCTGTGTCCCAGAATGAAGTTAGACAGCACACAGCTTCCCGCACAGTGAGGGCGGAACTGGAGGGATGCAGGGCAGTGAAAGATGATGTCATCTCCCTGCTCCCCTGCCCTCTGGCCTCCTGATTGGCCAGCAGCCCTCAGACTCAGACACTAAGCCGCCAAGCTGCTCCCCCTCTTACCCATCCACTCACCAACACCAGCACTCAGCGCACTGTCACCCGAGGAACCGGCCACGTTGTCACCTGCGGTACCGGCCGCACTGTCACCCGCCGGCCATATTCATCCACAATTCTTGGAGGGGGCAGTTGCCCTGTTGCCCCCCCCCCCCCCCCCCCGGATCCGCCCCTGCCTCTGGGTGATCTATGTACATTACAAGGATTTTAACAACCTTTATTGCAGATCCCTAACTTTTTTTATTTTGAAGATATCCCTGTTTGTTCCTCTGTGCCCCTGTTCTGAGTAAAGCAGCTAGTCACATATCAAACATGAAGAGTTTACTAATTTAACAAAAATTCTCGTACGACAGAATAAAAAAATCGGAAGTGATGTCATCTGTTTTAATGTATTTGTATTGTATTTTCAAATGAAAACTGTACTTATTAAGCAAAATTTGTATGATCTGGTATCGTACGAGAAAAAATGTCCTGCTTGTCCGATTGGTTAAATTCAGATAAATTCAGATGAACTGTCGTCTCTCTCATCTCTCAAAACCTCTGTACCGACCATACGATTATCCTACAATTGCTTTAAAACCAATATGTTACGTACGTTTTTTGGGCCTTAGGTCTAATAGGAGTGTTTTCATAATTATCAATCAGCAGCTGCACCTGCAGGGCTCTAATGAGGAAAGCTACAGGGCCTGCATCCCTTTAGCCGTGATTTCCTTAGTGCAGCCAATCACACAAGCAGGAAATTATGTTTCTGGGGAGAGGTCAGTACACATTCTGTGTACAGAAGACCTCCAGGTAGCCATATTGCATTACCCCCACCCCCCCCCCATATTCAGCACACAGGAACAGTGGCTGTAAATCAGCTAGAGAACCCTCCCCTGACACCTTTGTTTTGTTGATGTCAGGAAAACTTGTCAGAAGTGATTGATGTTGATGCAGAGAAACAAAGCAACAGTCACATACCTTGTGGCAGAGCCTGATGTGTAGAGGGAGACCTCTCGTACAGCCTCGGCTCAAAAGGGCCACTGGAGTTGCAACAGTGGCCGTAAGAGCACGGCAAATTAAAAGTGCCTGCAAGATCTTCCGTTGGTCACAGAGGTGTGTGGCAGGTGCGTCACCAGAGCTGGGCTGGATGGTTGAAGCAGATGGCAACAAGAACAGAGGATGCAGACGCACAACAGATGTAGGACCAGCATCACCAGGCACTATGCAGAACAGGACAAACGGATAACTGGATCCAAAGTCAAACAAGCCAGGTCAGCAGCAGATGATCAGAGACAAGCATAAACGTCAGGCAGAGAATGGTCAACAGAGGTTGGCAACAGGATATTAGGCAGATAGCGATATAACAAAGTCTTTAAGGCAAGTCAAGGTCAGGACAGGTGGAGAGCAAGCAGGGATGGTCCATCGCCGCCACCCCCCATCCATGTGTCAGGCCCCTTTCAGGATGCGGGGCGCATGAATTCCAAAGTGGGGTGGGTGGTTTTTTGAATCACTGATTAAATCCAGAGGCTCTAATAGGCTTCAAAATAGGGTGGGCTTGGGGAGCTAAGAATGCGCTCTGAGCCCACCCAGGTGTGTGAGAATAGGGAATGAATATTTACTATTCTCACACTGAATCACCTCTCTACCAATCGTGTAGTGCGGGTCTTAGCCCTTGTACACACGGTCGGACATTCCGACAACAAAATCCGTTGGATTTTGACCGACGGATTTTGTCTGAAACTGGCGTTGCATACACACGGTGGGACAAAGTTGTCGGAAAATCCGATCGTTCGGAACATGATGACGTTATTTCGTTACAACAGGACTACGTTCAGGCTAGTAGCCAATAGCTTTGGTCTAGGAATTTGATCTGAGCATGCGTGGCACTATGTCCGATCGAAATTCTCTACAAACGATCGGACAAAGTCCAATCGGATCGAGTTGTCGGAAAATTTTATAGCCCAGCTCTAAAACTTTGTCGGTCGGATATTCCGACGGAAACAGTCCGATGGAGCCCACACACGGTCGGATTATCCGACAACGCGGTCCAATCGGACATTTTCCGCCGGAATGTCCGACCGTGTGTACAAGGGCTAAGACCCTTTTCCCGATTGGCCGAAAGGAGAATCGTTCTGATTGGGCACCGTGGAATAGGGAGGAGACACGCAGGGGAAAGAGAAGCTGCCGGTAATGCCCGCCACCGTAATGCCCTCGCAGGAGACCCGGGGAAGCCGCCCATGATTGCCCGCCATGGGTGCGGTAAGTGCACCGAACAGCTGGCCGACCGACCGACCTGAACCGATCTGACCCAACCCCCCACAAAAAATTACCAACAGCAAGCATGGTCAGGAATCAAGCAGAGATCACAGGAACAGGTATACGGGAAAAGCTGAAGATCAGACAGCAAAGCACTAGTGCAGCTTCACTTATATAGGCCATTTGGTGCCAGCATTCATGGCTAGCGTGCACTCTTGCACATAGGCGTTTGCCTGTAGGAGCGCATCTACGCATGCGTATTCACCCTTGCCTTGGAACTTCATCCGTGACAAGCAGACAGAAATTACACAGTGCTCTTAATTGAGACAAGTACTATAGAGTGATACGCTTTTGTTTGTTTTTCATGTCTGAGGTGTACAACGACTTTAAAAGATGAGATCAACAGTTCCTGCAGGTTCTTGGTTTTATCCTATAACTGACCCCAAATCCTATCTTGACCCAGGTATGTCACAGATTATGGATATTTAGCCACTTGCCGACCGTATAATTTACATATACCGCAGCAAGGTGGCACTGCTGCGCTGGATCACGTACCTACAGTGCCTTGAAAAAGTATTCATACACCTTGATATTTTACACATTTTGTCACATTATAACCAAAAACATAAATGTATTTTATTGGGATTTTATGTGATAGACCAACACAAAGTGGCACATAATTGTGAAGTGGAAGGAAAATAATAAATGGTTTTCAAAATGTTTGACAAATAAATATGTGAAGAGTGTGGTGTGCTTTTATATTCAGAAAAATACTTTTTCAAGGCAGTGTAGTACGTGATCCAACACTTCCAGCTAGGGGGCGTACACGTGTGCTGCCCCCGGCCTGCTCCCACTGGGATTATACACAGCGGGAGCTGATCTGTTGGTACTGCGGACTCGGTGTCTGCCGCCACTCGCCTCTAATTCGGTACAGAGGCAGAACGCCAGTTTTTTTCTCTTATCTGTTGGGACAGCTATCCGCAACAGCGAGAGAAATTCCCCTTAATTTTTTATTCTATAATTTTTTTCTATACAAAGGAGGACTAAAGTGTCTTTCCCTTATTTTATTATATGTGTACTGGATTTATTGTATAGGTTGTAGTTATTTGTGGTATTTGTGGTTTTTGTCTGTTTTGTTGCACAAACCTCAGATACAAGGGTTAATTGGCATAATCACAGGTTGATTTCAGCTGAGTATATGCTATATAAGGCCGCGTACACACGCGGGGACTGTTCGCTCAACTTTGTCCGCTGAACAGTGTTTCAGCGGACAGTCCGCCCGTGTGTGGGCTTTCAGCGGACAGTTTCAGCGAACAGTCCGCTGAACAAGGTTTTTCGGAATTTCCGAAAAACTGTCCGCTGAAACCTTGTTTCAGCGAACAGTCCCCTCGTGTGTAGGCTTGTTCGTCAAACAAAGTTCCGCGCATGCTCAGAAAGAATTTATACGCCGAAGGTTGCATTGCAGTGTATAGGACGTCGTTTTCTAGTCCCGTCGTACGTGCCGTTCACGTCATCGCGCACGCTTTCAGCAAACTGTTCGTACGCCGTGTGTGGCCATGTCCGTCCATGCTAATTTTGAGCGGACTGTCCGCTGAAACTGTTTGACGAACAAAGTTGAGCGAACAGTCCCCGCGTGTGTACGCGGCCTAAGGGTTATACTTGCCAGTGTTTACCAGATTTTGACTAAGCGAATTCCAATTCGTGAAATGCGTTAATCTCTGCCAGGTCTGCATTGATGTCATGATGTCTACTATGCTGTCTGATGATTTTTATCTTCAATAAAGTCTTCACTTTTTCTTCAAACCTGTGAGCGCCATCAAACCTTTTCCTCTACCACTGGCTCCTATCCAGATTATGGACTGGACCTGCACGTGAGGTTGAAGCATGGGATTGCTCTCACCTGCTTGGCTTTGCTTTCTACCAGAACGGCAGTCTGCCAATGTAAACAAGGCAGATTGTCGTTCTGTCAGTAGAGAAGGCATGGATCCTGTGTTCCTGCAAAGCAGGGACAAGGATCCATGTCTTCCTCTAGTAAAAGCACCTCCCACACTGCACAAAAACACAGGCTAGGGACACAGTTAAGCCTTTGATCACCCATGATGTTAACCCCTTCCCAGCCAATGTCATTAGTATAGTGACAGTGCATTTTTTTTAGCACTGATCACTGTATTAGTGTCACTGGTCCCCAAAAAAGTGTCAAAAGTGTCAGTGTCCGATTTGACCGCCGCAATATTGCAGTCCCGTTAAAAGTTGCTGATCTCCGCCATTACTAGTAAAAAAAACTTTTAAAAATAAAAATACCATAATATATATCCCATAGTTTGTAGACTCTCTAACTTTTACGCAAACCAATCAATATACACTTATTGGGATTTTTTTACCAAAAATATGTAGCAGAATACATATTGACCTAAATTGATGAAGACATGTGATTTTTCCATTTTTTTTATTGGATATTTTTTATAGCAGAAAGTAAAAAATATTGTTTTTTTATTTTTTTCGAAATTGTCACTCTTTTTTTGTTTATAGTGCAAAAAATAAAAACTGCAGATGTGATCATCTGCATCTCTATTTGCGGGAAAAAAGGGCAGACATTTAATTTGGGTACAATGTCGCACGACCGTGCAATTGTCAGTTAAAGTAATGCAGTGCTGTATCGCAAAAAATGGCCTGTTCCAGAAGAGGGGTAAATTTCCCAAGGTCAAGTGGTTAGAGACTGGCCCTCTCTACAACTTAGCTAATTTAGTATATGGCCAAACATTTTTGGACATCTGACCACCTCGCTTTCCACATTTACACTTATAGATGAGCTTAAAAGTTTGCATACCCTGGCAGCAATTATGAAATGTTGGCATTAATATTGAAAATATGACTGATTATGCCAAACAACTGTCTTTTCTTTAAGGTTAGCAATCACATGAAGCCATTTATTATCACAGAGGTTTTCGGATCCTTTTTAAATCATAATGATAATAGAAATCACCCAAATGGCCCTGATAAGATGACATACCCTGGAAGGTTTGGCCTTGGTACAGACACAGAAGGTGGCACACACAGGTTAAAATGGCAATTAATGGTTAAATTCTCACATTCGTGGCTTTTTAAATCACAATTAGTGTCTGGGTATAAATAGCCAATGAGTTTGTTAGCTCTCACTTGGATGCCCTAAGAAGGCTAGACACTGAGCCATGAGGAGGTAGAAAAGAACAGTCAAAAGACCTGCGTAACAAAGTAATGGAACTTTATAAAGATGAAAAAGGATATAAAAAGATACCCAAAGCCTTGAATATGCCAATCAGTACTGTTTAATCCCTAATTAAGAAGTGGAAAATTAGGGGCTCATTTAAAACCAAGCCAAAGATTGTAGCCACAACTTGCGGAAGAATTGCCCAGGATACAATGAAAAACCCACAGGTAACCTCAGGAGAAATACAGGCTTCACTCCAAAAAGATGGTGTGATTGTTTTTAAGGAGCACAATTCAATTATACTTGAAGTGGAAGTAAACCCTTCTATTGTTTTCAGTCAAGGAAGCCACCATCTTGGCCTCTAATAATTCTTCAACTGCCATAATGCTGCACATGTGATCAGTTATGACACCAGACATTGGATGGTTTGAAAATTTGATTGAGAGCACAACAAATGTGAACGTTAGCATTTCTGGCATGCCAGGAATGTAAGTGTTTTTTGAAACTGTGTTTACTCCCGCTTTAAAGGCTTCTTTCTGGCAACTTGACCATGCAGCTCTTTTTTTGTTCAAGTTTCATCCTATTGTGCTCCTTAAAAATAACGACACCATCTTTTTCCAGAGCAGCCTGTATTTCTTATGAGGGTACCTGTGGGGTTTTCTTTTTGTATCCCAAACAATTCCTGCAGGCAGTTGTGGCTGAAATCTTTCTTGATCTACCTGACCTTATCTTGGTATCAAGAGATCCCCAAATTTTCCACTTTTTATTAAATGATTGAACAGTACTGACTGGCACATCCAAGGCTTGGGATTTCCTTGTGTATCCTTTTCCATCTTTGTTAAGTTTCATTACCTTGTTACGCAGATCTTTTCACTGTTCTATTCTGCTTCCCATGGATTTGTATCTAGCCATCCATGTGAGAGCTAACAAACTCATTGACTATTGTAAGAACTAGCATCAAATGTAGGACACCACCACTCACCATTTCTTCTTTTTTAAGGGCTTTGGTTGCCCATTTTTATTAAAAGAAAGTTCAACAAACAAATATGTTTCCCTTGCAGGGGTTTTTTCAGCATTCCATTTCTCATTAACAAAAATGACATTCAGCCTAGTTGGCTCTCACTTGCAGCACTGCTGCTCTGGCCGTACACTCCAGGCCCTTGTCTGTCTCCTACAGACTGTTCACCCACCAACTTGGTGCACACAGCTAGCATCCTCTTGCTTCACTGGCTCCCACATGGAGCACTCCTGAGCCAGACTTCCTGTCTGCTGGGGTGGAGCCCAGAACCATGGTCAGGATACTACTAAAAGCCCAGAACACAGAGTATGCTGGTTGTTCTGAATACCCGGACCCAGGATTGGAGATTTCCTCCCACCCGGATCGCTTTGAAATCTCCAGGCTCCAGGTCCCAAAACAAACTTTGAAAAACACTGAGAAAACTGAAAGGTCAGTTTCCTCTTCATTTTACAAGCTCCCTGGAGCCCCTCAACCCATCCGGTTGAGAATTCTGGGTCACAACCTCCTTCTAGACCCTGGCAGGACAATGCTCTGCCACACTTTATATACACAGACACTAATTGGGATTTAAAAAGCCACAAATGTGTGATATTAACCTTTAATAGCCATTTTAACCTTGTGTGTGCCACCTTCTGTGTCTGTACCAAGGCCAAACATGTAAACTTTTCATCAGGGCCATTTGGGTCATGTGATCACTATCCTTAAATAAAAGGAAAACATTTTTTGGCATGATCAGTCATGTGTTCAATATTAACCACTTCAGCCCTGGAAGATATGGCTGCTGAATGACTGGGCTATTTTTTGCGATTCAGCACTGCGTCACTGTAAGTGACAATTGCGTGGTCGTGTGACAATTTACCCCAAAAAAATTGACGTCCTTTTTTCCCCACAAATAGAGCTTTCTTTTAGTGGTATTTGATCACCTCTGCAGCTTTTATTTTTTGTGCTACAAACAAAAAAAGAGCGACAATTTTGAAAAAAAATTATATTTTTTACTTTTTGCTATAATAAATATCCCCAAAAATATGTAAAAAAATTTTTTTTTCCTCAGTTTATGCCGATATGTATTCTTCTATGTATTTTTGGTACCGTATATACTCGAGTATAAGCCGAGATTTTCAGCCTCTTTTTTGAGGCTGAAAGTGCCCCCCTCGGCTTATACTCGAGTCATCGCTGTCTGCCCGCTCGATCAGCGTGTCGAGCAGACAGACAGCGGCCATTCTATTCAAAAGCCGCGCCTCCGGCTCCGCCTTCGCCTGTGATAGGCGGAACACTGAATTTCCCAGCAGCCTGTGTTCCGCCTATCACGGACATCGTATCATCCTCGTACTACGGACGAGGATGATACGACGTCTGTGATAGGCGGAACACAGGCTGCTGGGAAATTCAGTGTTCCGCCTATCACAGGCGAAGGCGGCGGCGCAGCTTTTGAACTTTACAATGGCCGCCGACGAAGAGGGCACGGGACGGAGGCAAGGCAAGGCACGGCACGGCACGGCACGGGACGGGACGGGACGGGGGCAAGGCAAGGCACGGCACGGGACGGAGGCAAGGAGGCAAGGCACGGGACGGAGGCTCGGGACAAAGGTAGGCTGGACACACACACACACACACACACACACACACACACACACACACACACACACACACACACACATGGATGGAGACACACACAGGGATGGATGGATGGATGGATGGAGACACACACACACAGGGATGGATGGATGGATGGATGGAGACACACACACACAGGGATGGATGGATGGATGGATGGACACACACACACACAGGGATGGATGGATGGATGGACACACACACACACAGGGATGGATGGACGGACACACAGGGATGGACGGACACACAGGGATGGACGGACACACAGGGATGGACGGACACACAGGGATGGACGGACACACACACAGGGATGGACAGGCATGTCTCACCCTCGGCTTATACACGAGTCAATAAGTTTGCCAGTTTTTTTGGGGGTAAATTGGGGGCCTCGGCTTATATTCGGGTCGGCCTATACTCGAGTATATACGGTAAATGAGCATATATTGATTGGTTTGCGCAAATGTTATAGCGTCTACAAAATAGGGGATAGTTTTATGGCATTTTTATTATTATTTTTTTTGATTAGTAATGGCAGCGATCATGCGATTTTTATCATGACTGCAACATTATGGTGGACACATTGGACACTTTTGACACTATTTTGGGACCATTGTCATTTATACAGCAATCAGTGCTATAAAAATGCACTGATTACTGTGTAAATGACACTGGCAGGGAAGGATTTAACCACTAGGGGGCGATGAAGTGGTTAAGTATGTCCTAGGGAGGGATTCTAACTGTGGGGGGGGATGGGCTACATAGGACATGACAGCGATCACTGCTCCCGATCACAGGGAGCAGTAGATCTCTGTCATGACACAAGTCAGAACGGGGAAATACGATGTTTACATCAAGTTCCCGGGACCTGCATGCGTGCTCCCACGAGGTGCAGCGTGCGCGCGCACGTAAGACGGAAAATTTAAAGGGACGTACCTATACCAGGGCCGTCTTTAATATTCATTGGACCCTAGGCAAACATTTTCTTGGGCCACCCTGTCCATGCAATTTCGCTCTCCACCTGCTCTGAGATATACAATAAATAGCAGCTAGACTCAAAATCAATTTACTGAATCAGATCAGGCAGCAATTGTGATTGGTTGCCAGAGGTTACAGTGCATCATTACCGCTTACTGACTAGTTGCTAGAGGTTACCCCCCCACCAATTTGCTTACCTTTGCAGAACAGGCTGTTGTTAGGCTTAATGACCACAGTCGCAGGCAGGACTTTTACGCATGCCCCTTTACCTCCCCAGTGGGCAGCATTCAGTATAGGTGATGGTGGATATGATATACATATAAATGCTGCCTTTATTTACATATAAATGCCAACGGTCCACGGCTATTTACATATGAATGCCACATTTATTTACATATCAATGCAGGTTATTTACATGTAAACGGAGTGTCTGCAGGTGAGTCATCTGTACACAACAATAGGGCAGATCTGGGAAGCATTAGTAGCAGAACTTCACACTGAGATATCGGGACACAGCACAGGACTACAACTTCAAGGGACAAGGAAATTTAAACTGGGATAGTTGGCAAGTATGAGACAGGCTCTTTGGGCACCGCAACAATGATGGGGCCCCTTTTGCCCTGCCTTAAAAACGGCCCTGACCTGTACACCCATTTGCCTGCTTGTGCCATTCTGCCGACGTACATCTGTGTGCAAATGTCGGCAAGCAGTTAATGACAAAATGTCACAATTTCTGCCAGAGTATGCAAACTTTTGGGCACAACTGTACTTTTCACATTACTGGGGAGAATTTCCAAAATACTGTATGCTGGGGTACATCCTGGGCAATTTGTTCCCATTCAACCAAAAGAGCATTTGTGAGGTCAGGTGCAGATGTTGGAGAAGAAGGTCTGTCTCTGGCTTGCTGGATAGGATTGGCAATTTACTGTATTATTTTACTCATGGATTTGTTTTTCAAACTTTCCACACAATCTTTATGTTTATGTATTTTTATTTTATTTTAACTACACACTGAATGTGCGGCTAATTACCATTTTAATCTCCGAGTGATGCATACTACGCCATCCTTTGCTTTGCAAAGAAATATCCCACACAAATGATAATATGACAACGGAATCTCTTTATATTGTAGGCCAGTTTGAACAATCAGAGAGAATATTCTGCATGATACCTGGTAATTGAAGACCTGGCACACAAAATATCCTCACTCTGTCAAACTGATGGCTTATTAGCGGCTAAAAAAAATCAGTTGTTGGCTCCACCGAAAGCAGTGATGTAACCAACGATGAGCATAAAACAGTAGAATTAGCGTCGTCTCTTAAAAGGATTCTTCAATTCCAGCCAAACGACTAAATGCACAGCTGAAGCACAAATCTAGGAATAGTTTACTTGCCAAAAAGATGTGCACTAGGGATGAGCTTCGTGTTCGAGTCGAACGTACGTTCGACTCGAACATTGGCTGTTCGTGCGTTCGGCGAATTCCGAACGTTTTGGCCGTTCGCGTCAAAATTCGAGTGACGCGCGCGCGGACCACAATGCACTGCGTTGGCGCAGTGCATTGCTGCCCGATGATTGGCCAAGCATGCACTGTGACCCCGCATGCTTGGCCAATCGCAGCGCCGGCAGCGAGGAGAGCCATGATTGGCCACAGGCATCCTGCCTGTGGCCAATCATAGCTCAGGCTGTGTAGTGCACGCCCCACACTATATAAGGCCGCCTTTAAGGCGGCCTCCTGTAGTGTGTTACTTTGCATCTGAAGCAGTGGGTGTTCTGTGTACCTTCAACACAGTACACACCGATCGTTTTTGGCTGATTTCCTATCTTGCTGCTGTGTAGTGGTTGTTGTCTGTGCCCTGACTGCAGTATACACCACTATATTCACCTCACCTATATAGCTAGTGATCTAGCTTTAACCACTTAACAACTGCCCATTGCCGATTAACGGCTTCAGGGCGGTTGTTTAACTCAGAGAGGCCGTTAATTAACGGCCTCCCAGAATTCTGCTCTCGCGTGCCCCGAGGTGTGCGCACTCGAGAGCATCCGTGACCGCCGGGTCCACAGGACCCGGCGCATCACGGTAAACGGCCGCTCATAGCGGCCGTTTACCACGTGATTGCTCCGTCAAATGACGGAGTGATCACTTGGAAACAAACCGGCGTCATGTTATGACGCCTGTTCCTCCCTCCCCTTTCTGTACCGATCGGTACAGCGGAGGGGAAAGAGATCAGTGTCAGCAGCGATGTGGGCTGCATCTGCAGTGCCCACATTGCTGCTCACCGAATTTAACCCCTCAATTCCCTGCCAATACTCTGCAATACCAGTGCATACTCTGCAGTACCCTGCCATTACTCTGCAGTACCCCGCCATTACTCTGCAGTACCCCGCCATTACTCTGCAGTGCAGTACCCTGCCATTACTCTGCAGTGCAGTACCCTGCCATTACTCTGCAGTACCCTGCCATTACTCTGCAGTACCCCGCCATTACTCTGCAGTACCCCCCATTACTCTGCAGTACCCCCCATTACTCTACAGTACCCCCCAATACTCTGCAGTACCCGCCATTACTCTGCAGTACCCCCAATACTCTGCAGTACCCTGCTATTACTCTGTAGTACCCCGCCAATACCCCGCCAATACTCTGTAATACCCTGCCATAAATTGCCATACCCAGCCATACTCAGAGATACCCAGCCATACTCGGTGATACCCTCAAATACCCAGCCATAGACGCTCCCCACCCCTCACCGCCCTCCAGTGCTTCTACCAACTCGCCAGTACCATCAAAGCCAGAATCTTTTTTTTATTTTTTATTTCAGGCTTCCCAGCCTAGAGGTGAGATGTGGGGTCATATTGACCCCCCAGATTTCACTGTAAAGAGGACCTGTCACCCCATATTCCTATTACAAGGGATGTTTACATTTCTTGTAATAGGAATAAAAGTGATCAAAAATATATTTTGGGGGAAAAAAAATGTCAAACTAAAATAAATAAAGTAAAATGAACAATAAAAAAATAAAATAAAAATTAAAGCGCCCATGTCCCCATGTGCTCGCATGTGCCACACATGTGAGGTATCGCCGAGAATGTTAGAGCGAGAGCAATAATTCTAGTCCTAGACCTCCTCTGCAACTCAAAACATGTAACCAGTAAAAAAATATTTAAAGCGTCGCCTATGGGGATTTTTTAAGTAGCAACGTTTGGCGTCATTCCACGGGCATGTGCAATTTTGAAGAGTAACATGTTTGATATCTATTTACTCAGCATAACTTCATCTTTCACTTTATGCAAACATTGGGCTAACAAGTGGTTAATAATAGAGCTTGCAGTCAGTAGTGTTAGGAGATAGTGCGTGCTGTCTGCGTGCTCTGTACCCAGTACATACCGCTATAATATAGGGCAGGCCCCTACTTTCAAACATCCAACTTACAAACATCTCCTACTTGCAAACGCAAGGAGACAGCAGCAAGTGAGATGAAAAAAGATGGACGACAAAACAAATTATACAGGGGTGATAACCCTTCCCTATGTTTTCCAAAAAGCTTAAAGATAGTTTTTTTGACTGGAGCTACACTTTAAAAATGTACCGGTTGAAAATGACAAACAGATTCAACTTAACACAACAAACCTACACAGTCCCTGTCTTGTTTGCACCGCCTGTATACTGCTGTTCTGAGTATATAGGGCCTGGGGGCCACACGCATTTCCTTTTTTTAATATGGGTACGGGGTTCCCCTTAATATGTGTACAAGACCCAAATAGGCTGGTAATGGGCAGGGAGGGCTACCCATGCCATGTTTCTCAAGGATTTTCAACCATATTGCAGGAACCAGATATAACATTAAAACCGCAAGCAGTTTTAAATGGTGTTATTTCCGTTTAATGTCATTTTGTGCAGGGACTGTTCTAAACACGGGAAACACGTGGCACTTCACAGGCATACTACAGACACCCCCCAGGCACCATATTTAAAGGAATATTTCACTTTTTTTTTTTTCACTTTAATCGTCATTAAAATCAGTGCTCCCGCCAAAACGGTAGTTTTTAAAACTTTTTTTTGCAGTGACCCATGTCCCCTGAGGCAGGAGGCAGGTCGCCAAACCCTTTTTAGGACACTATCTGGCATATTAGCCGTTAAAATTAGCACTTTCCAATTCGAACGTTCGAGTCCCATAGACTTCAATGGGGTTCTAACGTTCGTACCGAACGCGGGGGTCGTTCGCAAGTTCTGGTGCGAACCGAAGCGGGGGGTG
Organism: Lithobates pipiens; assembly: GCF_037356315.1. Lineage (NCBI taxonomy): Eukaryota > Metazoa > Chordata > Amphibia > Anura > Ranidae > Lithobates > Lithobates pipiens. The sequence goes on from NW_027507785.1 coordinate 294,364,401, forward strand.
TTCGGCTCATCCCTAATGTGCACATCTTCAGGTCATCCACCCAATGTTTCCACCCTTGTATTGTTACAAGGGTGGCAAGACTTTTTTTGGTCCCATTCACACCTGAGCAACGCTAACGTGTTGCTTTTTTGCTAGTTTTTGGAGTTACACCTTTCATTTTGAATGAGCCTCCCTCCGCTCTACGCGCCACCTTTTGCACTGAGCCCGGTGTGTTTAGTCCTTGTACACATGGTCGGAGATTCCGACAACCAAATCCGTCGGAGTAATTCCGACGGATTAATTCCGGAAGAGGTCCGGAAGTGATGTTGCAAACACACGGTCGGACTAAGTTGTCGGAAAATCCGATTGTACATAACGTGATGATGTTATTTTGTTACGACGGGACTACGTTCAGGCTAGTAGCCAATAGCTTTGGTCTAGGAATTTGATCTGAGCATGCGTGGCACTTTGTTAGTCGGAGTAGGCTACACATGATCGGAGTATGTCCGATAGGAGCATTTTGTCTGAAAATTTTACTGGCAAGTTGGAAAACTTGGTCCGTCGGATATTCAGACGGAAACAGTCCGATGCAGACCACACACAGAAAGAATATCCGACAAAACGGTCCCATAGGAAACATTCTGTCGGAATCTCCAACCGTGTGTACAAGGGCTTAGTGTTCCTCATTGCATGAAAATCAGGGCAAAATTCCCTGCGTTTGGGGTGCATTAAGAAATAATGGCACTGCAAGCGCGTTGATTCTGTAATTGCAGGAAGAATCTTGAGATTCTGCAGTGATTCCAATATGTTAAGTGCAAACTATGCACACTCTCTCATTGCTCTGCCTCTTGCCCGCTGTGTGGACTGTTACTACACTACACTGCATCTGCAATGTAAGGCAAGTTTGGGTGAAAAAAAAAAAAATTCCAGTATGTTGTTGGAAGAGCCTAGAGCACTTGGATGAGGCTTGGATGAACGTAAATTGGCAACTCAAGAAAGAGAATGTGTGAGGTCATCACGCATAGGGACGTGGCAGCCATTTTGTTGGTTGGAAACATTGATGATTATTTACAGACATGAGGTATTTATCCTTATCTATGTGAGTTCATTAGTAATAACTTAATAAATGGTGGTTTTAATTACTACACTATGAGATGCACTTTCTGCTTTCTCCTGTCAGAAGCTGTAGAGTGTGCTGGTCGAAGAGAAGTTTGGCGGCCATCTTGACCAGGGGTCTCCTTTAACAGGATATTCCAAACTGTGTTATTTGACCTTTCCTTTGAGGGGGGTCAAATCATGATAGGGGCAATACCCAAACTGTTCTCGCAAAGTTGGGAACATGAAATTGTCCAAAATATCTTGGTATACTGACGCCTTAAGAGTTCCCTTCACTAGAACTAAGGGACCAAGCCCAACCCCTGAAAAACAACCCCACACCATAAACCCCGTCCACCAAATGAATTGGAGCTGTACACAAAGCAAGGTTCATAAAGGCATGGATAACCGAGTCTGGGATGGAGGAACTTGACTGGCCTACACAGAGTCCTGACCTCAACCTGATAGAACTTTGGGATGATGTAGAGCGGAGAATGTGGGCCAGGCCTTCTTTTCCACATCAGTGCCTGACCTCACAGATGCGCTTCTGGAAGAATGGTCAAACATTCCCATAGACATGCTGCTAAACATTGTGGACAGCCTTCCCAGAAGAGCTGCATCTTTTAAACCTGCAAAGGGAGGGCCCACTCAATATTGAACTGAAACAAAGCAAAGCTAACTCTGAATAAAAGCCCCTCAAAATCAGCAGGTGCTGTTAGCAAGCTTTGTCATAGACTTATAAGGAGGTTTTGAAGATGCTTTGACGCACCAAGAAACCGACTTGGGGAATCATTTTTCAAGCAAAGCAAACACAACAGTGTGAACAGGACTGTGGGGTGACCATTCTACTTAAAGTGGTTGTAAACCCTTACAAACCACTTTGACCTACAGGTAAGTCTAGATTAAGGCTTACCTGTAGGTGCAAGAAATATCTCCTAAACCTATACAGTTTAGAAGATATTTACCTGAAGACAGCCACCGCTGGCGCACTGGGTAAGCCGCAGATTGCGGTGATATGCTGCGAGTGTCGGCTCCCGTGTGCATGCACGGGAGTGACATTATCGCTGCTCCGGTGAATCACAGCACCAGAGCAGCGAGACCCACGGAGACCTACCAAAGAAGATGGACACTCGGAACTACAGGGGACAGCGGTGACTTCGCTGGCTCCTGTGTCAGGTAAGTGACACATAATGGACTACTATGCAATGCATAGTAGTCCATTATTCTTTACCTTTGCAGGCAATCAAAGAGGAAGTAAACCCATCAGGATTTACTTCCTTTTTAATATGCGGTGCTTTGGCATTCAAAGTGCTTAAAAAAGCTTGTCCAATGCCACACATTGAAGCAAGTGTAAGCAAGCCCTAAAGGACAAATTATTGATATAGGAGTTGGCACAATAAACTAGAGAAGGGCTAGGAAGGGCTAGGAATCCAACACTTTCAGAAGTGTATGTTTCTGAGGATTCTTCAGATTGTTGCAGAATTCAGCAGTGCAGGCAGCAGGAAAAGCACAGTCCAATAACCCCCAAAACAGCCTCGGCAGGAGCCTAGTGCATGGTAGACATCCAGAGGGCCCAACTACAATCATCATGCCCCTGCCAGTCAACCGAAGGGATCAGAGGTCCAAAGCTGCTCCCTTGCCTAGGATTCCATTCTGCTTTAATCCTTCTCTGGGGAAAGGTTTTCTTTTTTGAAGGGGCAGCTTTATTTTAAGTTTTAGCGACAGTTGCTTTAATTGATGCACAGAGTCGATGAAAACAACACTAGTACAGTGCGCCTATGTCACCGATCCCGCTAATAAAATAAAGTATACTGATTGTGTTTTGCTAACGGCTAAGCATCGGTATTCTCCAAAACTCCAGATAGCTTCTCATTAGGGAGAACGTGTTCTTTTACAAGTAATTGCAGCTGGCAGTTGGAGACCTGGAGAATTTGATATGCCACAATGTGACCTAACCAAATATGAAACTTTTTTGAAGGACGCGTGTGAAGTCATTGCGTATGCTTTGCACACCTTAGATATTCCGTCTTCCTTCCTTGTGTTAGCACATTTTCATCAATTTTTTCATTTGTGATATACGTCCTTTGGGCTTTTGCCTAATAGTTTTCAAGCTTGAGGAATTTTTGCTCTGTTATATTTCAAAGGGAAACCATTGTAAGTAGAACATATAAAAATATGGGAAAACATTTAGCTGTTTTTTTAGATTTTATTGTACGTTGCACAGCTTTAGCTATTTCAGTCATTGGAGGTGTACTGTAAGTTGGAGGATGCTTATCTATCTGTCTATCTATCTATCTATCTATCTATCTATCTATCTATCTATCTATCTATCTATGTCATATATCCCCTAAGGTACACACATGTTATTCAGTTGTTGCTATTTTTAATACCTACAAATGTTTATTCAGCCCTACATTATATATGATGTATTGTTTGCTTAACCGCTTCAGCCCCGGAAGATTTGGCTGCTGAATGACCAGGCCATTCGGCACTGTGTCGCTTTAACTGACAAGTGTGCAGTCGTGCGACGCTGTATCCAAACAAAATTGACGTCCTTTTTTTTTGCCACAAATAGAGCTTTCTTTTAGTGGTATTTGATCATCTCTGCAGTTTTTATTTTTTACGCTATAAACAAAAAAAAGAGCGGAATTAAAAAAATAAAAATAAAACACACAATATTTTGTACTTTTTTCTATAATAAATAGCCCCATTTTTTTTCTCAGTTTAGGCTGATATATATTTTTCTACATATTTTTGGTAATACAAATCGCAATAAGCTTATATTTATTGGTTTGCGCAAAAGTTATAGATAAGGGATAGATTTATAGCATTTTTATTTATTTATTTATATATATATATATATATATATATATATATATATATATATATTTTTTTTTTTTTTTTACTAGTAATGGCAGCGATCTGCAATTTTTATCGGACTGCGACATTATGGTGGACACATCGGACACTTAGGACACATTTTTGGGACTATTGTCATTTATACAGTGGTCAGTGCTATAAAAAATGATTATTGTAAAAATGTCACTGGCATGGAAGGGGTTAAACACTAGGGGGCAATCAAGGGATTAACTGTGTTCCCTCTCTGTGTCCTAACTGAAGGGGAGAGGTGACTGTGGAGGGGAGATGACAGGTTGCTGTTCATACTTTGTATGAACACACAATCAGTCTCTTCTACCCTCAGAGAACCGGGATCTGTGTGTGGTTCTCGGTGTGTCATGAACGTTTGCGGGAGCTCGGCACTCATCATGCCCACCGGGCACTCGCATCGGCTTGGAAACGAGCAGCGGGCGCATGCCTAGAGGCCACAGGGCAAAGCGACGTAACATAACGTTGTGCCATTCTGCCGCAGTGAAACTGCAGAAGCTGGTCGGCAAGTGGTTGAAGAGGAACTGCAGTCTGCTCACATAATTTGTAATAAAAATGTCTTTGCCATTCTGAAGCTTCCCTCCAACCACTTTGCATATTATTTTATATATACTGGGATTCTGTACTTGCCAAATATGTTGCAGAAATCCCCCTCCACTGAGTCTGGCTGCATCCATTTTAACTGTGGGCAGCTAAAGCTGCTGTCTGTTCACTTCCTGGATTTACGCAGACACACAGAGGCACACTTCCAGCTCTGCAGCTCTTATTGGCCCTCTTAGGACTCACCCCCCTCCCCCTTCCTGGCAAACTCAAACGAAAATGAGGGAGAGAGCTGTACATGATGTCATAAGCCTGGGCTTTTTAACAGACAAGAAACAGGAAGTGGGCTGTATAAAATATTTACTGGCAGAAAAAAAAAATGTACTAATAAATTTACTATATATTAAAACAACAACAATGGCAGAAGATTTAATAGATGGAAAGTTGAAAAAATTACTGAAGGACCACTTTAAAGTGTATGTTCATCTTTTCTAAAAAAAATAAAAATGAAAAGGTGAACTAACACCATACACCCTCTCCGCCACTTTTAACCTCCTCCACAGTAATTGACTGTCACTGCCTGCACAGCAGATGCAGCAGTCTGGGGATGAAAAAGCTCTGTTCTTCTCCCCCTTCTATCCTCAGGACCTCCAGGGTGGATTAGAGCAATTCCAATTGGTCAAAGTGTTCACATCCAAGCACATGACCAATTGGAATCACTTTGATCTGCCCCAGAAGCCCTAAGCAAAGAAGGGGAAGATAAAGGCGTCTTTCAAATTCCAGGACCGTTACACCAACTAATCGCCCATAGAGGTAAGTAAAGTGAGGTTAGGAGGTGTGGAAATGGGTTAGGGTGTTTGTCCACCTTTAAAAAATTTTTCAAAATGGCAACTAGGCCCATATTTGGGTATAATTTTATAAAAAATTTTTTAACCCTGTACACTGTACTTCACTCTAATTACCTCTCTACACTGCCCTACAGACATGTTTCTGGTGTGTCAGTATGGTATTGATTCTGTATTTGCAGACATGTTTCTGGTTTGTCAGTATGGTACTAACTCTATATCTGCGGACATGTTTCTGGTGTGTTAGTATGGTACTGATTTGGTGTTTGCAGGCGTGTTTATGGTGTGTACGTTTGGTACCTATTTTGTGTCTACTGACATGTTTTTGGTGCCTAAGTATGGTAATTATTGTTATTCCACAAGCATGTGTTTCGTAAAACAAAAAGGATGATAAAAATGGATAAAAGGCTGTAACCTTCAGCAACCAAGCAGTGAGCAGTAAGAACATGCAGTAACTTCTAGCGACTAATCAGTGAGCAGTAATGATGTGGTGTAACCTCTAAAAATGTGTGAGTGGCAATGATAAGCAGTAACCTCTAGCACCCAATCAGTGAGTGGTAATGATGTGCAGTAACCTCTAGCAATCTATCAGTGAGCTGTAAGTATGTGCAGTAACCTTTAGCAACCAATCAGTGAGCAGTAGGGATGTGCAGTGAGTGTGAACCAGTTCTTTATGACTACTTTTTAAAGTTTTTTTAGATAAGTTTATGTGCATGTTTATTAGTTTTTTTGGATGTTGGGGTGGAGAGACAAATTGCATGGGGGTGGGGGGGCCCAAGAAAATGTTTGCCCAGGGTCTAATCAATATTAAAGACGGTCCTGCCTCAAGTGCTGAAGCTACAGAAAGCTGAGGGGCTCTCTGCTGAAGATCTAGTCTGGTATCACTGGAGAATGGTGCCGCTTGGAAGTTTAATGGAGGAAACCAACTGCCCCTGGATATTTTGTGACTACAGACTGCTGAGAGATCTTAGAGACTTTCGGGCTGCTGCCTCCCCTCCTGTGCTAGAGAGTCAGGTGTGTGTTTGACCAAAGGGAATATTGGCTGATGTCTTGAAGAGCTTAGTCTATCCGATTCCTTGTGAATTAACTCAGCTCTTGTTGCTCCAAAGAAAGAAGCTTTTAACTGCTTCTACTACAGGCCAAGTTCACAGTTCAGTTTGCTGTTGCAAGGACTTCTGCTTCAGCTTTTCAGAAAGGAGTTTACTGTCCTCAACCTGCACATAGGTCTTTTTTTGGAGTATCCCACTCAAAATTCCCTCAGCCCCATCCAAGATTTAAAAAAAAACAAGAAAAAGAACACCCTAGACTGGTTTTTGATGAAAAGATACTTGAAAAAGGAGATAGGGCCTCTAAAACGCATTGTATATGCCCCCTCACATCCCCATTGCTTTTCGCTCAGTCCTGGGGAGACACTGCTGCCACCTCCACAGCTTCTCCTGGCGTCTTTGGCACTCTATGATAGCTAGTTTTGCTGGTCAGCAAACTGTGCCACTGACAGCTCTCCTACTCGAAACAGAACTTTGTATTTTTTACATGTAGGTGTGCTTTTATTGTTGCAATAAATGACTAGATACTCTTATTGTTTCTTGCGTGGTGGCCACCTTTCTGTCTTTCGCATACTGGGAAAAGAACCTGGGCAATTTTCAGTGGCTCCAAAAGCCCCAAAAGCACCAAGGAAGGAAAAAAATAAGCAGATTACATTTCAGCTTTAAACTTTGAAAATACAGTTTGGTACCTAACATATTGTAATTTTTTTTTGTTTGCCAACACAGCTTACCCCAAGACTGACTTCATAAATACTATTTGAAAAATATGTTTTCGCACGAATGGCATTTTAACAACAGTAATAAATAAAGACTTATAATTTCTAAATGGCTCAATATAATTCTAATCAAAATAATTTCTCAACACCTTTTCCTGTTCTAAACGTTGCCTCTTTCCCAGAGAACAATAGTTCATTGTATTTGATTTTACAATTTTTTTATTTTTTTTAAATAAACTGTGAAAATTGAAAAAAAGACGCAAGTACTTTATTTACAAAAAAGAAAATGTAAGGCACAAAAATTACATTGATTCCAGCCTGCCTGCTCCCAAGCCATTATTTTCTCAGTGAGCTTGATTAATCAACGCCGTTCTTTTCATTCTCAATGACACTCTCTGCAAATCTGACGGATACAGTATAACAACAAACTGCCAGTGAAAAACATGATTTTGATTTGGCGTTGGTTCACTCGAGCTGCCTTTATCTACAGACCCCGAGTCCACTTTTCCCACCACTTATGAAATGCTGGAACAATAGTTAGAGACCTCCTGACATTAGTCTAATTAATAGCGGGGATGTTAATATTTCATAATAGAGCCAGGATTGGAAAATGACAATAGAAAGAATGTTGAGTTTACAAATTAAAAATAAAGGATTTGACATCTCTCATTTACTCATACAATTAAAAGCCTATTCTGCCTAATTAGCTATCTACTGAATTTTAATTAGCAATTGTAATATGCATATGCTTTTTTAATCTTCCAAGGAACTGTGTTTCACTACTAAGTAATTAAAGGCAGCTTTTCTATAGATAAACTGTTTTATGGGTGGACCTCCAGTTGACAGCTTGAATAATGTAATGATGTTGTAAGAAAAAAAAACATCAACACTAATGCTGGCCGTAGACGGGGCAATTTTTTCCCTGCAACCATGGGTTGCAGGAAAGAAAATTGCTAGATTCTCTCATCACAGTCAACATTGATTAGGGAATCCCTCCCATGACACAATTGTGTTCTCCCGGCAAAGGCAGGCCAGGGGAAGCCGGAAGAACACACTGGGGTTTATTTACTAAAGCTGAAAAGCGCAAAATCAGGCTTACTTCTGCATAGAAACCAATCAGCTTTCAGGTTGTATTACCAAAGCTTAACTGAACAAGCTGAGGTTAGAAGCTGATTGGCTACCATGCACAGCTACACCAGATTCTGAGTGCTCCAGGTTTAGTAAATCTATCCTAATGGCTCCACGGGAGGGATTCCCCTCCCACAGTGATTATACTGGGACATTGTATTCTGACAGTGGGACTCTCAAAAAAGATCAAGATCAAGAAAATGTTTCCAACATTTCCATTCGAACAGGGACAGTCTGTTACGTACCTGCCGGATGAGCCTGACGTGCAGTGGGAAGGCTGTCTCGTACAACCCCGACTCAAGGGCCACCGATGTTGCAACAGTGGTCACAAGAGCTGGGCGGTGTATGGGTGCCTGGTTCGTCTTTGGTCTTGTCAGTTCAGCTGGTGCAACAGGAAACAGGAAGCAGGCTGGTAAGCTGGGGAGACACTGAATACGTAATCAGACAAGCCGGGTTTGGTAACAGGTGATCAGATGTAGATATAGACGACAGGCAGAGAATGGTCAGGATACAGGCAAAGTTCGGCAACAGGATATCAAGCAGTGTAGAGCAGAGCGTGGTTACAAGGCAGGCCAAGGTCAGGATAGCAGAGATCAAATCGTAGTCAAACAAGCCGGGTCAAACACAGGAAACAGATCGGATCACAGGAACAGGCAGTCACTGGAACAGGTATGAGCTGCAGACCAGACAGCAAAGACACAGTGCTGCTGAGGTGTTTAAATAAGGCAGCCTGTTAACAATCACTGAAATTAGTCTGCACTATTTTAACCCCTAGGTGGCAGATCCATGACACAGTCACACATGGATCAAAATTTGGCTGGTCCCTGCTGAACTGGCTGAATTTCAATCCACCTTTTTTCCACCTATCTTTTTGTTTTGTTTTGTTTTAAAATGTTTATTCAAAAAAAAAAAAAAAAAACTTATAACAGTTGAACACAAATGAATATAGCCCATAAGATGGAAATCTCCATCATATACATTGAGTATGCAAGATAAAAAAAACAAGGGGATGAACAAGGTTAGATAGATAGAACAGACTTTGCTTAAGGTCACCCCCAATCGTCCCCAGCACCCCAAATGAGAACCTGCTGTGCTAGGGGAAATGGGGTACGCGACCAGATACCGCACGGGGAGGGCTAAGCCTCCACCCCAATTGTGAAAAAAGGGATAAAAAATACAAATAATCAAATAAAAATGTGAAACAATGTAGGATTTAAGTAAATTAGGTTCTCATGGTGTTAACAAAAGAAAACCATGGTGTTCAATTGGAGATCATAGAGGAGGGTACAAGAGGAGTTTCCTCTTTTCTCGAGTGATTCAAAACATTCTCCACCTCTCTTTTTTAATTTTGTTTAGCCAGGGATCTGAATAAAAAATCGAACAGATTTCTCCATCCACATAAATGAGGTGGATGGAGGAATCCTCCCGGTGGGACATTGCATTCTGACAGCTGGACCCACTGTTATCAGAGTACAATGATCAGTGGTTGTAGCTGCTGATCAAGAAGAATAATTCAGTATGTTGCTTAACTGAATTCTGTTAAGCGGGAACAGCCACAAAATGATTGCAATTTGATGAAACCAGCTGAATTTCAATCAGTGTATGGCCAGCTTCTAAAAAAATGTTCTTCACTATAACACCTACGTATTGTGCATATTTTACAGGATGCCAGGAATGGGTAATGGAAGGCAGATATGTGTCCCCATTATTTGGGTTGTAGTCCCTTTAGGCCTGATTCACGCCTATGCATTTTTAGTGCTTTTTGCATTTTGCAGATTTGCACTACAGTCCATTTAACATGGTTTCCTATGGAACACATTCTGGAGTGCAAATCTGCAAAATGCAAAAAGCACAAAAAATGCATAAGTGTGAATCCAATAAAAGCAGACAAAAAGAAGCACAGTTGGAGTACTCAAGAATTCTCATCAATGCATAGTGAGGGGTTCCAGGGTGATCCGATAGAGAGGGGAAGCTGATTTGAAGCTTCCCTACGACTGTTAAAACCTGATATGGGAATTCAGAGACTGGGAGAGATTTTGGGTGGGAATGAGCCTCTAACCTTGAATATGGTCCTGAAACTGCTGAGAAGGGCAGGAAGCAATCAGCAGATGTCCTTGAGGTGTTGTGTGGAACAGCATACCATGGTGAGAAAGAGCTGTGGGCTGTTTGTTACTGAGACTTTTCTGAGCCTTGCGACTTTTCTGGACTCCTGAAGCAGGCAGGAACTTCAAAACCCTTATTTAGGACATGGTTTAGGCTGGTGGTGAGCCAAAGGTTGGATTCACCAGAGGTGGATGGACCCTTTTGTTTGTTTTCTGTTGAGATAAGTTGTTTTAATTTATCTTTTGGAAACTAAAGATTCTTTGCTTTTACCAACTTGGCTGGCTGGTGATCCAGGCCTCTGCCAAGTATCACAGTATATAATTACAGTATTACAGTATTACAAAGTACACTAGAAAGCTTATGGTCTTAGAAACACATAATAAAAAAATATTTTTCTGTCAGTTCTTTATTGTAATGTTCACAGGAATGTTGGGTTTAGAGGCTTTTCAACCTCCTCTTCAGTAAACTCTTGCCCTGTACACATGACCGGTTTTCTCATCGGAATAAACTCTGAAGGTTTTTCGATGGAGTTCCGATGGAATTCCGCTGAAACTGTCTTGCGTATACATGATCACACCAAAGTCCGACTGTCAAGAATGCAGTGACGTACAACACGTACGACGGGACTAGAAAAAGGGAGTTCAATACCCAGTAGCCAATAGCTTCTGTCTTGTACGTGCTTCAGAGCATGCGTCTTTTTTGGTCCTTCGGAACAGCATACAGACGAGCATTTTTTCCCGATAGGAATTGGTTCCGTTGGAAATATTTAGAACATGTTCTCTTTCTAGGTCCTTCAGAATTTTCGGAAAAAAAAAAAAAAGTCTGATGAGGCATACACACAATCAGAATATGCAATGAAAAACTTTCTCTGACTTTTTCTGTCGGACATTCCACTTGTGTGTACACAGCATCACTCACTCACTTGAAAGCATGTGCAGTTAGCTTATCTGCCGCTAGGGGGCTTTGTCCCAGAATAATGTGTGGTAACAGAGAATAGTGTAATCAGGTGCTATGTCCCTTTCAGCTAGAACCCTCCTGTAGTGATGTCATGGGTGAGTCAGTGCCCATATTTAAGCCAGGTTGGGTAGAGCTTTAGTGCAGTTGGGGCATGGAAGCCAGAGAACCCACCAGCATGCAGTGGGGTAGTCAGCGGAGGCCTTGAACAGTGCTGCAGGACAAGGTGAGGTGGTTCTGCACTCAGAGGAGCTGGCTGAAGTCATCCTGCCTGACTGCCTCTTAAGGTGGAGGCTAGAACAGATTACAAAAGGCTTTTTAGGCCAGGCCTAAAGCACCAAAACAGCTGGCTGAACAATAGTTTTACTACTTTTGGCCACCCATTGAATATTTCTTACAATTGTTTTTAACTGCAATTTGAAGGAAATTAGCAGCACTATAAGCCATAATCCCCAAATCAGTTTAAAATGCTGGTAATTATGTAAAAGGTTGTCATGTTACCACCAAACATGAAACAAAAATTTTTTGTTTTAGCTGATTCTAATGAACATATACTGTATATTAGGGATGAGCCAAACACCCCCCAGTTCAGTTTGCAGCAGAACATGCGAACAGGCAAAAAATTTGTGCGAACACCGTTAACGTCTATGAGACATGAACGTGAAGAATTAAAAGTACCCATTTTAAAGGCTTATATGCAAGTTATTGCCAAAAAAAGTGTTTGGGGACCTGGGTCCTGCCCCAGGGGACATGTATCAATGCAAAAAAAAAAGTTTTAAAAATATCTGTTTTTGCAGGAGCAGTGATTTTAATACTTAAAGTGAAACAATATTAAAATGAAATATTCCTTTAAATATTGTGCCTGAGGGTTGCCTTAAGCCCCGTACACATGAGAGGACTTATGTCCGACAGACATCCAAAGGAGTTCTGCCGGAGTTCTCCCGGAGTTCCGACAGAGTTCTGACGGAATTTTCAACTGAGCGGACTTGGCCACACACAATCACACCAAACTCCGACGGATTCGAACGTGATGACGTACGACTGGACTCGAATAAGGAAGTTCATAGCCAGTAGCCAATAGCTGCCCTAGCGTCGGTTTTAGTCCGTCGGAATAGCATACACACGAGCGAATTTTTCGGAGGAACTGGGTCCGGCGGAGTTCCGTCGGAAAAATTTGAAGCATGTTCCATTTTCTAAAGTCCGTCAGACTTTTGCGAATCAAAAGTCCGTTGCAGCCCACACACGATCGAATAGTCTGACGGAATCATTCCGTCGGACTTTGGATGTTGAAAAGTCCGCTTGTGTGTACGGGGCTTTAGTCTACCTGTAAAGTAGCACATCTTTCCCCTGTTCATAACAGTGCCACAGCAAAATTATATTTTTAAAAGAAAACATTTAATTCAAAACTGCTTGCGGCTGTAATGTATTGCCAGATTCTGGCAATATAGGTAAAAATCATCAAAAAACTAATGGCGTGGGTGCCCCCCAAAATCCTTACCAGACCCTTATACGAGCACGCAACCTGGCAGGCCTCAGGAAAAGGGGGATGACGAGAGAGTGCCTCCCCTCCTGAACTGTACCAGGCCACATGTCCTCAACATGGGGAGGGTGCATTGGGGTCCCCCCAAAACACCTTGTCCCCATGTTGTGGGGACAATGGCCTCTTCCCCACAACCCTTGCCCGGGGTTGTGGGGGTCTGGGGGAGGTTTGTTTTAATCCTAGCCCCCCTATGTGAAGGGGTATCGGGTACATTGTACACCTACTCATTCACCCAAAAAAGTGTCAAAAAAGTAAAAGTGAAAAAAAAAGTGTCCCGCGATGTAAATCCAGACCTGAAGGGCCTGGTATGGATTTTAGGGGGTACCCTCATGTAATTTTTCTTTATTTTGGCGTGGGGTTCCCCTTAATATCTATACCAGAAATGAAGGGCCTGGTAATGGACTGGGGGGGGACTTACGCCATTTTTTCTTTCAATGATTTTTATGTGTATTGCTGGGATCCGGCAATACATTACAGCCGCAAGCAGTTTTAAATGATATTTAGAAATGTCATTTTGCTACTCTCATTCATTACACTATGTACAGCCGCTAAGTAAGCAGCCTTACATAGTGTGGGACGTGGAGTTATCCCCCTGAGCCATGATTGGCCAATCATGGCTCTCACAGCAGCAGTGAGCACGCTGTGATTGACCAAAGCATGCAGGTCAGGTGCATGCTTTGGCCAATCAGCAGCCGTCAATGCACTGCGATCTAGCAGTGCATTGACGATCTTGCAGTGCATTATGGGGCGTTTCCATGGGTGCTCAAATTTTCTGCGAACGCCTCATAATGTTATAAATTCAGTGAACACCCGATGTTCGAGTCAAACTTACTTTCGACTCGAACATCTGGCTCATCCCTACTGTATATTATATCAAAAAAAGATCCTAATGGAACTTTGATTAGATGGATAATAGAAGGCTGATACATTCTGGAAGTTGCTACTATCACACATCGGCCATATACTAGTTTCAGAAAAGTTATATAAACTGCAGTGGAGCTGAACTTCTCCTTATCTGCTACCCACTCTGTTCCCTTCATCTGGTGCCTGCTCTTCCCTCTCCATCGTCTGCCCCTTCTTTCCTCGTCATCGTCGGTCTCTACACCTTTCATCCTCTCCATCTCATGTTCCCTTCCACCGATTCTACCCCTTCAATCTTCTGTTCCTTTCCTCTTCTGCCCTCTCCATCTTCTTTTCTAGCCATTCTGCCTCCTCTATCTTCTGCCCATTCTATCCCTTCCATCTTCTGCCAGCTTTATCCCTTCCATCTTCTACCTGTTCTGTCCCTTCCATTTTTTGTCTCTTCTGTCCTCTTCATCCTCTGCCCCTCCATCTTCTGCCTGCTCTATCCCTATCATCTTCTCCCTTCTCCATCCCTTCCATTTTTTGTCTCTTGTGTCCTGTTTGTGCTCTCCCCTCCATCTTCTTTACCCTTTCATTCTCTCCATCTTCGGATCCCTTCCACACACTCTACCCCTCCATCTTCTGTGCTTTTCCTCTTCTACACCCTCCATCTTCTTTTACTTTCTGCCCATTCTGTCCCCTCTATCTTCTGCCCACTCTACCCATTCCATCTTCTGCCTGCTCTGTCCCTTCCATCTTTTGTCTCTTCTGTGCTCTTCATCCTTTGCAATCCATTGCCTACTCTGTCCACTCCATTATCTGTGCACTCTGTGCCTTTCATCTTCTGTTCCATCTGACCTTTCCATTACTGACCAATCTGTGCCATCTCTCTTTTGCCCACTACTCCCCCCACAATCTCTTCCTCGTCCATCCAATCCCCTTCCTTCTTCCATCCATACATCCTTTTCATCCTCTGCCCTCTTTGCCCACCTTCAGTTTTGGTCTGTCCAAAGCACTTACTTCTGTTCACCTGCAAATCCTTTTTTTCCCCTCAAACTAATTCCATAATAAAAACATATATACAGTATAAGTGTTATACAAGAAAAAACACAAATTGCATTTCTTAAAAAATGTAGAAGGTAAACACAGCAGTGCAGCCATTAGGCTTGCCAGTATTCCCAGCAGAGCACCTTAATGTGTAATTACGTATATTTTTTTTTATATAACTACTTAAAAGATTCTCTTTCTCTGCCAAAGAAAAAAAGGAAAGGAAAAAACGAAACAGTTCTAAATAACGCTGTTTATCTTGGATGTTTTGTATTTTAGGTAAAATGTGTCCTGATACACATATACTGTAGGTTGCTGCAAAATACCTTTCATCTTATGCTATTTAGATTGTAGAAAGACTAATGCTTTAGAAGTGATTAAATCCCAGTTTTTAGGGGAAACTATTATGGTTTTGGGTCAAGTTTATTTAAAGCAGACCTTGCACTCCAAAAAACACCTACTTACCTTTTCCCTGAGTTTATTTTACTGCAGATGGTGATGTCACGGTCCATCCAGTGAGATTCCGGAGTAGACATTTCCCAAATCTCATCAGGTGATGCTATAGCGCAGTGCAGTAGCATCTTCTCATTTGCTTCGGGCTACCCAGCATTGGATCTTTTAAAGGCAGAACACAGAACAAGCTGTTTGCCTGTCTAAATAAAATGTACAACGGGGCCCCCGGCCCAGTAAAGACAGTAGGATAATAAAGGGGGAGGGGTCACTGATTTAACAAAATCACTTCTGTAAGTTTAAGTTTGGCTACTGAGCTCTGTGAACAACAGCTCGCCAGCATAAATAGAAAAGAGCATGAAAATGATATCCCACCTATTATTTGCTGTTTTGCTTTGTCTCTTTTTTTCTCTAAACATAAATGCTGCACATACAATTGTAGGGAAAACAAGTTAGGACATACCAATTATTATAATATATGCCTACAACATGCACAAGCTATCTATCCTTCCTAGCAAATAAGCTTGCACAATGTATGTGATAGGCATACACTAAAAAGTTATTTAACTTGTTTTTCCTGGTGATGGAGTCTTCTTCATTTTATTCAGGATCTCTCCAGACTGCCTCTTAAGTCCTGCAAAGCTTCTAGTTCCTTTGTGTCCTCAGTACATGGCTTGTTAAAGTTCATTGTTCCCTCCCCCTAATTTCTGTAGCATAATTTTCTGTCCTGAGCTCATGAACCAGTCCAATGGGTTAATTAGCATTTGGATAGGGAAAGCCTAGTTTCTAAAAACAATACACGGTCATCATACCATATTTATGCTACAACAATCACTAAAATAGCCATAGCAACACATCTGCCTCTGAAAATAAAAAATATATTCATATGCTGTATTTAAACCTGAACTTCAAACAAACAGCTAAATACACAGATAAATTACATATTCACATAGTTAGTCTGGTTGGAAAAAGACACTAATCCATCTAATTCAACCAATAGACCAAATTAAATACTTGGAGTGTTTTACCTGCCAAAAGGATTTGTATTTCTATCCACCCAATCCTGAATTTTTTACAGCTCAGTGCCATAATACAGTCTTGTCTGAGAGGGCTGGAGACCTGATTTTTCTCTACTACAGTTTGGTAACACAAATGCCGCGTACACACGATCGAACTATCCGGCGGACTTAGTCTGGCGGACAGACAATTCGACAGTGTGTGGGCTCTGGCGAAATTTTCCTGCCCAAAAGTCTGAATTTTGAAAGAAGACTCGACTCAAAATTGTCCGCCGGACTTGGCTTTCCGGCGGAAAATAAGCTCGTCTGTGTGCTAGTCCTCCAGACTTTTCAAATGAACGGACTTGCCCACACACGGAGTAAAGTCCGTTCGGCGAGATTGACACCTTGTTAGCCCCGTCGCCTGGTATGGGTTTTAAGGGGAACCCCTACACCAAAAATACAGCGTGGGGGTCCCCCCAAAGTCCATACCAGACCCTTTTCCGAGCACGAAGCCAGGCCGGTCAGAAAAGGGGGTGGGGACAAGCAAGCCCCCCTCTTGAACCGTACCAGGCCGCATGCCCTCAACACGGGGGGTGCTTTGGAGATGGGGGCACCCTGCAGCCCCCCCACCCCAAAGCACCTTGTCCCCATGTTGATGAGGACAAGGGCCTCTTCCCGACAACCCTTATTGGAAACCGGGAGCCCCCTTTAATGGTCTTCTCATTCGCCGCCGCCTTCTGCTTCTTCTTCTTCTTCCTTCTTCTCTTCTTCCGATGTTGACATGATGCTCTCTCTGGCTGTAATGCCGGGGACACGTTGCGTGGCAACTTATATAGGCATAAGGTGGCGGGGTCACCGGGTGATGTCACATAGTGACCCCACCCCTTATGATGTCACAGTCCCAGCATCCCCCGGGACTGTGACATCATAAGGGGCAGGGTCACCATGTGACATCACCTGGTGACCCCGTCCCTTATGCCTTTATAAGTCACCGCACCACGTTTCCCCGGCATTACAGCCAGAGAGAGCATCGTGTCAACATTGGAAGAAGAGAAGAAGAAAAAGAAGCAGAAGATGGAGGCGACGGTGAACGAGAAGACCGGGCCAATGCTAGTAAAAGAGCTGGAAGAAGATAGCGGAGGAGCCCGGCAGAAGAACCGAAGAGCGGGAGAATAACCGGAAAGCGCAGAGAAGTCGGAAGAAGACCCCTGAAGTCAGAAGAAGACCCCCGGACGGCAACAACGACGAACGAGAAATCTGGGCTCCTCTGCTAGCAAAAGAGCGGCAAAAGAGCAGAAGATAGAGGAGGAGTCCGGCGAGAAGACCCCACGAAGTCAGAAGAAGACCCCTGGAGCTGCCTAATAAGCTACTTTAAAAACCTGTGTTGTGTGTTTTTTATTTAAACTTTTGCCCCTCAGCTGAATGGGTAGGGGTACGGCTTATTAAAGGGGGCTCCCACATTCCGATAAGCCCCCTGCCCGCAGACCCCAACAACCAACGGCCAGGGTTGTCAGGAAGAGGCCCTTGTCCTCATCAACATGGGGACAAGGTGTTTTGGGGTGGGGGGCCGCAGGGTGCCCCCCTTCCCCAAAGCACCCACTGCCCCATGTTGAGGGCACGCAGTCTGGTATGGTTCAGGAGGAGGGGGCGCTGGCTCGTCCCCACCCCCTTTCCTGACCGGCCGGGCTGCGTGCTCAGATAAGGGTCTGGTATGGACTCTGGGGGGACCCCCATGCCATTTTTTCGGCATAGGGGTTCCCCTTAAAACCCATACCAGAAGACGGTGCTAGCAAGGTGTCAATCTCGCCGATGGAAGCGGTGACATTGACTTCCTTCGCTAGTCCCGTCGTACCTCAAGTCACATTCAAAATGAATGGACTTTACTCCATGTGTGGGCAAGTCCATTCATTTGGAAAGTCAGTTCGTGTGTGGTCGTGTGTGGGCAAGTCCGCTTGTTCGGAAAGTCCGGTGGACCTCCGATGCAAAGTCCGGCGGATTGTCCGCTGGACTAAGTCCGCCAGATAGTCTGATCGTGTGTATGCGGCATTACAGGTCTTGTCCCTCTACCAGCCTTGAGTGGATGGTGAAAGGAGAAGCAACACTCCAAAAAGCTCACCTCTTTGCCCTCCACTTTAATCATGATTCTTGCACTGCAGAAAAAAATAATAATTTGCACCCTGTGCTGCTCTGACCTTCCTCCAGTCTGAGCTCTGCTGTACTACAAGAGGCTGATACCAAGTCAAATTCAGGTACGGCTTTTCTTAAAAAAATACATTGATAGATGTATTAATTAATACTGAACATTATTTTGTGCCTTTTATATCTGCCTGCAGTGCAGCTTTAATACAACTATTTACCTTACTAAAAAAACAAGAAAAAATAAAAACATGTTTTAAGTTGTAACCTAAACAGAGAAAGAAAATATAGTTTTAGGCCCCTTTCACACATGCTGATGGTATGTCCGTATTTCATCCATCCGTTTGCGGATGAAATACGGACATCCATTCATCCCTATGGGATAGCGGGTGTCTGCGGATGAGCATCCGCAGACACCCGCTATTGTCCGCCTCCGCAAATGTCCGATTCTGCAGACGGAGGAAAATCCTATTTTTCTGTCCGTCTGCAGAGCGGATCGGATGAACACGGACACACGGTCCGTGCTCATCCGATCCCCATAGAGGAGAGCGGAGAGCTGACAGGGCGGTCCCCGCACAGTGTGCGGAGACCGCCCTGTCCGCAGCCGGCTCAGCGGGGACAACGGAGCGATCCCCGCTGAGCGAGCGGATCATCACGGGGCGGATCTTTACTGATCCGCCCCGTGTGAAAGGGGCCTTACCTGCCGGTTGCCCAAGAGAATATAAAATATTCATATACAATGTGTCTTATTTACACACTACAAAAAAAGCCTAAAATACATTTTACATTTTTATTTTTATTTTTTACTGACCATAATAATTAAATAAATAAAGAAAACAATATATACAAAGCCTCTATACATTCCCTTTTAGTGTGTTTGGATCAATTTCCATGCATCATTATGGACAACCAACTTCACATGTGGCCTAGAAGATATATTGAGGTCTGTTTCTATTAATATTACAAGTGAAGGCACTGTATGGATCGCTGTGATCCGCGCTTTTTTCCCCACACATTATGCTGCTATTTATGGCTGTAAAGGGGAGGCTGTAATTCCTCTCTATGGATCTGACATTGGGTAAATACACACTTCATGCCTCATAGGAATCTTTAGTATATCATCATTTATTTGTTGGAGACACAAAATATGTGTTTTATTCATGTGTAGATTTGAGCGCACTGATCCAACATATATGTGAGTCATCACAGATCGGCATTTAGTGGGCACATTTACCTTCTTCTCTATCTATCTATGCATCTCCTGTATCTAGCACAGCTGAAAAAAAAAGTATGCTTCACAAATTTACACTATTGGTTCATCAAGTTATAGAGTAATTCAATACAATGTAGATGGAGATTATCAAAAGTAAATAAAGCAAAAGGTGTGGCTAGTAACATCAATAAAACCAAGATTTAATGAGCCAAAAACATTTAAGTTTTAGGTGGTGCCAAAATGTGAACATAGAAAGTGAGGAATTTATATTGATGGGAATGATGGGAAGTAGGGGAAGGGAAGACTAGCAAAAAAGTTGGGATAACATGGAAACACAACCAAGTTTTGCATTCTTCCAGTCTTGGCTTCCTTTGTAGCTCTCAGTATTTGGTGACACATTTCAGAGCCACAAAGGAAGTCAATGCTAAAAGATGTCCCTCTGCCAGGAGATGTGATCCCAGGTCTGAAAAGGGAGTAGATACCTATGTAATGCCCACCACATGTTCAATTGAGTAGATTGGATTTATTTGTAATCTGAATGAAGAAAAGAAAAACTGTTCAAAGTACTCGTCCCTAATAGGGTTGAGCGAACCCGAAATGTAAAGTTTGGGTTCGTACTTTTGGATTTTTGGCATGGCTGAAATGTGGAAAAGCTTTGTCAGCACGCCACAAGAACCAGCACCACCAGCTGAGATGGAACATCTTAGCAGAAGGCAGCATTTCACCAACATGGTGGAGCAGTATGTGTGCACACGCTTACACGTACTGAATGACGGGTCTGCCTCCTTCAACTTCTGGGTCTCCAAATTGGGCACATGGCCTGAGCTTGCCCTTTACGCCTTGGAGGTGCTGGTCTGCCCTGCCAGTGTATTATCTGAACATGTATTTAGCACGGCAAGGGACGTTATCACAGACAAGCGCAGCCGCCTGTCCAGAGCCAATGTGGATAAGCTCACGTTCATTAAAATGAACCAGGCATGGATCCCACAGGACTTGTCCATACCATGTGCAGAATAGACATGTATACCGGTGTTCTGACAAAAACTGTCTGGCCATCGGATAGTGTCCAGCCCGAGGACAAGGAGATTCCGAAAATCTCGGAAGATGAACGGCACCTGCGCAGTGAGTGCAGGTTCAAGCCCCACCATCCAAGCGGACATACAGTAGCACATAGTAACAGGTCCCCTCACGGGCTCGCTTTGCTCGCCACGCTTCGGGCACGGCCTCGCTTCGCTCGTCTTGAACCCCAGGTGGTGTGGCTTGAACCTGGACTCACCGCGCAGCGCTGTTCGTCTTTGGAGATTTTTGAAATCCCCTTGTCCTACATACTGAGCAAGCGCAGTACAGGTCGGACACTATCCGACGGGGGACAGAATTCAACAAATCACCGGCCTTACCCAGCCATTGTTGTATTTTTGAACTAGTGTTGGCTACCTCGTCCTCCTCCATCACTGCTTCCACCTACACCACCACATCCACCCCCACCTCAACCTCCTACTCCATATAAACCTCGCCCTCCTATGTCAAGATTATAATTTACATTTTTTTAAATTTCCAAGTATTTTATTTTCCCACTAGCTTATCCATTAAATTGAATAATTTTTTCCAGAAAGGGCGTATTCTGGGGCATTCCCACCATATGTGTGGCATCGTGCCGTTGAGTTGCTGAGGTTCTTAATCACTTCCTGTGCCTCTTCTTCTGAGAAGGGGGCCTCCAGCATATATATATTTTTTTATTTATTTTATGTTATTTTAAGTTATTTCCCTAGCCACATTTGTTTGCAGAGCACTTGCCATGCTCTTAACGACATTTTGTTGCCATTTGCAGCCCTCTAGCCCTTTCCATTACTTTTTTAGAGCCATTTTAGTCCTCAAAAGTTTGGGTCCCCATTGATTTTAATGGGGTTTGGGTTCGGGGTCAAGTTCGGTCCTGAACTCAAACTTTTTTCCGAAGTTCGGCCGAACCCGAACATCCAGGTGTCCGCTCAACTCTAGTCCCTATATATCAACAAAGGGTATCAAAAAAATAAGCCATTCACAAAGTAATGGGTTATAAAGTTGATCAGTTCATTGGGGGATCCCACGTTGGAAAGATAAAAAGGTGAGTCCACTCAACACATATGTATGAAAAACTAAAAAGCCCACTTTTAAAGTCCACATAAAAACTTGTAAGAGCAACTGTTGGATGCTATCGTAGCCTAGCCCAATGTGCCTTGGTGAGAATTTCGCCTTCAGCAAGGACAGCCCAACCATCCATGCATCACTTATTATACGGCATTGGCTCTCCACCTAATTGTGTTCTATGTTTCCACTAAGTATATATCTCTAGTATTCTCTAGTCCTCTTCTCACATCGTCTCGTCTTCATTTACCAGACTCCACTGGGTTGTACTGGTTGCATAAACCCCTAGCATCATATAGGGACTCGAGTACTGTATTGGATTTGGACCGCTGGTTTATTCAATTTTTAGAAGTAAATCAAATGGCTGCCATAGGGGGGCGTGGCCAAGCAGCGCATGTAGGCAGACGTGTGTTCCCGGAGCTCCGCCGATCATCCGCACATACATCCTCCCCAGCCCGCGCTAGTGCGGCGAAAAGTTCCAGAATTGCTCCACCGGGTACCGGGAGACGACCGGGCTCTGCCTCCGGACCCCGCAGGACACCGGACATGTCTAAGGGACACAAATTGAGCAAGGCCCAGCCGGATCCCCCTGACCAAGATGGCGCCGGCGCGCGGAGGATGGCGAAAGACTGTTACAAGGAGGCAGCGCAGAAACTCCTGTATGGAGGGAAATCCTATAAAGAAGCCCTAGCTGGTCCACCCTCGTCGGGGGCTACCCCCCAAGGGTACCCTGAAGCTGATGACACTCTTCCCTTGGAGGATGCTGATGGATTCCCTGCGCCATGGAACACAGTGAGTACCCCTGATGGCGGTGTCCCTGAGCTGCATGCTCACTCCCCTGCTGCTGATACACCAGAACCTACATTAAGAGACATATTTACTGCGGTTACCTCATGTAGCCACTCTATAACCGCTCTCTCAGCTGACATTAAAGGTGTGAAAGCCGAGATTACTTTTGTCCGTCATGATATGCAGAAGCTTAGGGAGAGGGCCTCAGCCCTGGAGGGCCGGCTGAGCACAGTGGAGGATGACATGGCACCCAGGCAGAGAGACTTGCGATTCAATTGCCATCTTACTGAGCAACATGCTATGCGACTTGACGAAATGGAGAATCGCATGAGACGCAATAATGTGCGCGCTCTGGGGATTCCGGAAAAGGCTGAGGGCAGAAATCCTGTAGACTTTATTGAGAACTGGTTGATTGCAACTTTTGGCAGGGAGTCCTTCTCTCCTCTCTTTGCTGTGGAACGTGCCCATAGGGTGCCATCCCGCCCGCTGCCTCCTGGTAACCACCCACGTCCCTTCCTGTTTAAACTCCTCAACTACAAAGACAGGGATGCAGTACTTTCCAAGGCCAGAGGCTTCTCTGACAAGATGGTGATTGACAATGCTAAAATATCGCTGTTTCCTGACTTCTCAGCAGAACTACAGAAGAAACGGGCAACGTTTATTGAAGTCAAAAAGAAGCTCAGGGATCTTAATGTTCAATACGGCATGATGTACCCGGCCCGTCTTCGGGTCACCGCCCTGGGCTCTACCCATTTCTTTGATAGCCCTGCTGCGGCCAGGCAGTGGCTGGGCCACGAAGATAAGGTGCTTAGAGAAGCCAAGCAACAGCGCCCTCCTGTTTGATCCCGGATCCGAATGACTTCTTCTGATGGGGACTATCGTTTTTCCAGATTCGGCGGAGCAAGCAGGACTCAGTGTTTACTTCTACCTACTGACAGACTATGCTGCTTGTTTGGGTGAAACCCCTTTTGTTACCTGGGAATGTTTTCTCTGGGTGTTTCCGTGGCCTTCCCCCCCATCCCCCCATAATGATAGTGGGGGCACGTCCCACCCTTGTTATGCAGACTCAGGGCCTGTTTGGTTCTGCAACTGACCTCTTTTTTTTCTCCCCCTGCTTCTTGGATTTTCTTTTTTTTCTCTTTTTTGTTTTGTTTCCCTTTTCTTCCCCCCTTTTCTTTTTTTACAGAATCCCTCTGCTTCCACAACCTTCTCCTTGCTACGCAGCCAATGCCTACATATCTGGATCCGGAACTATGACGGGAGGCTTTGTGTTTGTCCTGCCCAGATACTCTGACTCTTGGTGTGACTATGCCGGGGTGCTTTGGTCTGTTATTACCTTCCTGTTTATTTTGATACTGTTATCACATATGTTGAGTGTGCACATTCTTATGTTTCTGAGCAATGTCGACCACCGTTAAGTGCCTTTCCTGGAATGTCAGGGGACTGAGCAGCCCTGTGAAGCGCCTGGCTGTCCTCCGGCATATGAAGGCCATGGGATCAGGTATTGTCTGCCTGCAGGAGACTCATTTCCCCCCGGATCACATACCTAGTCTTAGCCCGAGAACTTACCCTACCCAGTTTCACTCTACGTTCTCTGCATTTGCCAGGGGGGTGAGTATCTTGATACGTCAGGATACCCGCTTTACCTGTTCTCGGGCGGTTATTGATCCTGGGGGAAGATATATATTTCTGCATGGCAGGCTTGGTCACTGGGCATGTATTATAGCTAATATTTATGTACCACCCCCGTACTCAGTTGAAGTTCTCCGCTGTTTGGCCAAGTTTATGGCCCCACACCATACGGTCCCCCTGCTGGCACTGGGTGACTTTAACAACTATCTTAACCATAGATGGGATAAGATCCCCGCCCCCCCGCCCATGCCTTCCCGCCCTGCGGGTGATACCCCGTTCGCAGACCTGTTGACTGAACTTGGTTTGAAGGATGTCTGGCGGACATCCCACCCCCGGGTCAGGTGCTACTCGTGCTGCTCTACTGCTTATGGAAGCCTGTCGCGCATTGACCTGGGGTTGGGTAACGTGGCCTTACTCCCTTTTGTCGTTGACTCTGGTTATGGGGACAGACACGTTTCTGATCACTCATCCTTTTGGGTCGAGCTTAATCTATTTACCGCGGCTACCCCTAGAATATGGAAGTTGAACACTTTCTGGCTGACGCTTTTTCCCTCACCCGACCCCATTAGTGACAACCTCCAGATTTTCTTACGGGACAATATTGGTTCCGCCCCCTTGGGCACGGTTTGGGATACGGCGAAAGCCTTTCTGAGAGGTCAATTTATTGCCGCTATTACTTCTATTAAAACAAATACTAAGGCCTGGGAGCGGGAGGTTTGTAAAACCCTTAGGGATACAGAGGACCGATATATCAACCACCCATCAGATGATACTAAAAAGCTTTGGCTGAGTGCACAGGCTATGGCTACTCAGCTGACTCTACAGTTGGCGGAAAATAAGAGATTTTTTCTGCAACAAACACACTTTGAGGAGGGTGAATCTACTGGGCACATGCTGGCTGTGCTGGCGAGAGCGCAGGGATCCGCTCCGATGGTTTCCTCCCTGTGTGATGCACAGGGGGAACTCCACACGGATACTCCCTCTATATTGCAAGTCTTCCGCTCGTTTTATGCTGATTTGTATGCATCCAAGGTTCATCCCGGCGCAGAAGAGATTGATGCTTTTCTGGCTAGGAGTGACCTACCTTGCTTGTCTACTTCAGATGCTTGCAAGCTGGATGCCCCATTGACTATAGACGAACTTGCTCTAGCATTGGAACACACCCACAACAATAAATCTCCGGGGGCAGATGGGCTTCCTTCTGAGGTGTATAAGCGATATGCGGCTACCTTATTGCCGACACTTTTGAATGTTTTTAATAATGCATTGGACTCTGGCACGCTTCCGGATTCCATGAATGAGGCCATTATAATTGTGTTATTGAAACCAGGTAAGGAGCCAACGTCCCCTCACTCCTACCGGCCTATCTCCCTACTTACAACGGATGTTAAGTTGCTGGCTAGAGTCATGGCGACCAGATTGTCTCACGTTATTCAGAAGTTAGTACACTATGACCAGGCGGGTTTTATACCCACGAGATCCACGGCACACAACATACGACGTCTTTATCTAAATATTCAAATCCCTGTATTAAACCCTGGTAACCGAGCCATCCTTTCGCTGGATGCAGCTAAGGCCTTCGACAGTGTCGAATGGCCTTACCTGTGGAAAGTTTTGGAAAAGATGGGCCTAGGCAGACGGTTTATCGGATGGGTCAGATTACTTTATGCTAACCCTGTAGCTAGGATTAGGGTTAACTCTGCAACGTCGGAACCTTTTCCCTTGTTTCGTGGTACCAGGCAGGGTTGCCCTTTATCTCCCTTGCTCTTTGCTCTGGCTCTCGAGCCTCTTGCTGCTAGGATCAGGGGAGATGCTGGTATTAAAGGATTTATTCGTAACACGGGTGTGGATGTAGTATCGCTCTATGCAGACGATACTTTGTTATACCTAGGTGACACGCAGGGCTCCCTGACGGCCGTTATGACCCTAATTACGGACTTTGGTGCTCTTTCTGGCTTTTCTATTAACTGGAATAAGTCAGTACTTTTACCCCTAGACCCCATACCGACTGCCCTCCCTGACTGTGCAGCTATGATTCAAGTGGTGTCCACTTTTAGATATCTGGGGGTGCAGGTTTCCCGAGAGGTCGCACATTATGTTCAATTAAACCTGGTCCCCCTGCTGACTAAATTTAGAGAAAAATGCAAGGCTTGGTGCAAATTACCGTTATCAGTGGTGGGGCGGGCTAATCTTATAAAAATGGTCTGGGCTCCCCAATTATTATACGTTTGCCACAACTCCCCGGTGTGGATACCCAAGTACTGGTTTGCCAAAATAGACTCCCAATTCAGAGAATTAATTTGGCGTAAAAAAGCTGCCAGGATTAGTTTGCGAACGTTACAATATGGTAAAGAGGACGGGGGTCTGGCTGTTCCACATGCCAGGGCCTATTTTTTGGCGTCTCAACTACAGCAGCTTGGTGGCTGGGGACTGGAAGATTCACTGGACCCTGTTCGCAAGTTGCTGAGCCATACGGCTCACCACCGTGTAGCGTTCTCAAACTTAGAGGCGGGCTTCCCTCATCTTCCTAAGGGTGCTCCGACTGTGGTCTTATTAAACACACTCTGGAAATATGTTAAGCGACTATTGAAAATTCAGGGCTTTTTTTCTCTCACCCCTATTTGGGACAATGGTTTTTATTATCAGCTGCTGAGACTCAAGGGTTTCCGCAGCTGGCAGGTGAAAGGTCTGGAATACTTGACCCAATTATACAATGGCCCTACTCTTAAGTCTTTTTTGGAGTTACAGAGGGAGTTCGCATTACCACGCACTGATTTTTTTAAATACCTTCAATTGAGACACGCCTTACAATCTCAGTCCAGAGCTACCCCACTTGCCTTGGTTGACCATGCAATTATACACTCTATCATGATGACGGCCAGTAGGAAGGGTATGATTTCTAAGGGGTATGCCATTATCACCGGGGTGCTTCAAGACTCGGCTATGTTGCTGTGCAGGCGTAGATGGGAAGGGGACCTAGGACCTCTAGATGGTGAGACCTGGGATCTCTGTCTTATGTCTGCCCACAGGGTATCAGTGTCGGCCTCCCAGAGACTTTCCCATCTTTATTTGTTACATAGAGCCTATAAGACACCAGCTAAATTGTATGCTTGGGGCCTCCGGGACTCCCCCCTGTGCCCTAAATGTAAAAGAGACCACGGTGACCTTCTCCATATGTTCTGGAAATGCCCTAAACTGACTCGTTATTGGACTACGATTCTGGATACTATTCATCAGGTATTTCGAATCATGATTTCCACAAGCCCGGTGATATGCCTGTTGGGGGCCCTGGACGAAGAGTCCCTTACCCCGGCCGTCTGCACGGCGATTCTCAGGCTGCTTTATATGGCTCGTAAACTGATAGCCCAGATGTGGATCACGCCCAGGGTACCCAGCAGGCAACAGTGGATTGATCGGGTTAACGGGATGTTGATACGTGAGAAGCTGGCATACCAACATAGGAATACCCCCCAAAAGTTTTATAATATGTGGCAGGACTGGCTGGACGTCCCAGGTCTGGCACCGCACCAGTTGATTCAGAATAGGTTGCTGCAGGGCTGATTTGACCTTGACATTTACCATGGGTCCTGTCTTACCTGTTTGGTTTGGTTATATATAACTGTTGAAGCATGCTATTGAATGCTAATAATTGTGGGTATTGTGTACGGTACTATTTCTATGTGTTCTGTGGCTCAGGGATCTCTGACTATCTCTCCCTCCCCCTAGTTTATTCTGCTTTCTTTTTCTGTTAAATTTTTTTTTTTTTTTTGTTTCCTTTGAATAAGAAAATGTAAAATGTGAATACTGTAACTGCACGATAGCATTCTCCTTCTTCCCCCTTGCTTCTTATGCTGAGGACAGATTTGCTGACATCCTGTCTATTATCCGGTCCCCCTTATTCTCATTTACTGCACCTCCTTGATCTGCTGTTTCTGGGAAGTTTATGTTTGTTACTCTGATTTCATATTGTGTGCGTTCTCATTATGTGAGGCCATTGTATGGATATCTTGTACCATTATGTTTTTCTAATAAAAACTTTTTCTGATAAAAAAAAAAAAATGGCTGCCATATTTAGCATGAATTCTGCCTTGTGTAAAACAATTATCCAATACATTAATCCCTTTAACCAACCCTTGCCTTTTGCCAGCACTTCAATAGGCAACCATGACTATCCTGTCCTGTTTGCTAAGAAGTCATGAATTCCACTTACTGAGCCAGATGTTTCATCCTACCACCACTGCCTGGTATGTTAGCATTTAAGGAAACAATCCTCTATACCCAGGAGCTCTGACAGGATGCTGGTTGGGGCACCACGTCTTCCGCTACTACTGTCTCTAAATTAGTGATCGACATCTGACAGAAGGATTTTTGGTGTGAAAAAATGTTTGGTGGGGATAGGACAAGTATGAAGTTGAGCTACCAGGTGGCCATTGGGGAGGAAAGGGTGTTAGGCATAACCAGTGGTGAGTCCACATTGGAGCAATTCAAGTGGCAACCCAAGGCCCTAGACTCCTGGAGGTCTATATCTGCCAATGCCACTGTTTCTTGTGCCACGTATACACGATCAAACTATCGGTGGACTTGGTCCAGCGGACCAGAGTCCGCCTGACAATCTGCCCGTGTGTGGGCTCCAGCGGACTTTTTTTTCCCAAAAGTCCAGCAGACTTAGAAAGTAGTCTTGACTCAAAAATTGTCCACCGGACTGCGAGTCCGGCGGACAATCTGGCCGTGTCTGTGCTAGTCCGGACTTTTGAAATGAACAGACTTTCTCGCACATGGAGAAAAGTCTGTTCATTTTGAACACGGCTACAGGTAGCCAGGACTAGCGAAGGAAGTCAACGTGGCTAGATTGACACGTCGCTGGCCCTGTCACCTGGAATTGGACTTAAAGGGGAAGCCCTACGCTGAAAAAACAGTGTGGGTGTCCCCCCAAGGTCCATATAAGACCCTTATACGAGCACGCAGCCCAGCCAGTCAGGAAAGGGGGTGGGGATGAGCGAGCGGCCCTCCCGCCTCCTGAGCCGTACCAGGCCAGGTGCCCTCAACATGGGGGGTGCTTTGGGAAGGGGGGGCCGTGCAGGGGTTAAGATACCCCTTCTGTTTATCTTAACCCCTGTCTGTCTCTATAGTGACCTGCAATATATAACCTTCACCCCCCCCCCCTATCCTGTACATCAGTATACTAATTACTTTATCTTGTCTTGTCATTGCCTTTGTCGTCCTGCTGTACGTAATCTGTACATCAACTTTCTTACCTCCTCTTCCCTCTTTCCTGCTTTGTATTTCAAAATCACAAAAACAAAGCCCTATCTGTCTGGAAAAATTATAAAAATTATATAAAATGCATTTAGGTACAGTGTTGGTTGATGGGGTAATTGCCAGTCAACACTGTAAACTGAAAAAATAGTACTAGTACTAGTACTGAAGTGGTTAACTTTGCAACACCACCATACAAAAATACTTGTTTTTTTCTTATAAATAATTTTGCCATGCTTTCTACCAGAAATGTAATTTTGTGTAATTTTAAATGGTCACTTATGCTCAACTTCATCACTGTAAGCAAAATAATCTCCATAGGTAAATGCTGAAGGCATAGTTCATCATTGGATAAGCACATTGTCTGTATGCAGTGTGAATGCAGTATAAATGCTCACAATACTCATCAGTATTCTTCTCATCCAGAGATTTCCAAACACTTAGCTGTGTGGCTCCTTCAACAGTCCATTATCATTTCTGAATACCAAGAATCACATAAACGACCTCTTTGAAGGTTTAATGTAATGACACACTGTCCAAAGTAGAGTGAGCAGCCTGATGAGCTCACATGAAAATTCTTAGGATAATTCATGGTCCTTATGCACAGATATCTTAGTATGGAAATTATTTCAGATTCTGTAAACCAACAGAGAATGGGTGGAAAGTCAGTAGCAGCTCTCCAATGCTTAATGAGCATCCAGCATGTAGATCATGAAGACTTGCAGCCATGCCCAGGATCTATTTAGACCTATACAAATCTGGGGCAAAACAAATGCCCTCTTATCAATCTTTAATGATAAAGTGACATTAAACTTTGGTTTAAAATAAAATAAAATGTATTCAAGTATACAGGACTGTCCAAAAAATTAGAATATCATCAAAAAGTTAATTTATTTCAGTAATTCAAGTAAAAAAGTGAAACTCTTATTTTATAGATTCATTACACACAGAGTGATATATTTCAAGCATTTCTTTTCATTTTGAGGATTATAGCTTCCAGCTAGTGAAAACCCAAAATTCAGTATCTCTTCAGTATATTGTAGACTCATGGTTAAGGAGAAAAAGGACTGGACTGTTGCTCATTGCTTCAAAGTTCTCTTTTCAGACGAAAGAAAGTTTTGCATTTAATTTGGAAATCAAGGGCCCAAAGTCTGGGCGAAGAGTGGAGAGGCACTGAATCCAAGTTGCATGACGTCCAGTGTGAAGTCTCCACAGTCATTGATGATTTGGGGAGCCATGTCATCTTCTGGCGTTGGTCCACTGTGTTTTATCAAGTCCAAAGTCAGTACAGCCCTCTACCAGGAAATTCTAGATCACTTTATGCTTCCCGCTGCTGACCAGCTTTATGGTGCTGATTTCATTTTGCAGCAGGACTTGGCACCTGCCCATACTGCCAAAAGTATCAATACCTGGCTTAATGATCTTGGTATCACTGTGCTTGATTGGCCAGCAAACTTGCCTGACCTAAACCCCATAGAGAATCTTTGGGGTATTGTCAAGAGGAAGATGAGATACGCCAGAACCAACAATGCAGAGGAGCATTGCAGTAATTCATGCAAAATGAGCCCTGAACAAGTATTGAGTGCATACTATACTGTACATGGACATACCTTTCAGTAAACCAACATTTCTGTATCAAAAATCATCTTTTTAATTGGTTTTATGTAATATTCAAATTTTCTGAGATACTGGATTCTTGGTTTTCATTAGCTGTAAACCATGTTCATCAAAATTAAAGTAAATAAATGATTGAAATATATCCCTCTATGTGTAATGAATCTATATCAGTGGTCTCAAACTGGTGGTCCTCAAGCTGTTGCCAAACTACAAGTCCCATGAAGCATTGCAAGGCTGACAGCTACAAGCATGACTCCCACAGGCAGAGGCATGATGGGACAAGTTTTGCAACAGCTGGAGGGCCGTCATTTTGAGACCCCTGATCTATATACTATATGAGTTTCCCTTTTTTTTATTATTGAATTACTGATATAGATGAACGTTTTGATGATATTCAAATTTTTTGAGATGCACCTGTATATTTCCAACTCAAAAAGTAACTTCTATTGCTCTCAGCCTCCTCCAAATTCCTTTTTTTTTTCTGCTGTGATCTGACTTCCTGTTAGAGGGTGACATTGTCCATACTCTATGGTTCTGCTTTATGTCACTCTCTCTTCATCACCTTAAAAATGGGAACTATAGACTAATGCCGCGCACACACGATCGAATTGTCAGATGGAATTGGTCCGGCAAACAATCGGCAAACAATCCGCCGGACTTTATAATGAACGGACTTGACCACACATGGACACTCCGAAAGTCAGTCAATTTCTAACGCGATGATGTACAGCACGTATGATTGGACTAGAAAAAGGAAGTTCAATAGCCAGTAGCCAATAGCTTCCTTCTCGTACTTGGTTCAGAGCATGCGTCATTCTTAGTCCGTTGGACTAGCACACTGACGAACGGATTGTCCGCTGAAAGCCAAGTCCGGTGGACAAATTTTGAGTCAAAACTACTTTCTAAGTCCGCCGGACTTTACAATGAAAAAGTCCGCTGGAGCCCACACACGATCAAATTGTCCGGGGTACTGTGGTCCGGCGGACAGAGTCTGCCGGACAATTCAATCATGTGTACGCAGCATTAGGGATTTGTAGTGTACATAGAACAGTGCACATAAAAACAACTAACGCATATTGCTTTTCCAAACAACATGGGATGAAGTTAAAAAGAAGAGGTTCAGGATTTCAAGGAGGACATTACAAAGATGCAGAAAAACACCACAAAAAAGGATTTAATTAAAAAAAAAATGACAGAGCCATTAGGTAGTAGATGTGTATGGATTACTTTTGGAGAATAGTATATTGTTTAGTGTCACTTTAATGTTCAAATACTGTTTAAGTATATTGATTAGTTCAACATCAACATAGATGATTTCACTTTACATTGCATTTACATTGCATTCCTCCATATTTAACTAGTTCTAGACTTTGGGTGTGTGTAGCAAAAAAGGGTCATAATTGTACACAGGACATGTGTAACATGTCCAGTCCTTCTATCCTGCCCCTCCCTCCCAGTACACAACAATTCTGCTCTGATTAATCAAAGTCAGTATTGCTGTGTACCCAGAGGGTTGGTAGCTGTTAAAAAAAAAGCAGTCTAACAATGTTTATAAATAACACTTACTCAGAAGATAAAATGTAACATATTGTTACATTTGTATCATTCTGTTCAATTCTGCAGACCAAATCGATAAACTTGGATCTGCAGATGATGTCAGATGTTAAAGCAACCTGACAATTAAAAAAAAAAAATTTAATAAAATGTTTCTCTGTTTAAAACCTTATTAGCCTTTTGTTTACTGTAATCAGCCCTATTTAACGCCTTATTCTCCTTTTCTATTCAGCTATCATTTTCCTGCAGATTTTTTGTTAATTTCTATTTTATTAAGTATCCATATTTACACTTTTTTTGTTTGTTAATATTTTTACACAGTTAACATTTAGTTACACAATTCACATTTAAAAAAGCTTCAATTAGAAAAAAAATGCATTGCTTTGTGAACAGAATCCTAATTTTAGTGTCATTTTAAACCGGACAACTTGAATGAAATGCACACTTTTGTGCTGTAACACTTTTTATTTTTAAACTAACACTGGTCAAAAAAAGAAAAAGTGCATTTTGTTTCATTTTGTTACGTTTAATTGTCTAAGGATTGGGGGAAAAAATAATTGTTCCAAGACAATATTTATGAAAAAAGCCTTGTTTGTCCTATACTGTATACTGTAATTATTACCATAGCTGAATTGTAAAAATTGCTCTGGTCTATTGGGGTGAACAGGTGTGAGAGGCAAAATGGTTTAACAGCATCACGAATGATGTATTCATCTCTGCCATAAATATCATTTTCCACAAATACAGCCTCAGTAGTGGCTTTATCCTTCCAATATTACGTACTGCGGCACGGATTCACTAAAACTGGAGTGTGCAAATTCTGGTGCAGCTCATTCGGCTTCCAGGTTTTATTGTCAAAGGTTAATTGAGCAAGCTGAAATTATAAGCTGATTGGCCACCATACAGAGCTGCACCAGATAAGTACATCTCCTACTGAATGTATACACAGGTATGAAGTCACTTAAAACGTGGTACATCATACAGAAGACACAACTCTAAAAGAAACATAATTATAAAGTAGTGAATGTGACTTTACTAAAAATTCTCTGATGGTGAATCAATCACTGCCATTTAAAAAGTATGCTTGTCTGGAAAGCTTCTTGAAGATGCTAGAGTGCGAAATGCATTGAGGTGGGGCCTGCTGTCGCCGGTTCCAGGTTCCTTTGTGACGTCACCTCCAGCCAGTGGTGATTCCGGTCTAAGGAACACAAGCCGACTCAATATGTTATGAGCTGCAGTGCATTATTCTGCTGCATACTAAAGGCCGTTTGCATTGGTACTGACCCAGCACTTCTAATAAAATTTACATTATAAAGTTTTTTTTTGCATGGCATTTATGATTGCCACCTATTACAGAGAAAGGCTTCTGTGGCTTGGGGTGATGTGGATGTCCTGATTTTCCCTTTTACCATATCCTTGGAGGTTCATCCTATGCTGATTGGGTCATTGATGTCCAGAGCTGGTTGGTAAGCATATAGTGCTTTTATCATGTGGTGAAGCACAGATTATTTATAAAGAAGACACACACTCTCCATTTCATGTGCATGGTGTTGGGAGGATATCTATTTAACTATGGATGTTATGGACTTTTTTGCACTTGTTTAATGGAAGTTGATACACAGCTATATATTGAGAGTTGTTTATAGTGTGAATGTATAGGGTATCATTTCATATTTTTGCTGTACACATATTTTTTGCTGTTTTCAGTGCACACTTTTTGGTGATGCACTTTACTTTTATTTATGTCATATATGTTTTTGAGCGTGGGTTTGCACTTAAAGATTCAGCAGCATCACCATAATTATTTAATACTTTTTTGTGAGCACTTTTAAAGGATTGGTGCCCCTGGTTTGTTATATTTTCCAAATAAATTGACAGAGTTTTACAACCATGTGCGATGGCATTGCCATTGTATATAAAGGAACCCTTCCCATCTTTTGAACCTTATGGACAATATTGTAGTCCTCTAAGGACTCTGTTGGTTACGTTAGATGTAGAGATACAGAGGCATTGCATTCCTCCATTCCCCATTGGCTGGGTCTTCAAGTGATTGAAAACATTTTGGGCACCGGACCCATTGAAAAAAGTGAACATGATATATTTGTTGTGAACTTGCTGAGATTTCTTTTGGAACACAAAAAACTTACCATATGTTCAATGATATATGCTATTCGCAAACACAAGGTACAGCAATGGGTACAAAATGTACCCCAACCTGTAAATTTACATCCGAAGAAATTAGAAAATCAATTGTTTGGGGACAATAACTTGTTCATGTAACTATCCGGAAAACTTGGCCTAGTATGGGTACATTGTGGATATGTTAATGAGAAAGGCTGAGGAGGCTATTGCTCTGTGGCACATCTGCGGGGAGGGGAACCCTTCTATTTGAAATTTAGTAGTACCTATGCTTAGAAAGCCAAAATCTATTAAGAATTTATTGCATGAAAGAAGCTTTCATCCAAGGTCATCAGTGAAGAGCATGTCTCAGATAGGGTAGGTGAATTATGCCAGAGATACTGGTAATTATTAACAAATGGCAATTTACAGACTTTGTCACAAAAAGTCATATTATAATATATAGAAAACAGAGGTGCATTTGCCATATTTTGGTACATAGCCACAAACACAGGAATGAAGGAAAAGGGTTAGGTAAATGTTAATATTGTAGCTTTATCATTGAGAATGATCAACATGAACTTGTTTGTGATAAACTTATGGAAGATATGTTTAAACTGTTTTTTCTTAGAATTTTGTAGATATAAGGTATGATATCTGTATTACATCTCCCTGTGTCATGCTTGACCAAGAATTCTGGACCCATTGTCATGCCTTCATGCTTAATGGTGTTGGGCTGGTTGCAAGGGGTGATAGGCATTGCGGGAAAACATCTCCCAGGTTGTGGCGCTCAAACACACCCATGCAGGGGTTTAACTGACCAAATACAGTGACCCAAAGGGGTCAAGAGTTTTTAAAATTACTGGAATGCTGGACACACAGGGTGGCAAGAGTACAAGGCTCTTCAGGAGCACCGGGGTGCTGACATTTCAGGAAAGCAGGAGTGCAATAGTATCTGGGAGTACTGGTGTGCAGAAATCCCAGTAAGGCAGGAGTGCAAGAGTCTATGGCAGCAGGATCACAGGAAAGCAGGAGTGCAGGCATCACAGGAAAGCAAGGACAGTGGAAACTTGGAGCACACAGGGCACATGGGTGCAAGAACACTGGAAGCTACTGGGGTAAACAATTACACACAGGACAGATCTATGGAGATACTGGGGCAGAGGCAGCTGAGGACACTGGGGGTCTTAGGAAACAGTCTTATGAGTGCACAAACATTCTGGAGGGACAGGAGTCACAGTAATGTTTAACAACTTTTTGTGAAACATAACAGTCTCAGTGTGACTAGATGGGTGCATTTCTGTTGAGGTGGAGTCGGAATTTGAAAGAACTGCATCAGAACAGAATTGGAATCCACAAGGGAGGAAGATTTTTAGGGACGTAGACATCGGGTACTGGAATAACTAAAATTGCCATCTTTCAACCTCATCATCAGAGTAAACATCTTGCTGCTGCCTACCACATGTTATTTGTTACATCTTACTAACCAAATAATAATGGTGCCATTCTCCTTGATCCCTGGTGGATTCCAGAATTATTTTTTTTTAATTGGAAGACCATTAAGCTTTAAATTCTGTTCACTGTAAGCATTCTTAAAATATATGTAAACCCTAAAAAATATCTTATCTTATTTCCTCACTTTTGGTATGTCAAACATACTGTTGAAAACATTTTGGAATATCTGTTTGTTAAGAGCAAGAAATTCAGAGCTGTCCTGTGTCTTGTTCACGCTCCCAATGGGGTCTCAAAGAGCCTGATTATCCCTACTAGTCTTTATCTTGAGACTACAGATAAATCAGGCTTTATAATGTATGTACTAGGCTAAAGGGTTGATCTTATTAGTTTAGCAAAAAACAACTGGGAGGACTGACACCGTTTAGTCCACAAATATGCTCTGGGTTGTCAGCAGCCCACAACAGGAAATTTAGAGCTGAGTGCATTTATGGCAAATACATTTTGCCATTAGTTATACTAAGCCATGTTCCACTTTCATAGCCCCTTCCCCCTCACCAGCAAAACATTTTTTTTCACACATACTTTTTTGGACTTAGTTTGGTATTATGATGTCACAGGTCCTTTCCCGACCTCATTGGTGGCCAGCCCTGAATGCTAAAGAGAACAGTGCTCCTGCAGTGGTCCGCTACCCACAATGATGTGAGCATTGTTTGCTGCAGCATTCTCATGTAAGCTCAGAGCAGCTTACTGATGCACCACCAAGGGTGCACCCTGGGCTCATAGTGAGTGAGTTCAATGATCCTGAGTATCATCAAACCTTAAAAAGCACCAGTGCTGTACCTTGCAGCGGTAAATCAGCAGGGGACAGTACTTTCAGGGCTGGCTTAGCCCTTCCTCCTCTGGGCTGGCCGCTCAGCTGTCGGCTAATTGCCAGCTCTCTTCTCTTTCCACAGTTACCAGCTGTTCCCAATGATGCTCGTCTGACCTGCCTATTTAAAGCCTTCCTGCTCACTTTTTCATTTGTCTTTGCGTTGGTCACATCACAGGGAACCATCTCCTGCTGTTTGTTTCAAGACTGGCTTGCTGACATCCCACCTGGCTTCTTATGCTGCTTGCGGTTGCTCTCCTTGGATCCCTGACTTCCAGCCTGGCTGATTACCCGATCTGGTTAATGAACTTTGGACTGGCTGGCCAACCCGATCTAGCTACAGGACCCTGGCTATGCTTGACTACGCTTTTTTCTATTTACCTTTTTATTTTTATTAATAAACAAGTGTGATTTGATTGTACTTCTGTCTCAGTCTGTTTCATGGTTTCTGACAAGTACAAAACCTGCTTTTTTTTTTTTACCACAGAGCAGACCTTCACTCAAAAGGGGAGCATATATCTGGTTTTGAAAGGTAACCGCTCCCACTTCTGCTCGGATCATCATAGTGGTCTGAGTGTAAATTCTGCCCCTTCCCCTTTTGCCCGCAGCCTTCTGGGACATGTCACAGGTCCCAGAAGGCTGAGGGACCATTCTCAAATTGTAGTGAGGCTCGCACATGTGCAGTGGGAAGCCAGCTGTGAAGCCGCAAGCTGGCTTCCTACTCTAAAAATACAGGAACCAAAGACCAGTGAAGAACCGGTTTGGGTGAGAACAGCACTGGATCCTTGGACAACTAAGTGTCCTTTTATAGCATTTTTAGCTGCTGACTTTTAATTTTTTGTTCCCACTGTGAAAATCCTCTTTAAGTACTACTGGACAATAGAGAAAAAAAAACACATCAAGCTAGAATTGAAGAAGGACCTGCAACTAAAAAGGTAAAACGGAATAATCTGCTACTGGGCATATTGTCTGCACTGGGACAGATGTTTCACCCTTGGGTCTCAATATGACATTCAGAGGCTCTATGGCACAGCTTGGTCCAGGAGTTATAAAAAGTTGGAGGTGTCCGCCTTCTGCAGAGTTAACTTATCACCATTGTGGTGCCTTTATACTGTGCCTCTACAGCAGAACGTGCTCTGAATTTTTTCAAGGCGCCTTCTCTCCTTGCCCTAAAGAGCTTATGATCTAATTTTGCTGCCAAGGAACAGAGGATAATGAGGAAATGATGGTAAGTTCAGGCCCTTGCTTTTATGCACTCCTTTTCAGAGATATCTTTAATCTACGGTTCATTTTCAGCATGTTGAGAGAACCAGCTCAGGTAAAAGAGGTTTATTGCAAGTAAAGAAAAAAAAAAGTAAGGAAAAGTCTGAATATCTTTGCTGGAATAAAGACATTTTCTTGTCAGACAGAAAATAACATATTTCTGAAAACACTGTCTTTGCGGGGTTTCTTTTTCTATTACAAGGCAAAAGTCATGGGAAAAACTTAGTTAGGAATAAAAAGTCGATACAATTTTGTTTCCAGAAAACTTAAAGGAGAACTCCCACAAAACATAGCATTTCATAATAAATATGGAAAGCAGGATATCTGCTTTTGACGTCCTTTTTAAGAAAAAATAATGATCTGTAACAGGAGAAGCCCTAGGTATCAACAGAGAAAAATATGACACATACTGTATCATCTAAAGCCAGCCATATATGGTTCCCGCTGAACCGGCCACGATTTGAACTATATATGGGCGGGCTGATTGTGCCCAAGTCAATCCATTAATTGCATATTGAATTTTTGTATGCGATTATTGCCAGCAGCTATAGCCGCAAGCAATAATCATTGTGGTTCTGACAGTTATCTTATGAGATAATAATGATTATCTCATTACAATGGCAGAAAACATTTTGTGTCTGAAGTTGATGTGTTGAAAACATAAATATAGGGCACTTTTCAGTTTGTTGTGTATGGGGCTGCGTAGCAGCAGACCGGTCAGAGTGCCCATGCTGATCTGTGTCCACAGCCAAAAGCACCTACAATGGAAGCATCAGAACTGGACCAAGGAACAATAGAAGAAGGTGACCTGGTCTGATGATTTATGTTTTCTTTTACATCATGTGGATGGCCGGGGTGCGAATGCGTCACCTACCTGGGGAAGAGATGGCACCAGGAAGCAGTGTGGGAGGAAGGCAAACCGATGGAGGCAGCGTGATGCTTTGGGCAGCATTCTGGGAAACCTTGGGTTCTGCCTTTTACAGCCTGTGGATGTTACTTTGACATGTACCACCTACCTATACATTGGTGCTGACCAAGTACACCCCTTCATGGAAACGGTATTGCTTGATGGCATAGCCTCTTTAAGCAGGATAATGTAGAAAAAAAGCAGAAGATAAAGGCGTCTTCTAAGTATAGACTGTATAACATTTATTAGGACAAAGGTATAAAAACACTCACATTAAGGAAAGTAAAATCAGGCACATCAGGGTAGTCCTGCAAAGGTGAGTCTCCATTTAAGCTTGAGAAAGGAGTGTGCCTGTCTAGTCATCTCCAGTTTTCACGCTCAGAAACGCATTGCGGTCATATCCGGTGATGTCACACGCCGTCGCTACGGTCCACGTGCATTCCAGCCCTCCTTCCTAGTCTGATCAACACACAGAGCCGGTGGATGGCTCCTACAGGACACATGGCAGAACACTGCCCAGACCAGCGCACACTGAGACTCACCTATGCAGGACCCTGATGTGCCTGATTTTACTTACCTCATTGTGAGTGTTTTTATACCTTTGTCCTAATAAATGTATACAGTCTATACTTAGATGGTGCCTCTATCTTCTGCTTTTTCTACATGTCCTGGAGTGTGCTTCTGCTTCCCTCAAGAGGCTTGTCCTGAGCTTTGGACTGTTCATTATCACTGCAGGATCTAGTCTTTTACTCACTTACTGACTTTTCTTATCCGGTCATTGCTATACCATTTCCATTTACAGACTTATGGTTCCCAGGATGGGTAATCACAATTTTTGCGCCATAACCATTCCTGTTATTTAAGTAGGATAATGTACTCTGCCACACCGCAAAAATGGTTCAAGAATGGTTTGAGGAACAAAACAGTAAGTTTGAGGTGTTGACTTGGGCTAAAAATTCTCCAGATCTCATTCCAATTGAGCATCTGTGGGATATGTTTGAAAAACAAGTCCAATCCATGGAGGCCCCACCTCACAACTCACAGGATTTAAAGGATCTGCTACTGATGGCTTGGTGCCAGATTCCATGGCATAGCTTCTTAAAGTCAAGTGACATCCATGCTTTGATAGATCAGGGCTGTTTTGGCATCAAAAGGAGGAACTACTCAGGTGGGTGGTCCTAAACTGATGGGTATATACAATATATGTATATGTGTGTGTGTGTGTGTATATATATATATATATATATATATATTGTGGTAGTTCGGAATCTCCAATCCTGGGACCGGGTTTTGGGACCAGCCAGCAGTCTGGCTGGATGATTGCACAGGTGGGTCTTGGGCTTAAAACAAAGCCAACACCATGGTTCTGGGCTCCACCCTCCCGAGGAGTCCAGGCGTGTAAGGGAGAAGAAGTGTGCATGTCTGCACAGGTCGGTCTGTCAGAGTAGACAGAGGGTCCAAGCTTGTGGGCTGAAAGAGAAGCTGTTAAAGAGTGCTGAGGTACTGGGTGTACGGGAACTCTGTTAAAGAGCCAAGAGGGCTGCAGCAGAAGTCTGAGCAGCAGTGCTGCTAAAGAGAGCCAGGTGGCTTGGTATTTTTGGTTCTACATACATTACTGCTGTGGAAAGCTGAAACCCCTGTGTGGGCAACTATTTTGTTATCTGACTTTTCTTTCTTTAATAAAAGTGGGCCTACGAGCTCTTAAACGACATCTGGTGTGGATCCAGCTCACTGGTAAGCTCTACCTTTAAGCTAAAATAACCCCCAAATATTACAAGTGGTGTTCGAATGCGGGCAGAAGACGGTGGAATCCGGGTCCTTGCTCTACAGTAAGTTCAAGTCAGGAACTATTGGCTGTGTGTGGAAGTGCAGCCAGGCAAAAGGCATTGCGTGTTGCAGGTGGTGTACCTGTGAATGAAAAGTAAATTTTTTTTTTTTCTCTCTCTTGCTATGAACTGTGTTTGTGTGCATGAGACAGCACAATCAGTGTGTGCAATGTGCAGGTGAGGAAAGCTTGCATGAAGAGAAAAGCAACTTGCTTTAAAAGAGACAGAGCTCTGTGGTTGGAGGGGATGTTTCCACCTGAACGAACCCCATACATACCTGATCAGAGTTTATCAAGGAGAAAAAGGGCTGGGGTTGTCCCTAGCAACACGGGTGCAATGAGTGCACAGGTGACTGCTGTTATGGAGAGCCCACCAGCATTTGAATCTGCAGTGGATTGGTGCAAGCGGCATTTAGCAGCACTGAACCAAGCTACAGAGGAAAGGAAGCCAACCCTCAGTGCAAGGGAAAAGCCGCTGGATGTCCATAACTGGAAGAGGGCTGTTGTTGCCCCTGGCAAAGCTGCTGCAGTTAAAACAACAGCTATTGTGAAAGATGTGAATGTGTCACAGCATGAGATGGGATCCAGCAGAGAGAAGCCCATGCGATATGCAAGGAGAGAGGCTGATCAAAGGCTGAGGATGAGAGTGGTTGCCCATAGCAACGCAAAAGAAGCCAGTCGGGCTGTCTCTGTACCATGGGCTATGTCTAATAAGGATCGTGGAAAGTGGCTTAAGGAGGAGCCAATTTATCATGTTGGAGAGAACCAGCAAAGTTCTGCTGGGAGAGTGCGGTCTCCCATGGCAACCGGAGTGAAATTTATGCCTGAAAGGAGCTGCAGTAGAGGTTTGGTTCAGCGTCCCCACAAAGAGGCCTGTGCATTCCGGCCAGCTGGGAATCACCAGGAGAGAATCGCTTTGGGAAAAAATCGTCCAGTACCATGCCTGGAATGTGGCCAGCTGGGGCATGGCATGTTTTCTTGCCCTAGGTTGTGGAATACGGCTGGAGATAATGTTGCTGAGAAAGTTTTGTCTGTAGGCCCAGAGTCCGGTGAAAATATGTTTGCAGTCACTCCTAGCAACAAGAAGTTTCCTGTTGTGCCTGCAGGGGGTGCTAAGCGGTGGGAGATGCCTGCTGTAGTTTCATCCCATGGCCACCAGGA
Source organism: Lithobates pipiens (assembly GCF_037356315.1). Taxonomy (NCBI): domain Eukaryota; kingdom Metazoa; phylum Chordata; class Amphibia; order Anura; family Ranidae; genus Lithobates; species Lithobates pipiens. The sequence goes on from NW_027507785.1 coordinate 294,406,486, forward strand.
GGTGTTGGCCAGTAAAAGTGCAGCAGAGGACTGGTGCATAAGACGACGTACTCAAATGAAGATGGTGACCCCAACTACTGCGGTGGGTAAGACTGTCTTTAATGAAATGATGGCTGGAACTGCTGATTTCATGTGTAAAAGGACTGGTTACAAGACTGTCCATGATGAGGTGAGAGTGACCCCAGTTAGTGGGGCCACTGAATGTGCACTTGAGAATGACTTTTCCCTATATAGTGGGAATGCAAGGGTTAAAATCCACATAGAACCTGTGTTGATGTCTAAAAGTGTTGTGTCTAATGACTATCAGGCTCAAGTTGACCATGGGCTAGGACAGCCTACAAATGTGAAAAATGCTATAAGTGTTACTGTTAATGAAAAGTTTAATGCTGTTGGGAAAACTTTTGCTCTGAAAGAACCTGGGGTTATGAAAAATGGGCGGTTGCCTGTAGCAACTGGTGGTAAGACAGCACAGTTGTCCACAGGAATCTCCAGGGAACTTCATGTGTTGGAGTCAGAGGTTGCCCTGGACAACTGCGATGTCACTCTGGTGGGACAGAATGGAACTGTACCGTGTAATAGTAATGTGTTGGTGCAAACTGCTAGTACTAAAAATGTGCAGGTAAATGGTGGATTAACACAACCTGTGAAAAATGCAAACGTGTGTGAGGCTTATGAAATGCAAGCTGAGAAAGGTGGTGAATATGGTGTATTGCAACCTGTGCTACCACAGTCTGACATGATTTACAATGACCGGTGTAATGAGTCTGCAGCTGAGCCAGTCTGTTCTTATGTGTCTCCTTGGGCAGATGGATCGGTGCTGAGGAGTACCGCAGAAGGGAGCGCACATACAACAGATTGGGATAGTTGGAGCAAAAATCTTATCTCCCTGATAGATGAGGCTTTTATGCACAAAGATAAGGTGGACACGGTTTCTGCTGGGCCAGCAGGAGGGGCTGCAGAACAGCTTGTACCTGAGGGCGCGGTGGCTGCTGCCGGGGTTAACCCTGGTGAGCAGGATGAACCAAATAAGGGCACAGCAGAGACATTGTCTGTGACCCACAAAACTGAGGTTGACATGGAGTGTCAACGTGACGTCACTGGTAATGTTCTGGAGCAGTTCACTGATGCTGAGCCTGAGAAGTTGGGTATGAGTCCAGCAATTGGCAGCGCTCTGGTGGAGCACCAGGCTGTGTTTACCTCCAGCCGGGAGGAGGTTCCGTTAACCATTGCAACTTTTCAAGTCTCAGCAAGTGAGTCTCTCTGCATCCCCAGTGTCATGAAAATCCCCAGGAAGGACTTAGGTCTGGAGTCAAGGGCCTGGTTATTTACCAAAGCATTAAAAGAGATGCTTGAACTTTGGGATGTACAGCCAATCTATACTAGTGTGTCTCCTCCACAGTCTGATGGGCTGGTACTGCGCAGTACCACTAGGTGGAGCACTGTATGGCAGGCTGTACAGAGCAAAGTAAAACGGGACAGGAATGGTTTATTCCTAAATTTGCTAATTTTGTTAAAAGTTGCTGCTATGTATGCTGCTGGACTACGTGCAGAAGAAATATTTGAGACAGACTTTGGAGAAGTTGTAAATAAGCCTAAAATGTCTGTGGATTCACCTCCTAACAGCCAGATTGGAAGCATTTCTGCTGCTATGGTTCAGGGTGGTGCTGGTCAGTTATCGATTAAGGGCGCGTTTACTGCACCGGTAGAAAAACCACATGAGATGGAAGGGCCAAGTGTGAACCTGAAAGCAGCAGAGATCCTGACCAGGGCTCAAACAAAGGTGGTTAAAGAGACTGGGGTCCCCAGTCCAGTGGTTGGTTTAGGTGACAAACCTATTAAGGTCCCCAGGACAGGGGAATGGACAAGGAGTGTGATAAAAATTGTATGTGGATCAGACCAGAGCTTGCCTGTTCCGGTGGATAAAAATACAGATGGCATCAGAACGGGTCAAGTGATAGGACAGCTGCCTGCAGAGTGGGTGAACCCAGGGGAGGTGGCGTCCTGTGAGGTTCCTGTGGGTGATGGCGGCCCTCCAGTATGTGTGCCCTCTGCAGACTCTGCCCTAGCAAATTTTGAAAAAAAAGGCATTGGCGACATGTGCAACATTGAGAGGTTTAATGTTGGTTTGAATATGTCTGTCAATGATGAACCAAATAATGTGTTAATGGTACATGATAATGTGGTGTCCAAAGGTACAGGTAAACCTGGTAATCAGTTAGTGACTGCTGCGTCAGGTACCAGAAATAAGAGGTGGGTTTCCGTTCTAAACACTATAGAAATGGGCCCCCTACAGTCTCAGAACAGTACTGCTGAGAGAGTTTTGGGGAAACCTGGGAAACTGAAGCGTGGAGGCAGAAGGGTTGGTAGAAAGACCAACGGGAACCCATTTAGATTTCAGGAGAGGAAGTGCTTATGGAAATTCACTCGGAAGAAAAGTTGGGAAGGTCGCATCAAAGCTCATAGCAGAGTGACAGTAAGGCTTAGAGGGAGACCCCAAAGGAGGCATTGGGTGGAGTTCCCCGTTAGGAGAAGCGAGGTTGGACAGGAGGGTACTTCTGTAAATGGTATCTGGCACAGAGGTGCCAAAAGTAACTTGGGTGTTCCGCCCTCGGGGTCGAAACAAAGGGGGGGGATATGTGGTAGTTCGGAATCTCCAATCCTGGGACCGGGTTTTGGGACCAGCCAGCAGTCTGGCTGGATGATTGCACAGGTGGGTCTTGGGCTTAAAACAAAGCCAACACCATGGTTCTGGGCTCCACCCTCCCGAGGAGTCCAGGCGTGTAAGGGAGAAGAAGTGTGCATGTCTGCACAGGTCGGTCTGTCAGAGCAGACAGAGGGTCCAAGCTTGTGGGCTGAAAGAGAAGCTGTTAAAGAGTGCTGAGGTACTGGGTGTACGGGAACTCTGTTAAAGAGCCAAGAGGGCTGCAGCAGAAGTCTGAGCAGCAGTGCTGCTAAAGAGAGCCAGGTGGCTTGGTATTTTTGGTTCTACATACATTACTGCTGTGGAAAGCTGAAACCCCTGTGTGGGCAACTATTTTGTTATCTGACTTTTCTTTCTTTAATAAAAGTGGGCCTACGAGCCCTTAAACGACATCTGGTGTGGATCCAGCTCACTGGTAAGCTCTACCTTTAAGCTAAAATAACCCCCAAATATTACAATATATATATATATATATATATATATATATATATATATATATATATATATATATATATATATATATATATATATATATATATATATATATATATATATATTGTAATATTTGTAGTGCCGGTACTCCTGAAGAGTACGCACTATGTTTGTAAATTTAGTTTTTTTCTAAGACTATAGTTTGGTCTCTGGGTTAATTTCACTAAATTGTGATTCTGGCATCAGTTTGGCTGGACTGTACTATGTTCTGCCTGGTCATAGGTGCATGTATCATCTCTGACAGGCATTGGAATGCAGTTTGGTTGGACGCATTGGGTACCAATCTCTCTCTCGGAGCCAATCAGTGGAAGTATCCAGTTGCGAGTGGCTATTCCCTGGATCATCTAGAGAGAGACATTTCAAGTGTCAGCAGTTTTCCAAACAAGCACCTGAGCTTTCCTACCCATACCCTCTATTCCCAACTGAGAAACTGTGTTTTGTTCAATGTTTTATGCAAATAAAAATTCCTCACAAGGGATTCAAGTGTCGGTCTCTGCAGTTATTGGGCCACCAAGCTTGGGAACCCCTAGACAAGAACAACGAGGTGGAGAAGGTAAATGGTAAGCCCAGAAAACCAGCCGCTCCTTCGGGGGGTCAGTGCTACATGTGTGTATGTATATATATATATATATATATATATATATATATATATATATATATATATACACATACACACAATATGCTGTATATACATATATTTTATCTGGACACACCCTTTAAATCCGTGACAACAAGTTTATAATGGCAATCAAATCTATTCTGTATCAGCAACAATCACAGAACCTGGAGAGAAAGTCCTAGAGAACCATGTCCTTGCTTAACCGTGGCTCAGCATTTTTATTAATACACTCAGGCGCTGGATATTTGTGCTGGTAGAGCCTTGCTGGAGACGTATATCTTGCTACAGATTGTATAACAGTGCATTTTTGTGACTTTCGAATTTGGTTAGTAGAAACTTCTGTTAAATGAAGCCATTGCTCCAACAGTACTGCGTCATACAGGATTACAGAGCATTGCAATGCCTCGGACTGTCAAGAAATAGCTAATGTAACTGCAACCTCATCGAGAAATGATATATGTAATCTCATCTTTCAGCTAACAGCAGAGGTTCCAATTCCCTTTACACAGTGTGATCCTGACTAATGTGAGCCTTATATTTTCTTTTAAAGGGCAGCTCTATTCAGGGGAAACCAAAAAATAAAATGATTATACACACACACACATACATGATTTGCAGGTGCCCTGTAGCACTGGGGTTCTTGGTTTGAGTACTGGTCAGTGGTCAAAAACAAAAATTGATTTTTTTTTAGCAATTAAACACAAAATAGTCTATAACTCTGATACAAATGGAAAACAAGAGCATGGCTTACCTCTGTTATGCCTGTCCCACACTGGGATTTGGGGTTTCCTGTCTGCTTCAGGGAGTCCTACAGAGGAGGCTCTCAGTTCAGCAGCCTTGGCTTTGTCCCAAGCTAGTCCACCCTGTTCACGCAGGTGTGTTCAGCTCTATCTCTCTCTCTCACCGACAGGTGACGACTGTTCCTTCCTCCTTTTCTGGACTCCTGTTGAATCCAGGTTAACTCCTTAAGAACTCTTCACGTCCCTGCTGTCAGGGTTTGGAGGTTTTTTCCTCCCAAAACTCTTCAAACCCTCAAACTTCCAGGGACCTTTTAAGTTCTTACCTATCCAGAGAGTACTGAAAATTGGTCCTCTCTTTTCCAACCAGAATAACCCATAACTTGTCACCATGCATGGGTGAGAACTTCCAAGTACTCAACAATGTCTTCAAACTGTTCCCATTAAAGGGACCACAACCCAAATTATTATTATTTATTATGATACAGGTTTTATATAGCGCCAACAGTTTGCTCGGCGCTTTACAACAAGAGGGCAGATATTACAGCTACATTACAATATGGTACAAGAGGAATTTAAAAGGAATCTAAAAAGCAAGGGTCAATTGATACAAAAGGTAACAGCTGTGGGGTGATGAGCTGATGGAGGAAGTAAAACAGTGTTAGTTAGAAGCAGGATAGACTTCTTTGAAGAGAAGGGTTTTCAGGCATCGCCTAAAGATGGATAGATTAGGGGACAGTCGGACAGATTTGGGTAGGGAGTTCCAAAAGATGGGAGAAGCTCTGGAGAAATCCTGGAGGCGAGCATGGGAGGAGGTGACAAGGGAGCTAGAGAGCAGGAGGTCTTGGGATGACCAAAGAGAGCAGCTTAGTTGGTATTTTGGGACTAGGTTAGTGATGTAGCGGGGGGCAGAGTTGTGGATGGCTTTGTAGCTTTGTAAATGATTGTTAGTACTTTCAATTGTATTCGTTGGGTGAGTGGAAGCCAGTGGAGGGATTGTCAGAGAGGGGTGGAGGACACTGAATGGCTGTTAAGGTGTATGAGTCTGGCCAAATAGTAGGGAAATATACCTGCCGTCCATATATATATATATTACATACTGTACACACACACCTCCACATACTGTCAGTCACCGACTCTCTGCTCTGTATCCCCCCTCGTGCTCACTGGAGCCCTGATCTTTCCCAAGCCTGGAGTGGCTTTGTGGTATCAGCCTACAGTGGGCTTCAGGTATAAACAAGGCCAAAGATAAATCCAAGGAAAAAAACAAGCTTAACCTACCAACCAGCCTGCAGACAACCAAATAACCTGTCTAACTGTATGCATTAAAAACAAGGGTTTAGTCTGCACACATTTGCAAATGCATGCGAAAGCCACAGAGCCTTGTCAAGGCACCTTGGTATCTGTTTAAGTTAAGCTTGGTTTTTCCTTTGGATTTGTCCTTGGCTTTGTTGTTTATACTCGTTGTTGGCCTTCCAATGCTTCTTACTGTGATAGCCAGCTATAGATGGGAACAAGTGGCATCTTTTTTGTATCAATGACATGTTTTTTGCTCAGACAACGCACTGACACCTTTGCAGCCCTCTGTTATATGCTGGGTGTTCAATGTGCCTCTGTACCTTTAAGTAAGTGTGGCTCCCCTTCAGTCCACCTTCTCTGACCTATCCATCAGAATGCATGTGCCTCCTTTGTGGGGACACTTACAAGTTAGTGTTAGGTACCACAGATACCAGGGTGCCTTGACGAGGCTCTGTGGCTTACGCATGCATTTGCAAATGTGTGCAGACTAAACCCCTGCTTTTAACGCATACTGTTAGACAGGTTATTTAGTTGTCTGCGGGCTGGTCGGTAAGTTATATAATAAAAAACGGGGATGTTGCGCTGCTAATAATAAGTATAACTGACTATCTCCCAAACTCAGTGACGGTATGGGGCAATAAAAGTGAATAAATCTTGAACCACTATAGAACGGTGAAACTCAGATTAGTTATAGCTAGGGATAAGCCGAACACCCCCCGGTTCGGTTCGCACCAGAACTTTCGAACGGACCCCAAATTCGAACGAACTTTAGAACCCCATTGAAGTCTATGGGACTCGAACGTTCGAAATTAAAAGTGCTAATTTTAACGGCTAATATGCAAGATACTATCCTAAAAAGGGTTTGGGGACCTGGCTCCTGCCCCAGGGGACATGGGTCAATGCATAAAATGTTTTTAAAAATGGTCGTTTTGGCGGGAGCACTGATTTTAATGACGATTAAAGTGAAAAAAAAGTGAAATATTCCTTTAAATATGGTGCCTGTGGGGTGTCTGTAGCATGCCTGTGAAGTGCCACGTGTTTCCCGTGTTTAGAACAGTCCCTGCACAAAATGACATTAAACGGAAATAACACCATTTAAAACTGCTTGCGGTTTTAATGTTATATCTGGTTCCTGCAATATGGTTGAAAATCATTGAGAAAAATGGCATGGGTAGCCCTCCCTGCCCATTACCAGCCTATTTGGGTCTTGTACGCATATTAAGGGGAACCCTGCACCCATATTAAAAAAAGGAAATGCGTGTGGCCCCCAGGCCCTATATACTCAGAACAGCAGTATACAAGACAGGGACTGTGTAGGTTTGTTGTGTTAAGTTGAATCTGTTTGTAATTTTCAACTGGTACATTTTTAAAGTGTAGCTCCAGTCAAAAAAACTATTTTTAAGCTTTTTGGAAAACATAGGGAAGGGTTATCACCCCTGTATAATTTGTTTTGTCGTCCATCTTTTTTCATCTCACTTGCTGCTGTCTCCTTGCGTTTGCAAGTAGGAGATGTTTGTAAGTTGGATGTTTGAAAGTAGGGGCCTGCCCTATATGCTCTGCAGAAATGGCGGAACAAGGTGTTGGTTTTGCCACAACATTGTAAGCCCTCAAAGTGACTCTTGGTGGGCGCTGGAGCGCCCTGCTGTGAACGATTATATCAAGAATTGTAATTACATGCCATTGTTGAACAGTGGTAGAAAAATTGACCTTTGGTGGTTGTGGTGCTGGTGCCACAACACTATAAGTCCTCACTGTTACTCTGGGTGGGCACAGGAAGGGGCCCTCCTGTTAAATATTATATCAAGAATTGTAATTACATGTCCCTGTTAAACAGGGGCAGAAAAATTTGGCCTTAGGCACTGCTGCTGGTGCCACCACACTGCAACCTCTGCCATATACTCTAGTTTTATTGCAGGAATTAGCCCTGCTGCAAAGCATTGCATCAAAAATTGTAATTAAACGCCCTGTTAAACAGGGGCAGAAAAATTGGGCCTTAGGCACTGGTGCTGGTGCCACCACACTGCAACCTCTTCCATATACTCTAGTTTTATTGCAGGAATTAGCCCTGCTGCAAAGCATTGCATCAAAAATTGTAATTAAACGCCCCTGTTAAACAGGGGCAGAAAAATTGGGCCTTAGGCACTGGTGCTGGTGCCACCACACTGCAACCTCTTCCATATACTCTAGTTTTATTGCAGGAATTAGCCCTGCTGCAAAGCATTGCATCAAAAATTGTAATTAAACGCCCCTGTTAAACAGGGGCAGAAAAATTGGGCCTTAGGCACTGGTGCTGGTGCCACCACACTGCAACCTCTGCCATATACTCTAGTTTTATTGCAGGAATTAGCCCTGCTGCAAAGCATTGCATCAAAAATTGTACTTAAACGCCCCTGTTAAACAGGGGCAGAAAAATTGGGCCTTAGGCACTGGTGCTGGTGCCACCACACTGCAACCTCTTCCATATACTCTTGTTTTATTGCAGGAATTAGCCCTGCTGCAAAGCATTGCATCAAAAATTGTAATTAAACGCCCCTGTTAAACAGGGGCAGAAAAATTGGGCCTTAGACACTGGTGCTGGTGCCACCACACTGCAACCTCTCCCATATACTCTTGTTTGATTGCAGGAATTAGCCCTGCTGCAAAGCATTGCATCAAAAATTGTACTTAAACACCCCTGTTAAACAGGGGCAGAAAAATTGGGCCTTAGGCATCACCCAGAACCAGAAATGTTCTTCCAACATATCAGCGGAGGAGGAAGAGGATAGACAATCAACATAACAGGACAGTCACTCAGCATCAGCATAGGCAGTCTTGAAGGGATGTGATATTTAAAAAAAAATTATTCTGTTACATCAGCTTCAGGTGCTTGGTAGCTGTGGGTGATCCAAGACTGATTCATCTTGATGAAGGTCAGTCGATCAACTGATTCGGTGGACAGGCGCACCCTGTGATCGGTAACAAAGCCACCAGCAGCACTGAAGGTGCGTTCCGAAAGAACGCTGGATGCAGGACAGGCCAGTAGCTCAATTGCATACTGTGCAAGCTCTGGCCAGTGATCCATCCTCAAGACCCAGTAAGCCAGAGGATTTTCGGTGGGAAAGGTGTCCAAGTCTGACCTTGCCCCTAGGTATTCCTGCACCATGTAAATCAGACGCTGGCGATGGGTGCTGGAACCGATCATACCTTGGGGCTGCGGACTAAAAAATTGTCTGAAAGCATCAGTCAGACGGCCACCTTCTCCACCGCTCCTTCTGACCGATGCCTCAGCAACACGTTGTCCAGGACCAGGAGTTTGTAACCTCCCAGTCTCTGGGAACGCGTTGCACAGACCTTTCTGCAAGGCCTCCCGGAGATGTCTTATCCTCTGCTCCCTCTGCGATGGCAAGATAAGGTCGGCAACCTTACCCTTGTACCGTGGATCAAGGAGAGTGGCCAGCCAGTAATGGTCCCTCTCCTTGATCCGAAGAATACGGGGATCCTTCCGCAGGCTTTGCAGGATCAGGGAGGCCATGCAGCTTAGGTTAGCTTAGGCATTCGGTCCGGAGTCCTCTGGGTCACTAAGGACAACATGATCCGCAGCTACCTCCTCCCAGCCACGTACAAGTCCACGTGTTTCTTGGGACTGTAAATCATCCCTACAAGACTGCTGCTGCTGCTGATGCTGAGTGCCAGCCTCCACCTCCATGCTGACACAATCATCCTTCTCCTCCTCTTCCTCCTCCTCATCCTCTTCCTGTGTGATGGGTGGCACAGCAGGAACACTGTCTGGATAAAGGGGGCCTTGAGAGGCAAGGAAGTCCTCCTCTTCCTGCCTCTGTTCTGCCTCAAGTGCCCTGTCCATTATTCCACGCAGCGTATGCTCCAAGAGGTGGACAAGAGGTACAGTGTCACTGATGCATGCACTGTCACTGCTCACCATCCTTGTGGCCTCCTCAAACGGTGACAGGACAGTGCATGCATCCCCGATCATGCCCCACTGGCGTGGTGAGAAAAAACCGAGCTCCCCTGACCCTGTCCTGGTGCCGTAGTCGCACAGGTACTCATTGATGGCCCTCTGCTGCGCGTGCAGCTGCTGCAGCATGGCCAACTTTGAGTTCCACCTGGTGGGCATGTCACATATAAGGCGGTTCTTGGGCAGGTTTAACTCCTTTTGGAGCTCAGCCAGCCGAGCACAGGCATTAAATGATCGGCGGAAATGCACACAGACTTTCCTGGCCTGCTTCAGGACATCCTGTAAGCCGGGGTACCTGCCCAAGAACCGCTGCACCACCAGGTTAAGGACGTGAGCTACACAGGGCACATGGGTCAGTTGTCCCTGTCGGAGGGCGGAGAGGAGGTTGGTGCCATTGTCACAAACCACCATTCCTGGCTTAAGCTGGCGTGGCGTCAACCACCTCTCGGCCTGCCCCTGCAGAGCTGACAAAACATCCGCCCCAGTGTGGCTCCTGTCCCCCAAACAAACCAGCGCAAGCACGGCATGGCATCGTTTTGCCTGCGTACTTGCGTAGCCCCTGGAACGCCTACGAAGCACCGCTGGTTCTGAGGACAGAGCACTGGAAGAGGCCATGGAGGAAGAAGAAGAGGAGGGGGTGGAGGAGAGAGGTGTGTCACAACCAATAGTAGCATTTTGGAGGCGTGGTGGCGGAACAACCTCCAACACTACTGCACCTTGTCCTGCATCCTTCCCAGCTGCCAGAAGAGTGACCCAATGGGCCGTGAAAGACAGGTAACGTCCCTGTCCATGCCTGCTGGACCATGAGTCAGCGGTAATATGCACCTTACCGCTGACCGCCCTGTCCAGCGAGGCAAGGACATTGCCTTCCACATGCCGGTAGAGAGCCGGAATCGCCTCCCGTGAGAAAAAGTGGCGTTTGGGGACCTGCCACTGAGGAACCGCACATTGTACAAACTCACGGAAGGGGGCCGAGTCTACCAACTGAAAAGGCAGCAGTTGAAGTGCTAGCAATTTAGCCAAGCTAGAATTCAACCGCTGGGCATGTGGATGGCTGGGAGTGAACTTCTTTCGCCGGTCCAGCAGCTGGGGCAGGGACATTTGCCTGCTATAATCGGACGTGGGTGTACCGCTAGAGTTCCCGGAAGCACTTGGCTGTGACACACCTAATTCTACACCTTCATTCCTCTCAGAGCAGGTTTCAGAGAGGACTGAAGGTCTAGTGGGGTTGGAGATGCCAGCTGATGAGGAGCAAGGAGAGGTCCGCTTTGTTGTTTGGTGTGGGTCTTTGAGGTACGCTTGCCAACGAGCTGCATGGCAGGTCAACATATGTCTGGTCAAGCATGTGGTGCCCAAGCGGCTGATGTTTTGGCCACGCGAGATACGCTTGAGACATATGTTGCAAATAGCAGCGGTGCGATCTGATGCACTCGTCTCAAAAAAGGCCCACACCAAAGAACTTTTAGAATAACGCGCAGAGGCAGCTCCCTGCACAGGTGGAGCTCTGTGGTGTGATTCAGTCGGTGTGCTGCCCCTAAGCTGGCCCCCGGAGGGCATCCTGCCTCGTTGGACATGTGCCTCCTCCTCCTCCTCCTCTCTCCTTCCAGGCACCCACGTGGAGTCAGTGCCCTCATCATCCCCCTCCCTCTTCATCGCTGTAGCAAACCTGGCAGTATGCTGCAGCTTGTGGAACTTGACTGCCAGATTGCTGTCCTTCTTGAGCATCCCCTCTCTCTGCGCTCACGCTACTGCCTTCCTCTAGCTGAGTGTCATCATCAGAGCCCACAAAACACTGGGCATCCTCCTGGAGCATGTACCCAACACTGTGCTCAAAGAGTTCAGGAGACTCCTCAGGAGGACGTGGTGGGTCTAGGGAAGGAGTCACTGATGATGACATTGAGAGGAGGGAAGACGATGCGTTGGCAGCTGCTTTGCTAGTACCCTGAGACTGGGTGAGAGAGGATGAGGAGGATGAAGAGGGCTTGGTCATCCACTCTACCAAGTCGTTGGCATGTTGCGGCTCAACATGTCCAGCTGCCGAAAAGAAGGACAAGCGTGTCCCATGGCCACGTGCTGATGACAATGCACCGCGTCCACGACCAGCACTGTTGTCTCTAGACACAGAGCCTGCTTGCCCTCTTTTATCGGCTCGCGCCTGTCTGCCTCTCCTTGCTGGCCTTCCAGACATGGTAATGGCCTGAAGGGAGTTGGGTAAAACAGCAGTGTAATGGAGTCACACAACACCCACTAAGCCCTGCAGATGGCTCTATTAGAGAACAGCAATAAACGGTAGATACAGGTGTATATTGTGCTGGAGTCACACAACACCCACTAACTCCTGCAGATGCCTTTATTATAGAACACCAGAGATAAAGGGGTATACTGTAATTGAGTCACACAACACCCACTAAGCCCTGCAGATGGCTCTATTAGAGAACAGCAATAAAGGGTAGATACAGGTGTTTATTGTGCTGGAGGCACAAAAAACCCACTAACTCCTGCAGATGCCTTTTTTATAGAACACCAGAGATAAAGGGGTATATACAGATGTATACTGTGCTGTGCTGGAGGCACACACAACTTCCAATAACTCCTGCAGATGGCAAGTGGGCTCAAATAGAGAAGAGCTATGTAGGTGGATATAGCGGTGTGTACTGGGTACAGAGCACGCAGACAGCACGCACAAGCTCCTAACACTACTGACTGCAAGCTCTATTATAAAAGATAGATCACTAGCTATATAGGTGAGGTGAATATAGCGGTGTATACTGCGGTCAGGGCACACAGACAACAACCACTACACAACAGCAAGATCGAAAATCGGCCGAAAACGATCGGTGTGTACTGTGTTGAAGGTACACAGAACACCCACTAACTGCTTCAGACGCCAACACACTACACTAGGCCGCCGCGCTGGCGGCCTTATATAGTGTGGGGCGTGTACTACACAGCCTGAGCTATGATTGGCCACAGGCATCCTGCCTGTGGCCAATCATGGCTCTCCTCGCTGCTGGCGCTGTGATTGGCCAAGCATGCGGGGTCACAGTGCATGCTTGGCCAATCATGAGCCAGCAATGCACTGCGATGACGCAGTGCATTGTGGGCCATGAGCGCCACACGAATTTGGCGCGAACGGCCCATAACGTTCGGAATTCGCCGAACGGGCGAACAGCCGATGTTCGAGTCGAACGTATGTTCGACTCGAACACGAAGCTCATCCCTAGTTATAGCTAATTGTGTTGTCTAATTTAAAACAAATATATAGTGAGAATCCCTCAACAGTATAATGAAACCTTATAATAAGTGAAAAAAAGCACTCTCTAACCACATCAGATATGATGCATCATTATAAAATAAACAATAACCGCTTCTGATAATTGGTATTAAGTGAATACCTAATTGCAAGATAAAGTGACAAGTGTAAATGACTAATAATATAAAAGAAATAATTATGAAAAACTGTGAATAATTCGGACTAAAAAAAAAAATATATATATATATATATATATATATATATATATATATATATATATATATATATATAGTGATATTTGGGGGTTCTTTAGCTTCTGTGTAGAGCACACCAGTGAGCAGAGTCCACGCCAGTCATGCCATTTAAGGGCTTGTTGGCTCACTTTTATTAAATGAAAAAGAAAACAAGTCCAATAACAGAAGGGTTGCCCACACAGGGGTATCAGCTTTCCACAGCAAGCACTGTAAGTTGAACAGAAAATACCAAACCACCTGGCTCTCTTTAGCAGCACTGCTGCTCATGCTTATGCGTCAGCCCCCTCAGCTCCATAACAGAGTTCCTGTACACTCTGTACCTCAGCACTCTTCCAGCTTCCTTGCTGTTCCAGCCCACAGGCTTGGACTCTCTGTCTGCTCTGACAGACAGAACTGTGCAGACATGCACAATATATATATATAACTATATGACAATAAACAAAGCCAGTCTATAATAAGAAATCGTTTAGTGTCCCATATTCATATTTCCATAAAAGTGACTAATTTCCAGGTAATGTGACCAAGTGCATCAAGATAAGGTGATTTCTTGTGCTCCCCCTCAAGTGTACACACTCACCAGAAGCCCCTAACCCTGGGTCGGTAAGTTAAGCTTGGTTTTTCCCTTGGATTTATCCTTGGCCTTGTTTATAAATGTTGTTAGCCTTCCAATGCTTCTTACTGCGATAGCCAGCTATAGATGGGAGCAAGTGGCATTTTTTGTATCACTAAATTGGGCTACACCCCGCTGTCTGCTGAAAACAGGTCACAGCAGGGTAAGGAACGGACTGTACTTCTGTGATCCACAGGAGAAGTACAGCCAAACAAGATTTGGCTGTATTTTTCTTTTAAAGGTATACATATATATATATACTGTATGTTTGTACATTCTTTATGAGCGTTGTAACATGCTGAGCACTGAATTACATTATAAACTACACATTGACCCAATCACTTAAATCTCATCTAAGCTTTGATTTGGCCGACTACCTACCCCCAGTTACAGGGATTTTCGCCTGAACTCCATTATTATTTTCGACCAGTATGCACCACATACTAGCTCATTATGAAATGCTTACATTAGAAGGAAGCCCTCCAGCTGTGCACTGTCATCACTGACAGACTTTCCTTCTTCCCCCAGTCATTCTTACGAAATTGTGGGTCCTGGCTGTATGAGTGGCTGAACAGTGAAGACATCACTCTTGCGCATGTGCTCGGAAGCTCTCGGCTGTGGCACGGGCTGCATCCAGTCTGAATATTTTCTAAACAATGCAAGTTTAGGAGATATTCACTGTTCCTACAGGTAAACCTGAAGAAATAAAATTAAACAATAAAAAAAAAAGTTTAAAACAAGTAAATATTATATACCTAGCGTTTCACTATTACTATCAGCATATGGATTAAAAATAGTCAATGTTAGAAAGTTGCGGAAATCAACAAAATGGAGGATCTGGTGGCAACAAACAGGGGACTTAGGCCGCGTACACACGGGCGGACTGTTCGCCCAACTTTGTCCGCTGAACAGTGTTTCAGCGGACAGCCCGCTCGTGTGTGGGCTTCAGCGGACAGTTTCAGCGGACTGTCTGACGAACAAAGTCTTACGGAATTTCCGTAAAACTGTCCGCTGAAACTTGGTTTGAGCGGACAGTCCGCCCGTATGTGTGCCAGTCCGCTCTACTTTCGAAATGAGCGAACTGTTCCCGCCCGGAGAAAAGTCTGCTCATTTCGAGCGCGTCTCCAGGTAGGCGGGGCCCGCGAAGGAGACGTCGCGGGCCCCGCCGCCTGGTATGGACTTAAAGGGGAACCCCAACGCCGAAAACAATCGGCGTGGGGGTTCCCCCAAAGTCCACAACAGACCCTTGTCCGAGCACGCTACCCGGCCGGCCAGGAAAGGGGGGCGCGCTCGCTCGCCCCCCCTCCTGAGCCGTACCAGGCCGCGTGCCCTCAACATGGGGGGTGCCTTGGGGAAGGGGGGGCCGCGCGGCCCCCCCACCCCAAAGCACCTTGTCCCCATGTTGATGAGGACAAGGGCCTCTTCCCGACAACCCTGGCCGTTGGTTGTCGGAGTCTGCGGGCGGGGGGCTTATCGGAATCCGGGAGCCCCCTTTAATAAGGGGGCCCCCGGATACCGGCCCCCCACCCTATGTGAATGAGTATGGGGTACAATGTACCCCTACCCATTCACCTGTGAAAAAAAGTACAAAAAAAAAAACACAACACAGGGTTAAAATATTTTATTGCACAGCTCCGGGGGTCTTCCGTCTTCGGGGGTCTTCTCGCTGTACTCCTCCGCTATCTTCTTGTAGCTCTTTTGCTAGCGGAGGAGTCCGGCTTTCTTCCTCCCCGCCGCCGGCCTCTTCTCCCGACTTCGGGGGTCTTGTCCCCCTCTTCGGTTCTTCTGCCGGGCCACCGCGCCTTCTTATAGCTCTTTTAGAGGCGGTGGCCCGGTCTTCTGTCGCCGCCTTCCGTTCTTCTGCCGGGCCACCGCGCCTTCTTATAGCTCTTTTAGAGGCGGTGGCCCGGTCTTCTGTCGCCGCTGTCGCTGTCGCCGCCTTCCGTTCTTCTTCTTCTTCTTCTTCTTCTTCTTCTTCCCCAGGAGATGTTGACACGACGCTCTCTCCGGCCGGAATGCCAGAGCCGCGCTGCGCGGCCACTTATATAGTGACAATGGGGCGGTGTCACATGGTATATGTCACATGGGTTGGTCACATGGGTTGATGTCACATGGGGACTATGACATCGTAAGGGGGCGGGGTCACCATGTGACCAACCCATGTGACATATACCATGTGACACCGCCCCATTGTCACTATATAAGTGGCAGCGCAGCGCGGCTCTGGCATTCCGGCCGGAGAGAGCGTCGTGTCAACATCTCCTGGAGAAGAAGAAGAAGAAGAAGAAGAAGAAGAACGGAAGGCGGCGATGGCGGCGACAGCGGCGACAGAAGAGCTATAAGAAGGCGCGGTGGCCCGGCAGTAGAACCGAAGAGGGGGACAAGACCCCCGAAGTCGGGAGAAGAGGCCGGCGGCGGGGAGGAAGAAAGCCGGACTCCTCCGCTAGCAAAAGAGCTACAAGAAGATAGCGGAGGAGTACGGCGAGAAGACCCCCGAAGACGGAAGACCCCGGAGCTGTGCAATAAAATATTTTAACCCTGTGTTGTGTTTTTTTTTGTACTTTTTTCACAGGTGAATGGGTAGGGGTACATTGTACCCCATACTCATTCACATAGGGTGGGGGGCCGGTATCCGGGGGCCCCCTTATTAAAGGGGGCTCCCGGATTCCGATAAGCCCCCCGCCCGCAGACCCCGACAACCAACGGCCAGGGTTGTCGGGAAGAGGCCCTTGTCCTCATCAACATGGGGACAAGGTGCTTTGGGGTGGGGGGGCCGCGCGGCCCCCCCTTCCCCAATGCACCCCCCCATGTTGAGGGCACGCGGCCTGGTACGGCTCAGGAGGGGGGGGGGGGGCGCTCGCTCGCCCCCCTTTCCTGGCCGGCCGGGTAGCGTGCTCGGACAAGGGTCTGTTGTGGACTTTGGGGGGACCCCCACGCCGATTTTTTTCGGCGTTGGGGTTCCCGGCGGCGGGGCCCGCGACGTCTCCGTCGCGGGCCCCGCCTACCTTGACACGTGCTCGAAATGAGCGGACTTTCCTCTGCGTGTGTGGGTGAGTCCGTTCATTTCAAAAGTTGCGCGGACTTAGTACGACTACCTTAGTCTGCTGTATTAGTCCGCTCAAAAAGTGCTGTGTGTGGGCAAGTTCGTTCATTCAAAAGTTTGAGCGGACTGTCTGACGAACTTAGTTTGGGCAGACAGTCCGCCCGTGTGTACGCCGCCTTAGAGAGCAGTTCCTTAAGAAGTGGTTCTATTGGCTTGAGTTCTACTACTCAGAGGAGCATGCGAGGCATCTGGTATGATTAGCCAGTGATTGATGAAGACTGGGTTAAGTACCAGTGGACCAGTGGAGAGACGGGAGGCAAGGTTGTTTCCTCTTTCCCATAACCCCTCCCATCCCAACCTCTCCTTTCCCCCCCACCCTTTTTTTTCCTTCTTGTCCCTTTTCTTCTCCTCTCTTATTCTCAATCAATTTAGCTTTCTTCCTTAGCCCTTGTACACACGGTCGGACATTCCGATGGACAATGTCCGATAGGACCGTGTTGTCGGATAATCCGACTGTGTGTGGGCTCCATCGGACTGTTTCAGTTGGAATATCCGACGGACAAAGTTTTCCAGCTGGGCTATAAAATTTTCCGACAACATGATCCGATCGGACTTTGTCCGATTGTGTGTAGAGAATTCCGATCGGACAAAGTGCCACGCATGCTCAGATCAAATTCCTAGACCAAAGCTATTGGCTACTAGCCTGAACGTAGTCCTGTCCCAACGAAATAACGTCATCACGTTAAGTACGATCGGATTTTCTGACAACTTTGTCCGACTGTGTGTATGCAACAGTTTCGGACAAAATCCGTCTGACAAAATCCATCGGACAAAATCCGACGGATTTGGTTGTCAGAATGTCCGACCGTGTGTACAAGGGCTTAGTCCCTTTATTGAAGTGATGACCCATGGGTCGCACCCCTCACCCCTTTCTCTTAAGAATAAATTGATGTTTAACGACTAACCTCATGCAGCATACAGCAAGCTTCTTAACCTAGTGGTATGTCGCCCAATTTATGAGCACATAGATTTGATGTGTGTGTTTTTGGGGTCTCTTGTTCTTGCTACTACCAGTTGTACCATGATGTTAATCTTACATGGTTGTGATGAACCTACAGTACAAACAATATTGCTGTGCTTTCTGTACCACTGTATATTTATTTTTGTATCTCTATTAATTTTCAAAAAAAGAATAAAAAAAAAAATAGTCAATGTTGATTGAGAGAGCGCAGTTCTACTTTAAGCTCCACTTTAAGGTAAGCCAAAATGAACGGTGTGTTTTTCAATACAGCATAAATACAACTATAATTTATTACGTTACCATGTAAATAATTCACTCTTTTTCATTCTCTCCTTCATGTGCCAACATCAAGTCTGTCATTTGTTCTTGTAGTCCTACCAATTTTTCATTTTTTTTATTTTCATTATTTCAAAACCAACATTCACCCCCCCCCCCCCCCCCTGTGCCCAGGCCAATGTGCATTAATGGGTTACGGCACCGCCAAAGTTTTAATAAGACTGTCGCCTATTTCTTTTCTGCAGTGTCATGTCATTTGAGCATGCACAGAATAATTTAATCCTCTTTGAAATAATAACAAAGGTGAATGCAATTCTACTAACACCAGCTAAAATTATTCTAACTCAGTGGCATCGGTTCAAAATGCTTCATATGCATAATACAGTCTGCTTGAAAATGTCGCTTGAAATTTCCATGTGGTTGAATACTCAAGAAAAAAAAAAGTTTTCTTGGAATGGGATAGAGAGAAAGCAAGGGACTGTGCGTATATTGACTTTTGATGAGTGGCTAATGCCAAGATTTTGCAAAGTTTAGAGAATGTCGGGAAGTCTGAAGAGTATGGCAGAATTAAAGTAAATCTATATTGAATAATACACAGGCTACTATTGCTGACCTCTCCCTCTGAAATTAAAGGTATCTAGTTGTCGTGTTAAGTGCTAAAAACCTCAGAAAGCCAGGCAACTAGCATTTTTAGAAGGAGGTAAGTAATGCCATCATATATATATATAAAAAAGTTTGCTTTACCACTTGCCCTCCGAAAGGCTTACCCCCTTCATGACCAGGCCATTTTTTTGCGATACGGCACTGCGTTATTTTAACTGACAATTGAACAGTCATGCAATGCTGTAACCAAATAAAATTTATGTCCCTTTTTTTCCACAAATAGAGCTTTCTTTTGGTGGTATTTTGATTATACTCCATGATTCATTAAGTCCTATGGGCTGCCTGTTGATTGGGACTACATGCCCCAAGATTCACTAGGCTGCCTGCTGATTTGCCCCCTTTTCCTCTGCCCCTTGATTGGTACTTTCTCCGTGGCCAGGAATGAGGGGTAAAGAAGAAAGCAGGGTTTGTGTAGAGCCCACAGTCATCCTCCTCTGTCTCCATTACAGCTGCACCGGTTCTCTCTCATGCTGACAGGAGGAGGGAGGGGGGCAATGGCGACAGCAGTGGCTCGAGCAGTGGGGGGGGGGGGGGAGGAGAGGAGGGTGGCACGATCTCTCCTTTCAAGCCCACGACAAAAAATACTACGTATTGTAGTTCACTAGCTCCTGGATGTGATGGTTCCACCTCTGTTTTCACCTGACAAGCCTGAAAGCAGTATTACATTTAAAAAAGCTTTGTATTCCAAATAAATTTAGGCCAGAATGTGCTAGTATGCACCACATATAACAAGCAGTCTTTTAATACTCAAACGAAAAACAAAACAGCTAGATTGCAGCACCAAAACAAAACAAAAACAGTCTACACTCCTGGTACAAAAATCAAACTTTGGCTCACAACCCTCAAAACTAATGGGTTTACTTTCTCTTTGTTTGCCTGCAAAGGCAAAGCATAATGGGCTACTATGCATCGCATAGTAGCCCATTATATGCCACTTACCTGACAAGGGAGCCTGCGATGTCTTTGGTTTCCTCGCCGGTTGGAAGCGTCCATCTTCCTTCCAGGGTCACGGACTCCGGCTCTGTGACTGGCCAGAGTCACGTGATGTCACTCCCACGTGTGCGCATGGGAGCCGCCAGTCACGGCATGTCCCATTAATGAAATACATCGGCGCATGCGCTGAGGGAATCCTCATACGGGGAATTGTAAATATCTCCTAAACCATGTAGGTTAAGGCTTACCCGTGTAGGTGAAAGTGTGTTGTAAGGGTTTACAACCACTTTAACAGGGTTACGTCCCTGCCTCACTCAGAGGTCTCAAAGAGGAGGTTTCCAGCCGTTTACCAGAGTCTCAGTCATAAGCAGTCCACCACTCTGACTCCTAAATGTGACAGCTCCCTGTTCCTCCTTAGGCCACTCCTGCAACCCCTTTAGTATCAAGTCCCTGTAATCAGGGTTTGGGAGCTCTTTCCCACTAAAAGTCTTACTGAGTCTCCAAATTCTGGATCCCAAATGAGGATTTACCAATCCTGAGAGCACTGTAAGTCAATCATCTCTTCAACCCCTCACCCTGCCTAGGCGAGTACCTCTGAATACTCCAAAATTGCATTCAAGTCATCCCCCCAAATGTTCTGTACAGTATATACCAGTGGCGGCTGGTGCTGTATTTTTTTGGGGGGGGGGGCGTGGCAAGCAATCCACCCACCACTCTCATGAGTCACAGTCGGTTGGTCGTATCACCTGCAGCCAACCCCTCCCTCCGTCAGTCGGTCACCAGCCCCACTTACCCCATTTAGGTCACAGGCAGCGCTTCATCTGGCTTCTCCTCCTCAGCTTTACGGAGGCTTCCCCTGCGTCTCCTCCTCCTCTACCTCTTCTCCTTCAATATATAGCGCTTCTCCTCTCAGCCAATCGGGTCTCAGGACCCACTTACTGTTTGGCCGGGAGGAGCATAAAGAAGACAATAGCAAATATTATTTTGATATTGTCACACAACTGGGTGGACTCAGAGCGCAGTGCTCTGCACCCGCAGCCTGCCCTTTTTTGAGGCCAAATAGAGCTTCAGGCTCTAATCACATGCTTCTACATGTAGATTAAGGGCCAGGCACATGGATTAGGGGGGCAGTGCCCCTGCGCCCCATATGTATGGGCCGCCACTGGTATATACATTCTTCTTTTACAGGGTATGCTTTGCTGGACAAGTTTACTAAAGTGAAAGGATCACTCAAAGTACTATGCTATCAGTTTACAATTTTATCAGTCCTCTTGTGAAGGGAAAAAGAAAGAAGCCTGAAATTAACCTCAAATGAGGTTAAGTAAATTCTTTTACCAGGTCTTCCCGAGCTACTAACTCCCTAAACCTCCTAGCATTACCATTCTCATCATATTCCCTCATAAAAACAGTCCTACAGAAGGAGCATTTACAAACTTTCATAGGAAATGCAGCAATCAAACTACGACACAGGAAAAAAAATGTCCCTTTAGTCCAATAATATATTTTTATCATTGAAACCTGTACTTGCTAAGAAAAATACTAGTGTTCCCTCATAAGATATAAATGAGTAATAAAAATTCACACCGCCAAAGATTCAGTGGAGTGGAGTTTAATATCATCTCTCACAGGCGAATATTTGATTATTGAGGTCTGAAGGTACTGAGATTAACAGCATCCAAAAAACAGAATTCTCTGCTCCTCTGCAGCTCTCACTGGTTTGTCTTGTTGACCCCATGAAAGGTCTTACTACTATTTTTTTGAGGCCATGCCCCCGGGTATAAGTTTCCTAGTTCTTTGGTTCAGCCATGAATTCTGTGAAGAACCGGTGGTAGACCTTCTTACCAACTCAGGAGCTCAGGGGTACTACTGGTCTGTCTACACCTGAGGACAGCCAGTCCACCCAAGTTTATGTTCAGAGAGAACTAGCCCCACACACTGCAAATTCTGGCATTTAATAGTATAAGTCAGAACTGCAGACCAATAGACTGCAAAAAACAATTTCTAGATAAAACTTGCAATATCTTGCCTTACAATATTAAGAGTGTCAGACAGGTGGCGTAACACTTTAAAGTAACACAATTAAAACCTAAAATGACTACATTATTAGCATAAATAAAAAAAAAAAGAAAAGCACTCACAACATTATTCTGAAACATTTGTTATTTCCTAGGGAAAATCTGTTTACGCGTTTTGCAAAAAAAGTGTGACAGCTCCCGTCGAGCCTCCATTTGCTGTGGGCTCGCAATTTTTATCACTTAAGTGCTGAGGTTTGAGAAATTATGACCAGAGCAGTAAGTTAAAAACGAATAACACAGAATCTAGCAAAGAAACATAAGTTAATAGCTGTTTAATGAGAGTGTCATCATTTTTCCAACTAAAATAATTTTAGATTTCAAAGTAAAGCAAATTTACTAGCGGCAGCCACTCGCAAGCAGATGTTTCCCTGACATGGCGATGCAAGCTGTGTCGAGTGTGACCTTGTAAGATGAAGCAGTTTTCGAAATGAATCTAAACCTTCCAATCTGTGGAAATTATGTTCCAGCTAAGGATCTGTAGAAGGCATACCTACCCACAGCAGCTTTTCCGCAGACTAAACTATTAATTACAATAATATCAGCAATTTTTTACAATGCTGACAGGTAACACAACACAGTCATCGCCCATGTGATGTAAACAGATTGTGATGGCAATAAGTGGCAAGTATGAATTATGCATTGTGGGGCCATGATATGTTTCTGTCTATGCAAATTATGAATGTATTTTTAGATCCTCAGTTGACATTGTTTAATACAAAGTTATTAATACCCTAGCTGCTTTCAATTCTGTGCAATTGATAAACTGTCAGACTGGTCCAAATCATTTGGTGGAGGAGGGATTATGGTGTGGGGTTGTTTTTTAGAGGTTGAGTTTGGCCCCTTTGTTCCAGTGAAGGGCGTCAGCATACCAAGACATTTTGGACAATGTCATGCTCTCAACAGTTTGGGGATGGCCCTTTCCTGTTCCAACATGACAGTGCACCAGTGCACACAGCAAGGTCCATAAAGACATGGATGAGTGCATTTGGGTTGGAGGAACTAGTCCTGACCTCAACCCGATAAAACACTTTTGGACTGCAAACCAGGCCTTCTCATCCAACAACAGTGCCTGATCTCACAAATGCATTTCTGGAAGAATGGTGAAAGATTCCCATAGACACACTCCTAAACCTTGTGAACAGCCTTCCCAGAAGAGTTAAAGCTGTTATAGCTGAAAAGGGTGGGCTGACTCAATATTGAACCCTACGGACCAAGACTGGGATGCTATTAAAGTTCACGTGCATGTAAAGGCAGGCATCCTGTACTTTTGGCAATATAGTGTATATCAATTAATTTTGAATTTGGTATGGTGTAGTACACCCTGAAAGAGAAGGTATCCACTTGCTTTGCTTCTGCCCAAAATCTCCAAAGCAAGGGATGTATATATAATTTAGGATATCTATATATGCAACGCTTATAATTTATGACAAAGAGTCTGTATATAATTTACTATGATGATAATTTAAGCCAATAGGTCCATATAAAGGTGAGACAGAGGAGCCTTAAACCAGCTTCAAATGTGATGGAAGACAGCACTCATCATCCAAGTGTTCAAACCAAGCTGCTTACCAGATATCAGAGACCCCTCAAATTATACAGTGGTCATAAACGCTCAAAGATATGGTATGCAGATCTCTTCAATCAATCTGATGACACCGATACTCCTAGACTCAATTGGTCACCAAATGGTCAGGCTCTAAACAACTGGCGTATGTAGAACATATCCTCATTAGAAGGATCTATATTGTAATAAAACCAATGTTTATTATGGTAATAAACTCACATGTAAATAGAAGTAACAGCACTTGTTTCAAACCATAAAGTTGGCTGCGGCGTCCAGTGTGCATATGTCATAGGTCCCGCCAATTTATCATTTTGTATAGTAGGCAGAGCCATTCAAATTATTCCTTTCTAGAACGAAATAGCACAAATACTATACCTACTATTGTAAAACGATTTATTTCAGACTGTATACAGCTGTTTCAGGCTTGTTGGCTATCATCTCTGCAGTGCACTGAAACAAAGACTTCTTTGGAGTTGGGGTTGCATTTTAACCAAAAAATATAACCAGACAGGTCAAGGTGAAATGTAACCAGACCGATCATGGTGAAATATAACCAGACTGGTCATGGTGAGGCAGGCCAAAAAGCAGCCCCCCTGCAGCTTCTTAACAAGGAGTGTTGTGGTCACTTCCCACATCCTCTGGGATTGTGTCTGGGAAAGCTAATTAAACCTTTTCAGTGCATTTGGAAGTTACCTGAGCAAAGACCCCTCTGAGTCTTTGGCCCCAGGCCCCTGTACCTTTGTCTGTCTCTAGTAAAGGCTATATTCAACTTTGTTCACTTTTTTTTTTTCTTTTATAAATTCAAGCTTCTGTATGTACCAATATAGCATTGATGGAAAAAGTAAACAAACGTGAACTTAGCCTTTAAAGTTCTGATACCCATTGATGACCTCTGCCTGTTTCTCACTGATCCGTGATGTCCACCTGTCCTGACCTTTTGTCTGTTTGTCGATAATTCTTGTGATCTTCCTGCCCCTTTGCCTGTTTGCTCATGACCTTGCCTGCCAATTTTGAACCAAATTTTGTTACCACTCTGAGTGCAATTGAGGGCCACAATTTAGGAACTTCCTATCATTCCTTGCAAAGCTCATGATACCTTGAAGGGTGCTCTGGTGAACATCAGGCAGTTTTTAGACCCTGCCCTCTTTAGGGTCTAGAATCTAGATTCACCTGGTGACACAGGGGGTCTACTATACCCATGGTGGATAAATCTTAAAAACAAGAGATTTAGTCTTCATTGTAGGACAGAGGGTGGAGAAATGTATTATATATTAGAACAGCACCCTAAGGGTCCTTTCACAAGGGGCGGATCAGTGCTGATCCGCCCCGTGGATATCCTCTTGCTCAGTGGGGATCGCTGGAGCGATCTCCACTGAGAAGGAAGATGACAGGTCTGTCTCTGCACACTGTGCAGGGACGGACCTGTCAAAGCGCGGCTCTCCCCTATGGGATTGGATCACCCGATCTGATCCGATGATGGATGGAAAAATAGCTTTTTCCTCCATCACACTTTTTCGGATCAGAGCAGCTCAGATGTCAGCGGGCATGTCACCGCTGACATCCGACGCTCCATAGACCTCTATGGAGCATCCGTTCAGGTCCGCTTGAAAAACTGACAGACGGACCTGAACGGATCGTCCGTGTGAAAGGGGCCTTAGATGCAATCTGGATTTGTCAGGGGTGTCAATAAAAATGAATTACAATAACAAAAATAGCAACAAACCACCAGCGTGAACTAGCTGTGTGAGCTGCAGCACCTTGGTTCAGAAAGGTTGTTCTAATTGGCTGAAGTTGAAACCACCTCCTCCAGCTAATTGGTTATCAGCCATATTGTGCTGTTTGGTTGAAGAGCATCCTTTGTTAGTCTGGTAGCCTGTTGTCTGTAATGCTGCATGCAATGCTTGGCTAACTCTTTAGCTGACCTGTGATTAATGTGTTAGTGGGTCACGTCATGTGGACAGTCATCTTTCTCATATGTGCCAGAATATTTTGCTGAGTTTCCACAACGCATGGTAAGGCATGAAAAGATTTCCCACATTTGAATATTCTATTTTAACCCCTTTGCCTCTCACACCTCTTCACCCCCTATGGACCAGAGTCATTTTTGCAATTCTGCTATGAACAAATTTATTCAGCGATAACTTTATCATTACTTAAAGTGGAACTTCTGTCATTTTTTCATCTTTCCATCTATTAAATCTTCTGCCCTTGTTGTGTTAACTTTGAATAGTAAAACATTTTTTTTTCTGCCAATAAAAACCTTTCTGTGTATTTGTGACCCCTGCACCTGTAATCATGGGCAGACAAATGTGATGGATTTATACAGATTTACTGCAGATTTATCACTTTACATGAGATTGAAGTGATGTCACTCTAAGGGCTGATTCAGGTGGGCAGATAGACTCCGCATCTGGACGCATACATAAACATACAAACTGGGTCACAACTCCTAATTGCATGTGAGCAGTTACATGCTAACCACTTTGGCGCGGGCAATCGATTTATACAGGGTATGAATCTCCCTGCCCTGTTGCTGGCTGCAGCTTTTCGCACACAAAGCATGCATGGAGGTAATCTCTCCATTGGCAAGAATTGTAGATTGATGCTGGTGGCTGGCTGGGTGTGAATGAGCCCTAAACAGATGCACAATGAAGAAGTGGTCAGGGTCAGGTGCTACTTTAGGGCAGCTGCTGGAGGACTCAAGAGCTGCCTGTAACCTTGTAATAAATCTGTCTCAGTAATGCCTCCGCTGTATGACAGAAATGATAAATGCCCCCCCCCCCCCCCCCCATTCCTTGGAGTCTTCTACTTCATGGAGACCTATATTCTTGTCCCAGGCAACCTTATGACTTCAGGTAAATATTAATTTCACAGTCTTGTGTCCGGACAACCCTGCAAGACAATAAATAGCAGGTGAAGAACACGAAAATTCTACATTTGATGGCCAATTGCCTGATAGCAGCTCATATCAATAGTGACATTAGAACAATCGCATGTGGTCTAATTTGACCAAATCTTCTGTCACAGATAGAGATAGGAAGGCCTAGACAAAAAAAAGAAAAAAAAGAAAAAGTTATTTTTTTTATTTTTTTTTTTACAAAGCTTTTTTTTCTGGAAAAATTGGGAAAAAAAAGTGGAATATGTTTTACAATAAGTAATATATCTATCCACTTCGGCTCTCACACCTGTTCACCCCTTATGGACCAGAGCAATTTTCTGCTATGAGCCTGTATATTCAATGACAATTTTGTCATTACTTAAAGTGGAACTTCAGTCATTTTTCATCTTTCCATCTAATCAATCTTGTCAATTTAACTTTGGATAGTAAAACAATTTTTTCTGCCAGTAAATACCTTATACAGCCCACTTCCTGTTTTGTGTATGAAAAAAAAGCCTAGGCTTATGACGTCATGCACAGCTCTCTCTCTCACTCTCATGAGAGTTTGTCATGTGAGGGGGGTGAGTTGTTAGAGGGCCAATGAGAGCTGCAGAGCATGTGTGCAAATCCAGGAAGTTAACAGGCA
This sequence comes from Lithobates pipiens, assembly GCF_037356315.1. Lineage (NCBI taxonomy): Eukaryota > Metazoa > Chordata > Amphibia > Anura > Ranidae > Lithobates > Lithobates pipiens. Next base: position 294,433,502 of record NW_027507785.1, read on the forward strand.
GCAGCTTCAGCTGCCCACAGTTAAAATGAATGCAGCCAGACTCAATGGAGGGAGATTTCTGAAGCATATTTGGCAAGTACAGAATCACAGTATATATAAAATAATATGTAAAATGGTTGGAGGGAAGCTTCAGAATGACAAAAATGTTTTTATTAGAAATTATGTGAGCGGACTGCAGTTCCTCTTTAAGACACCAAGGTAATACACACAGTGGATATAGTAAAAGTCTACACATCCCTATACAACTGTCAGGTCTCTGCGATGTTAAAAAAAATGAGACAAAGATAAATAATTTCAGATTTTCTTCCACATTTGATGTGACCTATAAACTGTGCAACTCAGTTGAACAACAAACTGAAGTCTTTTAGATGGAGGGAAGTAAAAATTAAAAATTAAAAGAAAGTGGTGGCATAAGTGTGCACACCCTTACACTAATACTTTGTTGAAGCACCTTTTGATTTTATTACAGCACTCAGTCTTTTTGGGTATGAGTCGAACAGCATGGCACATCTTGACTTGCCAACTCTTCTTTGCAAAAATCTTCCAAATCTGTCAGATTGCAAGGACACTTCCTGTGCACAGCCCTCTTCAGATTACCCCATAGAATTTCAATGGGATTCAGGTCTGGGCTCTGGCTGGGCCATTCCAAAACACGAATCTTCTTCTGGTGAAGCCATTCCTTTGTTGATTTGGATGTATGCTTTGGGTCGTTGTCATGCTGAAAGGTGAAGTTCCCCTTCATGATCAGCTTTCTAGCAGAGGCCTGAAGGTTTTGTGCCAATATTGACTGGTATTTGGAAAAAGCTCAACCTTGATTTCATCAGACCATAACATATTTTCTCACATGATTTTGGGAGAATTTAGATGTGTTTTTGCAAAATTTAGCCAAGCTTGGATGTTTTTCTTAGTAAGAAAAGGCTTCCATCTTGCCATATTTTCAAACAAAATGAAAACAAAATAAAGTTTAAATATTAATATTTAATAAAAAAAAAAAAAAAAAAAAACTATGGGTTAACAAGGGGTTAAACAGAGAAAAATTTTATTTAAAAGCCTCATGAATTTGCAGGTGCACTCTCCTTGCGTAGGATGCTAAGCAAATTTTAAAAAAAGAAGGCTGTTTAACAAGGGGGACCAAGATTCCCACCCCCCCCCCCCCGCCTAATGCCTCCTCTCTGCTTTGATATTTCTTATATAGGTAAGGGGTGGGGCTGCCTAGCTACGCCACTCGGTGGCACCTACCCTATGTGATGCCACATGCCCAGCATGCACCAGTCCGTGAGAACAGAAGGGTGCGGTGCCATAGGGTGACATAGCTAGGTGGCCAGATACTTACATATAAGCCTTCAAAATGGACACTTTCAATTTTTTCTGTTTGGGAGTTCTGCTGCTAACCGAACAGGGGGGTGTTCTGCCCACCCTTATGTACTACTAGGGAAGTACCAGCTATTTGGAGAGGTTGGTAGGGGGCGCTAATTGGTCTAACAAACCTTTAAAAAAAAAAAAGTATTAAAAAAAAGTATTATGACAACCAGTCTGCCTGGTTTTACAACTGCCGGGCTTCAAGCTGAGAATCCCCTATGCGCCATAATGTCACAGTCATGATAAAAATCGCAGATCGCCGCCATTACTAATATAAAAAAAAATTATAATAAAAATGCCATAAATCGATCCCCTATTTTGGAAACGCTATAACTTTTGCGCAACCCAATCAATATACGCTTATTGAGATTTTTTTTACTAAAAATATGTAGAAGAGTACATATTGGCCTAAACTGAGGAAAAAAAAATTTTTTTATATATTTTTGGGGGATATTTATTATAGCAAAAAGTAAAAAATAATGCGTTTTTCTCAAAATTGTCTTTCTTTTTTGATTTATAGCGTAAAAAATAAAAACCGCAGAAGTGGTCAAATACCACCAAAATTAAGCTCTATTTGTGGGAAAAAAAAGAATGTCAAGTTTGTTTGGGTGTGACAGCTCAATTGTTAGTTAAAGCCACGCAGTGCCAAATCGCAAAAAGTGCTCTGGTCAGAAAGGGGGTAAAATCTTCTGGGGCTGAAGCGGCTGAACTAATTCTAAACACGAATTACGAATATGAATCCTGAATACGAATTGAACGAATCAACTGAATTTAACTAAACTAAATAACTAGATTAATGAATCTAAATGAAACAAAACAAAACACATTTTTTTCTTCATGCACATTTCTACCAAAAACAGACGAATGGGGGATCTATTTCCCATCCATCTGGCAGATTGGATGGCAACAGACAGGCGGTCCGTTTTCATCCGATTGCCCCATAAATGGAGAGCGGGCTGTATTCATGTGGACATGGACCTGTTATCTGCCTGGAATCTTCCCAGCTGAGCAAGCAGATCCAGCTTCGTGGAGGCGCCCATGTGAAAGGGGCCTAAGAGAGGTTATTTTCCATTTGTGTCCCATTGCAGAAAATACTTTTCATTTCCTGTCCCATAGTCAAACAAGGAAGTGAGAGGAAATGTCCCTACTGAAAGATTTCCCCTCTATTACTGTTCTGGGGACAACCCAAAATGTTGGATTTTCTTTCACTTTCACTTTCACTAATAACAGTAAAATGTACCCTAACGAGGGTACAGACAGCAATACCAAACCTGACATGTGTTCAAATCTCTCTCCACTCTATCCAAAACTAAAAAAAAGGTTTTCCTTTAGTTACACTTCAAACCTAACAATTTGGCTTTCAAAATTTAAGCGGACACTGGCACTAATTCATGCCTACATGGAAAATTATAAAAAAAAAAACAGATAGCGCCCGTCAGGGAAAACTCACCCAAGTCCCGCTAGCCTAGTTCCTTCTGAGAGTTTAACCTGTGACTACAGTGCTGCAAAGCTACCATGCCAGTAACCAATAAGCCACTACACATTGGTATTCCACAGAGAAGGACAGACACAGGGTTAATTTGTTCCATGTAGTACATGGAAAATATCTGTCAGATACATCTAAAACCCGAAAATTTTAATCAGCTAAGAAATATGTATTTGTAAATGTAAACAGCATCAATTATTTAAAGCCACAGTACAAGTCCTAGTAGACAGCTTGTCTGAGATGAGATACAGTATACAGCTCCTGCCTCTAAAAGCCATATATTTCCTAGCTGGAAATGTTGAAAATGGCTATTATTGATTTCCTTACGAGGAACCACTACCTTAATAACGATGTTTGCCATTACGAGACAGCATTCCTAGCCTGCGATGTTTGTACATATGCCACCCGTCTTCTAACTGTTCCAAGAGGTCTGGAATGGAGATATCTCAAACCGGTCCATTAGTCATTTTAGCTTCCATCTTCTTATTGAGTATTTATCCCTTATGCTCTTGTTTAGCAATACTTGTCTCTTTCATGATATCTATTCCTTTTTTCTTTGTCACATAATATCAGCATTTAAAGAACAATTTTGTCAGCTGACAAATGTCAGAGCCTTGATGAAGTCTAGGATTTAAAGTTTAAGTAAACTTAGCAATGAACTTCTTTAGTTTGCTCTCCTCTTCTATTTGCTTTATTTGCACAGTTCTTGTGTACAACCAGCTAGCCCATACATGGATGGAAATTTTTCTGGTCCCTGCTGAATTAGGCAAATTTTGATCTGCGTAAGGCCTGCTTAAGGAATTTGTAGAAGATACGTGGTCCTGAAAGTGTCAAGTCTTTCAAATATATGTGCCAAAGTTGGTGCCTTGTAGAGCCGTACCTTACAGGTGACATGTTCCAATTGTAAAGGTATTTTATCTACTTGTTACAATTACTAAAATCTCATATAAGCTTAACATTGTAATGTGATTTCAACTGTAGTTTTCAACATTTTTTTTAATCTGCAGCTTTCATTAAATTATACCTGGTCATCTTACCATGAAGACCAGTGGTGGCCGGTGGTAATTTTCTTTGGGGGGGGGGGGGGCGACAAACCATACCCCCCCAGTCAGTCGGCTGGCGGGCAGGTGGATATGGGGCACTTATCCCATCAGTGCTTCTCCCAGGCTCTCGGTGCCGACGGCACGGCTCTCCCTTCGCTTGCTCTCCAGTCTCCACAAACAACAGCTCTGGCTTCCGTTTCCTCCTTCTCGGCGGCCATTTAGGAGTCTTTTCTTTTCGCCTAATCATAAAACAAGTCTCAGACCTTCTTCTGATTGGCCAGATTGAGCATTAGTGTTATAACAGCGAATGTTCATTCGCTGTTGTAACACCTGGGTGGGCTCGTAGCGCAATCCTCTGCGCCACAGGCCCACATATTTTGAAGCTATGGCTCTAATCGGGTGCTTCAAAAATACACCCCCCTGCCACTGTAATTCAGATGCCCGGCATCCTAAAAGGGGACGGACGCCTGAGTAGGGGGTGGCAGCGGTGGCTGTGGATAGATTCATGCCATGCATGAATCTATCCATATGAATCTATCACAACGACCAACGTGGACATGCACAATGCCCACACATTATGCATGTCCACGTTGGTCGTCGCTTGATGCTGTCCTGCAATCTTATATGTATTGTTGAGCACCCTTTTTATATAATTAATAAAGATTATACAATTGTTAAAATTAACCAGTAGACCAGTAACCAACAGCAACATGCAGCAGGTACAGATGCTGAATGGAGAAAATTGTTACCTAATATGGTGTTGGAACCAAGATGGCCTGAATTCTGGGAATTAATAAATAGAAGTCTTGGATGGTGGATAATGGAATCTGATACCACTCTTCATGCATAAATTGTTTCTGTTCCCGCAGAGATGCCAGAGGCAGAAAAAGAGCCCGAACCTTGTTCTCCAAAATTTACCATAGTGGTTATATAATATTGAGGTCCGCCGACTCCGGCGCCCAGGGAAGATGCAAAACTTCATGTGCATGCTCATCAAACTATGGTTTGACAACACCAGCTTTGTGAAGCATAATGGTCTTGGTAAATGGCGGTGTCTTCAGGACATGGTCGGTCAAAACTTGAACATAGTCGCTGGCAGTGAGTCTACTTTTCAAGGCGATGATGGGACCCGCAGAATACCGACATATGGCTTACCGAACCATGCTTTTCTTTTGGCACAAGACAGTCCTGGTCCTGGTCCTAAGCTGCATCACCTGCAGATATCTCCCTAATCGTCCCCTCCACTCCTCCCATGACCTTCTGCTCTCTAGCTCCCTTGTTACCTCCTCTCATGCTCACCTTCAGGACTTTTCCAGAGCCTCTCCCATCCTCTAGAACTCCCTGCTCCAGTATTTCCGATCAGCCCCTAACCTGTCCACCTTTAGGAGATCCCTGAAAACTCACTTTTTCAGGGAAGCCTATCCCACACCCACTTAACAACTGTTCCTGAGACACCCCCATCAAATCATTCCCTGCGTCTATTACCTTTTGTACCACCACCCCCTCCCTTTAGAATGTAAGCTCCATGAACAGGGCCCTCCTGTCCCTTCTGTATTGAACTATATTCTAATTGTGCTGTCCCCACTCTACATTGTAAAGCGATGCATAAACTGTTGATGCTATATAAATAGTGTATAATAATAATAATAAGCTCGGAATAGTGTTCACCACACGTTCACCACAGGTAAATATGTCCGTTGTTTGGGGACAGTGTGAATCTTGATTCATTGGACCATATTACAGTCTTCCATTGATTGATAGTTCACAATTTATGCATGTTGCATCACTCTCTCCTCTTCTGGGTCCCCCCCTCCGAACAGTTTTTGTGGACACTGGCTTTAGAAGACTGAGATTAAGCTCTGCTCTGCTGTCACTTTTGCAGCAGTTTTCTTATTCCGGGTTACAATCCTGCGCAATGTCCTTCTGTCTCTTTCAGTCAGTTGACCATGTCGCTTATGCTTATCAGACGACATTTTCCCAGAAACTGTAAATGCCATCATAACCTTTGATACTGTACCTCGCGACACCGCAAATAAATTGGCAACTTCAGTCACAGAGACACCAGCTAAGCGGCACCAACAATTTGCCCTCTTTGAAACTCAGTAAGCTCTGACATGACTCCGTATTACTAACAGCTTCCCACCTGTACAGTAGGCGTCTCATCACACAGTGGAAGCATCAGAATGTTGCATCACCTCTGCTTTCAATGCAAAACATTTTGTCACTTTCATGCCTGAAAATCATATAGTGCTTCCATATTTATCCATATGTATCTTTCATTGAGGTGACTACATCAAAAAGTTACTGAGCTTTGCAGTAATCACCATCATCTCCTAAACAAAGTTGTACGGATGAAATGCGTTGGTGCATGGCTGAATAGCAACTGGATGTGATGTCAGCAGCTTCCACGGAAGTGTATTGAAAGTGATATGTTGGATGTTGGCAAGAGACTAATGCTCTAGACCAGGGATATGCAATTAGTGGACCTCCAGCTGTTGCAGAACTACAATTCCCATGAGGCATAGCAAGACTCTTAGAGCCACAAGCATGACAGCCAGAGGCAGAGGCATGATGGGACTTGTAGTTTAGCAACAGCTGGAGGTCTGCTAATTGCATATCCCTGCTCTAGACAGAAGTCTCAGTTCTGGTTTTTTAATTTTTTGGGGGGATCTTTTTATGGTTTTACATTGTTGTCTTTTTTTATATGCCATCTGGGGAGCCATAGTTTGGAGATGCAGGATTGGGAGTTATAGAGCTATCAGCCACTTACATTAAAGCACAAAATTCTGATCTTTTTTAGAAAGTCTTGGATGTCTGGTGAGTATCAACCTTTTGGAAAGTGGTTTGAGCACTGAAGCACTTTGTGGAGCAGTTGTGAAGATCTATCTGTTTTTTTCCCTGGAGTTTGGAAGAACTTTATATTGAACTGACAAACATTTTTTGCACATAGCACTGGGTGTTATATGTTACTGGACTTTATTGAACCAATTTGATATTTTCTGATGTTCACAGTGCTACATTTGTTTGATATTATTCATCATCATTGCTCTATGCGTTTCTATAATGAATAAACAATATAGGTCACTTTAGAATTGATAACTGCCTACATAATGTTAAATATGAATAGAAGGAAATATCACAAGAAAATAAAATCCCTGAGAATGCTAACAATCATGTGAGAAAATGAGACTCTTATTCTGAAGTAACTCAATCCCAGTTAAAGGGGATTGTGTGACAGTCTACATATGTTCTTTATTAATTGCTGGAAATTACACGTATGTTTTTACTTTTAACGTTATTTGAAGATCAACACTTTGATGTATGAGATTCTAAAGCAAAAAGGCAGGTTTAAAAGATATTAAGAGATCAGAAGGTTGGTGTTGAACGTGCAGGTTCATTAGTCACCAAAACAAAAAGAAAAATCAGTACCAGAACAAGCAGAATTTCATGACAACAAATTGACAAAGCCATTGCACAGAGTAGGTAAGTATAGACCTGATTATTGTTTTAATTAAACCATTGTAAAAGGAATGCACAGAGCAGATAGGTGTAAACCCTATATATTATTTTATTTAAAAATATAGACTTTACAACTGCGTTAAACACTTTTTATTTTTAAGTGAAAAAAAGAGTTAAAGTGGTATTAAATTCAAAAGCAAACATTTATTATATTGCAGCTACCAATTCCTTGATATGGTGGCTGCATTTGTTTTTTTAGGTTGTCTTTCCTTTATCTTCACCTAGTGATCTAGGCAGTAAGCCTGTTGTTTTTGAAAAGAACAAATTGTTCAGCAGATATTTCAGTTATAGAGTGAAGTAGTGGTGGCCCGTCCATTAGGGTGCCGCCCTCCCCCCCCCCCATCCATGCACCCGGCCCCCTGATCTACATACAGGGCACCGGACCATGGATTCCAATGGGGTGGGTTTGAAGCACATGATTAGAGCCAGAGGCTCTAATAGGCATCAAAAAAGGGTGGGCTCTGGGCACAGAGCAATGCGCTCCGAGCCCACCCAGTTTTGTGACAATGAATATTTGCTATTCTCACAGTGATTCTCCTCTCGGCCAATCAGGAAGAGGATACTGAGACCAGTTTCCTGATTAGCCAAAAGCGATCCTATTGGCCTAGAGGGAGGAGGAGGGAGGAGACGCACAGCCGGACACTGGCCAGCAACATGTGCCACGTTTCAGACTCCGATTGGGACTCTTTACTGTCTCAGGGTGACTCAGAGGGGCGAGGATCGCTCAAGGGCCCCAGGATCTCCAAGAAGGACCCGGACGGCGGGACTATGGATGAGAGGTTCCCTGTCTGTATCTGGGAGGCTGTGTCCCAGGTGCTGAAGGGCTTCGACTGGTGCCCATGCCTGTGCGGGGCTCTGGTTCCCTCAAAGCCAAGCCCCATGTCAAGAGATGAGAGGAAGCTTGACCCACCAGCTGCCACTGCTTCCCCACCAGCTGCCACTGCTTCCAACGGCCCGGACAGGGGAGATCAAAGTGTCATCCCTTAAGGTAAGGAGGCCTTCCACCTTCCCATCCATTCTTTCGTCACCTGCCCATCAGTTTGTTAGTGTATCTAAATCTGTTAGTCAGAGGTGTGTTACTGGCTAGATCACCAAGTGAAAACGTCCCAGACAGGGGAGATCGGAGTGTCATTCTGTAAGGTAGGGAGGCCTTCTGCCTTCCCGTTCATCCATCACCCATCCGTCAGTTTGTTAGCACATCTAAATCTGTCAGTTAGAGGTGTGTTACAGGTTTTACTCACCAAATGAAAACAGAAAGAATAACCTGAACAAAGAAAACCAAAGCTGCCACCATTTCTAAAGGATTGCTAAGCTTTAAATGACTATGGCAGGGGTACCCAACCAGTGGCCCTCTGATGTGGCCTGCGACCTCCTGCTCTGGAATAGCAGGTCAGCAAGCCTAGATCGCAGGTTGCTGACCCACCATCCCAGAGCATCAGTGTTGAGAATGGCTGTGGAGGGACAAGAGCCAAATAAGCCTATGCTTCTTCTACTGCACCAGCCTCTGCTCAGTGGGGGGATCAGCGGACAGATCCCTGATCAGCAAGCACATTCCACCCTGGGGGAAAGGGGCCTTATAAGGGGTTTGTTTACATTACATTGTGGACTGCGACTGGTTACCAACTCACCTAAGTGGCCCTCAAACTCGTTAAAAGGTTGAGCACCCCTGTATATAGTCCAGTGCAGTCCATAGCAGTGCCCATGACCCCCAACTAACTCACACTGCTTGGTTCAAACAAACAGAAGGGGAAAAGGAGAAATTTGTTAGCTCATGGAGGACAATTATGAGGAGGCAGTAAAATGCAGTAGAAAACCATTTCATTATAAAAAGATTACAGGAACAGTAAGTAGTGGATGCATGCATGTTTTTAGAGTAAGGATATTGTGCAGTGTCACTTTAAGTTCATTATAAACTACCTATCCATCTGGTACTGTCCACCAAGGTTTCAATGCAGAACCAGCAGCATTGTTTCCGCTACAAGAAGAGGAAAAGTAATGGATCTATCTAGCAGAATAAACAGGTAATAAAACTGTTAAAGGATAAGTTTCACCTTTACAGAAAAATCTGTAAGGTGAAATTACACTGGACCCCTTCCCCACCCCCTCCCGCACTGGCACATCGTATACCCGCTTTACCGGTCCAGGGATCTGAAATCCCCCATGGGTAACTCTCCTAAATGTACCTCTTAAAGGTATGTATAGGAACCATTCTAATTGATCGATGCCATCAAATGGAGAACCATGTTCTCCAATCAGAACCCACATAGCCCGTCCTGTCAGTGCTGGAGAAGAGGTGAGAAAGCCGATGGGATTTCAAAACCCTGAACCAGTAAATTGGCTATATGATATGTCAGTGTGGGAGATCACCGGATTCAGGTACAGTGGGACAGCGTGTGGGGAGGAGGTCCAGTGTAAGCTCACCTTACAGATTTTCTGTAAAGGTGAACTTACACTTTAAGAATGAACACAGAAAAACAAAGGTTGGCCATAGATTATGCAGTTTTCTTTCCTTTAACCATGGGTTGAAGAAAAGAAAATCCCCCCTTCAACACTGATCCCTCCCACTGGACTATTGTATTCTGACAGCTGAAGGTTTCCCTGATGTCAGAATACAATGATCACTGCTGCCAACTATAGCCTTCAGCAGTGATCACACATTAAAAAAACAGACTGGCTGGTTGTAGCATTGATCAATTTCAGTATAACCAGCCTGCCCATAAATGGATCAAAATTCATTTGGCTCCTGCTGAACCGGCCTAATTTCAATCTGTCTATGACCAACTTAAAACTCTGTTAATGCTAGTGACAGATTGTATAATAAATGCCATTTTTGGTTTTGCCCATAGTTCTATCTGATTTTTTTTATTTTTTATTTTCAAGGATTATAACCTCTGCTAACACGTCATTTCATGCTAGGTTTTAATTGCTCATTGCTCGTGTTCTTTTTTTTTTTCAAAATTGTAACAGTCTTGGTGTAAAAGACTCAGAGATACGAATAGGAAAAGCATGCAGCAACTTGCACCTCTTTGATAAATGATGGTGCAAATTGGCCATTCCTTTCCAACACCAAGCCTCCTAGTTTAACTGATATATTGTCAGCATCCTTAGCTGCCATGACTGATAACTGCGGAGGGGGCACAAGAAGCTCGGGAAGGATCTCTAGAAAATATTAGCATTAAATTCTACTTGCAGAAACCATTAGGGTCACTGGGCTGTGACATTATAGCTGATATGCTTAAAATAATCAGGGTTCACTGTGGCATGCAGTATAATTTGACTTTAAAAAATATACTTTTCACTACCATGCTTCCATTACATTATTTTACTTCTTAGAAAATTTAAAATAATCGACTTCAGTAAATGGCAGTTATAAATTCTGACAGTTCAAGTAATGATATTAATGCAAATAATGATACTAATGCCAATAATAATAGACACCTATGCCACTTCCCCAACATTATATTTAGATTAAAGCCTATCTCCAGGGAAATTAAAAATCCTCCCTTGAAGTGGGGCTGCCTCCTCACCGCAAGGGTTATTTGCTTGTTTAACCACTTCAGCCCTGGAAGGATTTGCCCCCTTAATGACCAGGCCATTTAACTGCTTTAACTGACAATTGCGCGGTCATGCGACACTGTACCCAAACAAAATTGATGTCATTTTTTCCCCATATATACATTTCTTTTGGGGGTATTTTATCACCTCTGTGGTTTTTATTCTTTGCGCAATAAATAAAAAAAGACCAACAATTTGGTAAAATATATATATATATTTTTTACTTTCTGCTATAACACATATCCCCAAAAATATATATATTAAAAAAATGTATTCATCAGCTTAGGCCGATATGTATTCTTCTACATATTTTTAGTAAAAGAAATCACAATAGGCGTATATTGATTCGTTTGTGCAAAAGTTATCGCGTCTACAAACTACGAGATAGATTTAGGGACTTTTTTATGTTTTTACTAGTAATGGTGACGATGTGTGATTTTTAGTGGGACTGCAACATTGCGGCAGACAAATCTGACCCCAAATTACACTTTTTGGGGACCAGTGACATTATTATATTTATCAGTGCTATAAAAATGCACTAATCAATGTAAAAAATGACACTGGCAGGGAAGGGGTTAACACTAAGGGGCGATCAAGGGGTTAAGTGTATTCCCTGGGTGTGTTCTAACTGTAGGGGGATGGGCTTACTGGGACATGATAAAGATCACTGGGAACAGAAGATCACTGACATGTCATTAGGCAGAATGGGGAATCGCCTCGTTTACTTAGGTAGTTCCCCATTCTGCCTCTGTACACAGGGATTGTGGATTGATGGCAGACATCGAGTCCGCGGGACCGGCGGGCACACTCCCGCAGCATGGTGCCCGCTGTCCGCCTTGCATGGACCGATGTACAGGTACGTTGGTTCATGCACAAGAGCCAGCTTGTCGCAGTAAATGTACGTGAGCTGGTCGGCAAGTGGTTCAAGAAAAATTGAATCTCTCACCTTGTAAAACAACCCATTCAGCTTAAAATATAAATAAATGGCAAATCATTTGGATATACATGTAAAAAACAATATATATTTTTTCCCATTTTTTTATAAGTGATCACATACCCTCTGTTCTCAGCTGTATAAAGAGTTTAGGAAGCTGAGGGCGGAGAAACAGCAGTACACAGATCTACCCGGTGAATGGCTATGCAAGTGGGAGGGCATGTCTGGACAAGTCTGATCATTGGAGGAGAGCAGGCTGAGTTCTCAGCACAGCCACAAAACTGACTATGATATGTTCTCATGCCTAGTGTGGTCAGTTATTAATAGCAAAGCAGAGAGACTGACAGGAACACCACAAATATCACACAAAGGAAGCAATACAAAGAGAAAAGGATACTTTTCTTACAAGAACATAGTATAGCAGACACATATCAGGATTATGAAATGCTGAGTTTATATGTTCTTTAACTTTCACTTTCGATGATAAAAATAATAAAGATAGTAAATAGAGGGGAAGGATCTCCCAAATGGGGACAAGGACAGCAATAAAAACATGACAAGTTTTCTAATCCCTCTCTATTCTATACAGTTAGTTATACGTTAAAGGAGAAGTACAGCCACCTCTCGTTTGGCTGGACTTGTCTTGTGGATCGCAGGAGTGCAGTTCATTTTGCACTCCTGTGCAGAGCTGAAACTAGGGGGGGCACGGGGGTCACGCGCCACGGGTGACACGTCTAGGAGGGCGCCGCCAGGGGTTCAGCCCCCACCCACACTGGGAAGCATTTCTTTAAGGGTGTCACTGCTGCCTGATCAAGTGTAATGGACAGGCAGCGCCCGCTGCATAGTTTTTTAAATACTGGCGTACCAAATAGGAGGGGCGATTGCACAGGCCCACTAGCGCTGAATCACTCTGCTCTTCCCGCCATCGCTATAGAAAAACATTCCAGAGTGACGCTTCAGCATGGGAGAGCCTTCCTGTAACCAGAAGGCACTTATTAGGACAAGGAGAGGGGTTTGTGAGCAGAAGGCCCTGGACTAGGAAGTTGAGGTTGGTATGGCAAAGGATCGAGGGACCTGGGGGGTTGCAGAAAAGGCTCTGGACTGGGGGGGTGCAGAGGAGGCCCTAGACTGAGGGGGGTGCAGAGGGGGCCCTGAGCTGGAGGGGGGTGGTGAAGAGGAGGCTCTGGAATGGGGAGGTAAGAGGAGGCCCTGGACTGGGGGGTGCAGTGGGGGCCTTGGGTTGATGGGGTGCGGAAGAGACACTGGGCTGGGGGGTGCAGAGGAGGCCCTGACCTTGAGGGACGCAAAGGAGACCCTGGACTTGGGGCTGCCAAGGAGGCCCTGGAATGGGGGGGTGCAGAAGAGGCCCTGGGCTTGAGGGGATGGAGGGCCCTTTGGTGCAGAGTAGGCCCTGGACTGGGGGGATGCAGAGGAGGCTCTTGACTGGGGGGATGCAGAGGAGGCTCTTGACTGGAGGGGGGTGCAGTGGAGGCCCTGGACTGGGGGTGGGGGGTGCAGAGGAGGCCCTGGGCTAGAAAATACCCTGGATTAGGAGAGGAGGCCCTGGACTAGGAGACGGAGTGGGTGGGAGTGTGCCTGCTTGGATCCCCCCCATAGTAAGCTGCCTGCTGTGTAGGCATCTGGTAGGAGGGAGGGACCAGGGGTGTCAGCGAGGGACCCGAGAAGAGGAGGATTCAGGCTGCTCTGTGCAAAACCATTACACAGAGCAGGTAAGTATAACATGTTTGTTATTAAAGAAAAAAAAACAAAATCATGACTTAAATATCACTTTAAGGTTAGCTGTGTGTACTAAAGGAAATGCAATAGAACAGCTTTATTTTATTCAAATGAGTCTACTAAGGTTTGTACTGTCTGTTATATGCTCACTTGTGGCACAGTCATTAAAGCAAATGGCCATTTAAGCCCCTCCCACTGACTTACAATTCAACACTACCACAAATTTGTAGCAAGTTATCCTTGCTTTCTAGGTCCCACCCTCCCAATACAAATAGTTGTTAAAAGGCCTGTAAATAATAACATTTTTAAAAGAAATACTTACCTCAGCTATGGCTTCTGGGAGATGCAGGTGGTGTCACAGTGCCTGCTGGCAAAGCTGGGCACACTAAATCCTGCAGAAATGTGCCTTCAGTGGGCTGGAGAACATTACCATGAGGTTATGGCATTTCTTCAAACTGGTGTTGGAATATAACACCGCTCTGAAAAGCAGTTTGCCATGGATAGCTTTTGAATGATGGTTTGCAGGTGTTCAGGAGGTGATACTCCCTCCTTCTTAATGCCTTTTTTCCTGATTCTAAGAGGGATTTTGCATTTCAATACCATACTGCAAGTGCACACGGCTATGGCACAATCACTCTGACTGCAATGGGCGCCTATGGTAAGAGAAACCACCTGCCAAACGTGATTTGCCAAGTTAACATTGCCACGCCATGGAGCATCGTGTTCAATCTTTGTACATGTAACATACAGTAGTGATGGTCATCTCCATTTAGCAGCCAAAGTGCACAAGAACTACTTAGCTCAATGTTATCCCACTAGAATGTTTGCATGAGAAACCTCCAGGACCCTTTGAGGGGGCCCCGAGAGTTTGACTGCCTAGGGGCCTCTACAGAGTTTAATCCAGCATTTGTTCAATGGGACTACACCTTAACCAAATGCAATGGTCACGATTCAAGTACAGTAGTCTGGCATTGTGTGGTTAAATCAGGTGGTGAGGAGGTGCTAGACCAAATGATGTTTGGCCAACCTACTAGGGTTGCCATCTCATTCCTTGAGTCCCGGTTCACATAAGAACAGAGAAAACGGCCAAAGGTATGTGGACTTCATTACAAAAACAGCATGAGCATTCAAGCCTCAACAGTAAGCTGTTTCTAATAAGAAAGTTTTATAAGATGAGGCTAGAAGAAGGCCAGCATATATGTAACCATGTGAAAGCTATGCTAGAGATCATAGAGCATCTGCACACCATCGGAGAGGACATCGAAGATACCCAAATTGTTTCCTTGCTCCTTTGCAGCCTTCCAGAGACATATGCTGCTCTTATTGACACTTTAGAAACCACACCTGAGCAGGAGCTAACGCTAGCATATGTCAAAGGCAAACCAATGAATAAGACAGAAGGAAAGCAAATAAACACCATGGTGACAAAACTCTTAAAATGTACAATGGCACAGTGCACAACAAAGAAAGCAGAGCCTGTTTTCATTGTAAAAGGGCCGCTCACTTAAAAAAGGACTGTTCTATCTGGAAAGTCAAGCAGTGAAAGCTAAAGCTATCCATAAAAGAAACAGTTGAAGCAATCACAAAGGAAACTGCAGACACATCATGGAGTGGCACCTTTAAAGTGACACAGATTGGCAAGCCACTCGGCTGGTGCATAGACTCAGGTGCGACAAGCCGCATGACTAGCAATGAGACGTTCTTCACAAACATTGATTACAGTGCAAAAGACAAAGTTTTTCTAGCAATCAGGAAAAGCATTACTGACAAAAGTAAAAGCCAGGGGTTCCTGAACTGTATTACACCACAAGGCAAGCAGAGTATCCTTGTAAAGAAAGTTCTGTATGTTCCAGAATTAGAAGGCATCCTTCTATCAGTGAAAAGCCTTGCAAACAACATTCTCACAGTTAAGTTCCAGGGTGATGAATGCATCACTCCCAACTGTCCCTGATTTCGAGGGACAGTCCCTGATTTGGAGCAATGTCCCTCTGTCCCTCCTTCCTCCTCATTTCTCCCTCATTTTGGTCTGATCTATATAGTTGTATATAAAATGCACTTTTTATCTATCAAAAAGTGTTTTCCAAAACTAAACCTTTCAACTGATTTCAAAATTTCGGCATTTGTAAATTCCAAAAGCCAATATAACAGAATAGTAGTGGTAAAAATAGCACTTGAGGGTTTAACCAATCTTGTTTTTTTTTTTTTTTGCACAATTCTCCTTTAAGGGGGCATGGAAAGTGGTGTGTCCTATGCCTGCATACTTCTGCTGATAGGTGTCCCTCATTCCCATCTGAAAAAGTTGGGAGGTATGTGACTGCACAATTCACAATAATAAGAGATTCTTTGCAAAAGGAAAACTGGATGATCGCCTATACAATATCATCACCACAGACCAGCAAGCTAATATAGTCTCTAATGACCTACACAGAAAATGTATTCACTTATGGCACAGGCGACTGGGGTACAGAAGTCCAGAAACTATACAGGACATTATAAAGAGAGGCTTATCAGAAGATTTGACAATAAAGCCTTGCCAAGTGCTCATGAAATGCAAATGCTGTAGTAAAGCAAAAGCCACACGTGCTCCCCTTCCACAGGCATCTCAAAGAAAAACTACCCACCCCCTGCAGCTTACACACACTGACATATGCAGATATCTACTGACTTTCATTGATGATTATTCCAGGTACACAACTACTAATCTGATGAAACATCAGAGAAACTTCAAGAGTTTGTTGCCATGGTTAGCAACAAATTCCAACACAATCCAGGAATAATACGCACAGACAATGGGGGAGAATACATAAGCAAAGATGTGGCCTCATACATGAAGAGACAAGGAATAGTACACCAGATAACCTCACTATACACTCCTGAACAAAATGGTGTAGCAGATAGACATGTGCGATTCGTTTTGTACGAATCTCAAATTCGTCCGAATTTCTCAAAATTCGTACGTTCGGGAGGATCCGAAATACGAATTGCCGTGCGTCCGAATTCTGTACGGAATACGAACTTTTGTTTACGAATTCCGGATTTTGGATCAGCATTTTTTGCGGCGTTTTTTGCGGCGTTTTTTAGTCATTATGCTTATTATGACTTGCAGAAGACTTCTGTAATAGAAGTCAATGTAAGTTGCCTGAAGACATCAGTGAAGGACTTTCATCCTCTCTGGGCAGGCTGCCAAGAAAAGAACAAAATGATACAATGTTTCTTCTTCAATGGGCTGAACTCCGTGTGTAGAAGTTCTCAGTTTAACCAAAGACTAAATCTTTTTTGACACTTGTTGCTTACAAGTAAAAATCCAGTATTACTATTTTCTGCTAGAAAATCCCTCAGAAGCCCCAAAAATTACATATATTTTTTTAGCAGAGACCCTAGGGAATAAAATAGTGGTTTCAGGTGTCATTGCTGTATGTCACGCTGCTAATGTCAGTGCTCTATCACAGAAGTCTTCTGCAAGTCATAATAAGCATAATGAGCAATGTTTTTGCCTTTAAATTCATGGTAAAGAACGTTCGGACGAAAATTCGTATTTCATATGAAACAGAACGGAATTTCGGACACGAAATACGAATAACGAATTAATTTTATTACGAATCGAAACGGAACAGAACGAAACTAATTTTTTGACGGTGCCCATGTCTAGTAGCAGAAAGGAAAAATCACACTCTTATAGATATGGCCAGGTGCATGTTGATGGATGCCAGTCTACCTCATAAGTACTGGTGAGAAGCAGTCATGACTGCAACCTACCTACAGAACAGACTACCCTCAAGAGACATTAAAAGTACTCCATTCAAAATGTGGCATGGATCAAAGCCTAGCCTAGGGCACATCAGAGTGTTTGGATGTAAAGCATATTCCTATATTCCAAGTGAAAAGCGATCCAAGCTGGAGAACAGAGCAATAGAGGACATTTTAATAGGCTACAGTGAGCAAACTAAGGGTTATAGAATCCTACACCCAAAGACTGACAAAGTGACAATAAGCCATAGTGTTTATTTTGATGAGAGCCCATCACCAGAAACACTGATTTCTGAAAGCTGTGAAGTGAATATGCCCAGCAATCCAGAAGAAAAGGTCGACCAAAGAGAACCTGTTCAGCAGTCAGAACAAGAGGTTGAACTCACAATGCCTAAATCAAGTTCCCCACCAAATCCTGCTGAACTGCCTGAAGTCAGAAGATCCACTTGGTCTACAAAGGGGATACCACCATCAAGTTCCGTACCAGATCCTGCTGAACTGCCTGAAGTCAAACACCTAGACCTTAAAACTGCTTTCCTATATGGATACATTAAGGAAGATCTCTACATGGAGCAACCACCAGGGTTTGAGCAAGAAGACAACCTAGTGTACAATCTGTAAGGGTGTGGAATGAGAAAGTGAACAAAGTACTTACCAGAGAGGGATTCTCAAAAAGTAAAGCAGACCCCTGTCTCTACTCCAGGAATCAAGAAGACAGATGGATATACATCCTTATCAATGTTGATGACATTTTAAATTGTTTTGAACAAGAAGGGAATTACAATCAGATAGTTCACAAGCTGAAAGAACATTTTGAAATCAAAGCACTTGGGAATAGTAGCTACTATCTGGGAATCCAAACAGAGCGAGAAGAAGATGGAAGTTATCTTCCCAACTAATCTCAGAAAATCTCAGAAATCTTGGAACAATTCCATATGCAAGATGCAAAGGAAGTGAAAACTCCTATGGAACCAGGCTATCGAAAGAGCAATGAAGCAGAACACTTACTACCTAACAATGATACATATCGCAGAGAAATCGGTAAGCTGCTATATGTTGCCACTGTGACAAGATCAGACGTAGCTGCAGCAGTGGGCATACTATGCAGGAAAGTTTCAGCTCCCTGTCAGCGTGACTGCAACGCAATAAAAAGAGCAATACCTCAAAGGAACAATTCAGATGAAGTTACGGTTACCAGCAACATCAAATCCAAAACTGGTTGGATATTTGGATGCTGATTGGGCTGGGGACTGTCGAGACCGCAAATCCACAAGTGGATTCATCTTTCAGTATGGGGAAGGATCCATAAGTCGGTAGGTCTATCTTCAACTGAAGCAGAGTACATTACAGCAGCACACGCGTGTCAAGAAGCGATATGGATTTGTCAACTTTTTGTGGACATTGGGATAGACATGTCAAAATCAATTCCCATTTTTAAAGACAACCAGGGATGTATTAAGCTTACGCAATCAGAATGGGTCAATCCTCAGACCAGGGGCGTAACTAGAAATCACAGGGCCCCATAGCAAAATGTTGCATGCCCCCCCCCCCCCCACAAAAAAAAATGAACTAATGCCATTGAACAACAGATTACCACACTCATGTAGCACAGTACCTAGGCAACAGCTTATATTAATTTCATCCAACAAAGTATGCAGTATACTGTATGCAGCCCCTGAAGGACACACATGCATATCCCCATCAGTACAGGCCCCCCCTCAGTGCAGACACCACCCTCAGTGCAGGACACCCCTAGCAGTGCAAACCCACCCCTCTCAGTGCAGACCCCCTCAGTAGTACCGACCCCCCAGCAGTGCAGACACCCCCCTTAGTACATACACCCCACTTAGTGCAGACCCCCCCATCAGTACAGACACTCCCCACCTCAGTGCAGACCCCCCCAGCAGTACAGACACCCCCACCTCAGTGCAGACCCCCCCAGCAGTACAGACACCCCCCATTACAGACCCCCCTCAGTGCAGACACCCCCCATCAGTACAGACCCCCACCCAAGTGCAGACCCCCCAGCAATGCAGACATCCCCCTTAGTACCCACACCCCCCATTACAGACCCCCCCAGCAGTACAGACCCCCCCAGCTTTGCAGACAACCCCCTCAGTACAGACTCCCCCTCAGTAGTGCAGACCCACAAGCAGTGCATGCCCTCCCTCAGTAGTGCAGACCCCCACCTCAGTAGTGCAGACTCCCCCTCAGTACAGACCCCCACCTCAGTAGTGCAGACCCCCACCTCAGTAGTGCAGACTCCCCCTCAGTAGTGCAGACTCCCCCTCAGTAGTGCAGACCCCCACCTCAGTAGTGCAGACTCCCCCTCAGTAGTGCAGACTCCCTCTCAGTAGTGCAGACTCCCCCTCAGTAGTGCAGACCCCCACCTCAGTAGTGCAGACCCCCACCTCAGAGACGTCCCCTCAGTAGTGCAGACCCCCCCCTCAGTAGTGCAGACTCCCCCTCAGTAGTGCAGACCCCCCCTCAGTAGTGCAGACTCCTCCTTAGTAGTGCAGAGCAGACCCCCCCTCAGTAGTGCAGAGCAGACCCCCCCCCCAGTATTGCAGAGCAGACCCCCCCCAGGAGTGCATAACAGACCCCCCTCAGTAGTGCAGAGCAGACCCCCTCCAGTAGTGCAGAACAGACCCCCCTCAGTAGTGCAGAGCAGACCCTCCTAGTAGTGCAGAGCAGACCCTCCTAGTAGTGCAGAGCAGACCCCCCCTCAGTAGTGCAGAGCAGACCCCCCCCCAGTAGTGCAGAGCAGACCCCCCTCAGTAGTGCAGAGCAGACCCCCCCAGTAGTGCAGAGCAGACCCCCCCAGTAGTGCAGAGCAGACCCCCCTCAGTAGTGCAGAGCAAATCCCCCCTCAGTAGTGCAGAGCAGATCCCCCCTCAGTAGTGCAGAGCAGACCCCCCCCTCAGTAGTGCAGCGCAGACCCCCCCTCAGTAGTGCAGAGCAGACCCTCCTAGTAGTGCAGAGCAGACCCTCCTAGTAGTGCAGAGCAGACCCCCCTCAGTAGTGCAGAGCAGACCCTCCTAGTAGTGCAGAGCAGACCCCCCCCCTCGTAGTGCAGAGCAGACTCTCCTAGTAGTGCAGAGCAGACCCCCCACTCAGTAGTGCAGAGCAGACCCCCCCCTCAGTAGTGCAGAGCAGACCCCCCCTCAGTAGTGCAGAGCAGACCCCCCCCTCAGTAGTGCAGAGCAGACCCCCCCCCCTCAGTAGTGCAGAGCAGACCCCCCCTCAGTAGTGCAGAGCAGACCCCCCTCAGTAGTGCAGAGCAGACACTCCTAGTAGTGCAGAGCAGACCCCCCTCAGTAGTGCAGAGCAGACCCCCCCTCAGTAGTGCAGAGCAGACCCCCCCTTAGTAGTGCAGAGCAGACCCCCCCCCCCCTCAGTAGTGCAGAGCAGACCCCCCTCAGTAGTGCAGAGCAGACCCTCCTAGTAGTGCAGAGCAGACCCCCCCTCAGTAGTGCAGAGCAGGACCCCCCCCTCAGTAGTGCAGAGCAGACCCCCCCCCCCCTCAGTAGTGCAGAGCAGACCCCCCCTCAGTAGTGCAGAGCAGACCCCCCCCTCAGTAGTGAAGAGCAGACCCCCCTCAGTAGTGCAGAGCAGACCCACCTAGTAGTGCAGAGCAGACCCCCCCTAAGTAGTGCAGAGCAGACCCCCCCTCAGTAATGCAGAGCAGACCCCCCTCAGTAGTGCAGAGCAGACCCTCCTAGTAGTGCAGAGCAGACCCCCCCTCAGTAGTGCAGAGCAGGACCCCCCCCCCCTCAGTAGTGCAGAGCAGACCCCCCCCTCAGTAGTGCAGAGCAGACCCCCCCCTCAGTAGTGCAGAGCAGACCCCCCTCAGTAGTGCAGAGAAGACCCTCCTAGTAGTGCAGAGCAGACCCCCCTCAGTAGTGCAGAGCAGACCCCCCCTCAGTAGTGCAGAGCAGACCCCCCCTCAGTAGTGCAGAGCAGACCCCCCCCTCAGTAGTGCAGAGCAGACACCCCTCAGTAGTGCAGAGCAGACCCCCCCCCCTCAGTAGTGCAGAGTAGACCCCCCCCCCCCTCAGTGGTGCAGAGCAGACCCCCCCCCTCAGTAGTGCAGAGCAGACCCCCCCCCTCAGTAGTGCAGAGCAGACCCCCCCCCCTCAGTAGTGCAGAGCAGACCCCCCTTACATACCTCACAACAGCGTTGACATTCTCCACATACAGCGGTGTGTGTTCCTCGAGGCTCGAGCGCAGGCTCCTCCTCCTCTGTGGATGTAAACAGAGAGGAGGGGAGGTGGCTTAGGTCCGCGCTGCTGCGTCCCTCAGCCTGCGCTCGAGCACAGAAGGCACAGGTGCTAGTGGTGCGGCTGCCGCTACTCAAGGGTGTCACCCCGCTGGCGGGTGTCACCCGGTGCGGCCCGCACCCGCGTAGCAAAGCCACTCACCGGGCCCTCGATCGGCTGCGGGCCCCATAGTGCCCGCATGGGTCGCTATGGCGGTAGTTCCGCCACTGCCTCAGACCAAACATGTCGATGTCAAGTATCACCTACTGAGGGACAATCAAGAGCAAGGTGTAATTGACATTCGATACTGTCCATCAGAGGAGATGACTGCCGATGCACTCACCAAGCTTTTGTTGAAGGAACATCATAGTTATTTCCAGAAGAAGCTGAATATAATTTGACGAAGCACATGCTGTTGAGAAGGGGTGTTGGAAGAACAACAGCATAGTAGCTTTATATACTGTGAACTATACATATGCATTATAGCTGTCTATACCAGCAGGTGACACTGCAGTATTATAGTGTGTAATCTATGGTAATGTAACCAGAGGAAGTACCTTCATTCCTAAGTGTGTGTAGTTGTATGCTCCTTGTTCCTGTTCCATGAAAAGATCTGATCTGATATTCCCCCATAAAAGTAAATACATTTGCTGTATTCAAGAAGCTTCCAGCGCATGAGTTAAATACTCTGACAACAACAATCTGTATGGCTGAATCTACATCACACACACATTGCCTGTGATCTGCAGTGCAGTGCGAATCACATGTGATGTCTAACATCGCACCAGTGTGAATCCAGCCTTAAGGTGTCCCTGAATCCAATTCGTATAGCAGGAGATTGTGACTGACTCTCTAGCGTGTCAGTTCACACATCTCCGCACCGACTCCCTGTGCGTGTTGTGGTCCATTTCAAGTCCGAATTCAGCCAAAATTAGTGCCAAAATGGGATCTGAAACGGTGAATGGAGAGGCACCGGACTCCTACTGTGAGCCGCTACCATCTCTAGTGTGAACCCAACCTAAAACCAAACACATATTAATTACACATGTTCTGTGGCTGATTAAGGTGGTAATTAAACTCACTTGGTGCCTTATCTGCATTAAATTAGCCTTAGAACCTGTATAATTCATATGCGTTTGGGTTTAAATGGATGAGGTGGTAACACTACAACCCACCTGTGCCTACCCCCACATTGAAAGTTTATCTTTGGGTGGAATCTGCCTTTAAATTTCACACTTTATAAATACAGTGGTACTTCTATTACTAATTAATTCATAGCCATTGTCTAATTTTTCTTCTTAATGCAGCACTACATCTACTGCTGGATGACAGGTGCACTTTATACACTATAACTCTGCATCAGCTAAAAGCTCTAGACTTACTGTCTCCCCTACTGTTTCTAAACTGAAATGAAATGGTCAAAAACATTTCTCCCTATGAGATAACACATGCTTTTTATGCCCAGTCTAAAGTGTTTGATGGGATGTCCTCATTTAGCCATCTAACTGGTTTAAATAATATTGATCATTAAAGCAAACATTGCCTTTATATCTGCAAGTTCACAGTTAGCAGGGATCAATGCTTTATTAAAGTTGAATCAAAATAATTGACTGTAATTAAGGGCTATGAGATTTTAATGAGGGTTAAAGTCTCAACAGAGCCCAATAGTATTTAAAGAGACTGTTATCCCTCAGCTCTCTTGTGTCTCGTTTTCATTTTAAGCGACTCAAGGTCATAAAGTCACTTTGAAAAAAAAAAAAAGAGCCTGTTGGATTGCTATCATATACTGTGCAGTGTCAGCTCCTATATGCTAATGCCTTGTCATAGTTGTTACTGAACAATAAAAAGATGTAACTTCAGAACAGACTTTGATCAGAAATATTTTATTGTTCTGCAAATGCAAAGAGTCTTCTGTTTCTCAGTATCTCTGTGGAAGTCACTGGAATATAAATCGGTAATGAAACGCCTAATGAGTAGGTTCAAATCTATTGATTTGAAAATTCAGACTGTAAATGGATACAAAACTGGCTTAAATCTGAGCTCTGTGCATGACTAGGGTAGTTCAGATACCACCTGTTTACCTAACTCTGCACCAGTGGCGGCATGTCCATACGGGGTGCAGGGGTGCGGCCCCCCCAATCCATGCGCTCGGCTGCTAATTTACATGCCGGACGCATGGATTCCAATGCTTTTATTTTTTATTTTTAGAAGCACATGATCAGAACCTGAGGCTCTAATTGGCAACCAATCAACAAGCAGAAATCATGTGCTGTAACCTCTAGCAACTAATCAGTGAGCCGTAATGTGTGCTGTAACTTCTAGCAACCAGTCAGTGAGCGGTAATGATACACTGTAACCTCTGGCAACCAATTGCAATAGCTGCCTGATCTGATTCAGTACACTGATTTTGAGTCTAGCTGCTATTTATTGTATGTCTCAGAGCAGATGGAGAGCAAAACTGCATGGGGGGAGGGGGGGCAAGAAAAGTTTTGCCCACGGTCCAATCAATATTAAAGACGGCCCTGGGTCCCACCATTTCATCAATAGACCCCATGTTTTAGACCCTCCTCAAGGACCCCAACCACCAACTTCCACCCTCTTTAGCATCTATGACCAGACAACATCACCAGGGCAGGAGGGAGGGATGTTCCTCCTGCGATTTCCAGACCGCAAGTGATGCCCCTTCACCTCGCCTGCCCATCCATTAAGGTAAGAGTCCTCACCTCTGATCCCCAACCCCTAATTTAAACCACTTCTGCCTGGTTTTCCTTCCATCCTGTCATGTATGCTCTTCGTTTATCAGTTTATTCATGCTCCGTGCATGCCTTTCACAAAATCTTTCCCAACCTCCCACCTCTGGATAATAAATGTCATGTTTCATTTTTTCCCCATAGGAACATTATAAAGTCTAGGTGCCAGTTCAAACCAGGAATTGCACAGGAACACACTCTGCGTTCCAGTATGATTCCTATACAATGTGATTTTCAGCCCATTCATTTGAATGTCAAAAAATATCAGTACAGCGCAAATACAAAATAATACAATAAATATCATAAAGTGAAAAATGAAAAGTCCATATAGTGAATAATAAGAGAAGTTCAGAAAGAGTCCACTTGTGTAATGTATCTTCAATCAATATATCAAGTGACGATGTGATCCCTTCACCATTGAGCAAGTTGAACTCTCACCTCAACAAGTGGACCTCTGATAAATCAGATAGGTCAAAAACGCATGTTCCCATCAAGGGTAGATCATAAGGTTACAGCAGACCAAGCGGAAGCATTTCCAGGTAAGGTTCTCCTCCGTATCATCAGATCAATGTGATATCATATATGAAAAAGAACAGGCAAATCTAGTGCTCTCCGTTGATGCAAATTTATTAAACAAATAAATAAAAGACAAATACCACTCACATTTGAAAGCACTGATCTCCACCGCTGATGAAGTCCCGCCTACTTTCTGGGACGCAACGCGTACGGACCACGTGACCTGCGTCGTGACGTCATCCGCCAGCTGACACACTGATCCATGCATGGTACTTTTTATCTGAGCACTCAGCACTGGAGATCAGTGCTTTCAAATGTGAGTGGTATTTGTCTTTTATTTATTTGTTTAATAAATTTGCATCAACGGAGAGCACTAGATTTGCCTGTTCTTTTTCATATATGATATCACATTGATCTGATGATACGGAGGAGAACCTTACCTGGAAATGCTTCCGCTTGGTCTGCTGTAACCTTATGATCTACCCTTGATGGGAACATGCGTTTTTGACCTATCTGATTTATCAGAGGTCCACTTGTTGAGGTGAGAGTTCAACTTGCTCAATGGTGAAGGGATCACATCGTCACTTGATATATTGATTGAAGATACATTACACAAGTGGACTCTTTCTGAACTTCTCTTATTATTCACTATATGGACTTTTCATTTTTCACTTTATGATATTTATTGTATTATTTTGTATTTGCGCTGTACTGATATTTTTTGATTTTGAGATGTGGGATTTGGTAGTTTGACCTACAGTATTCTAGCTGCATTTTTATATATTTTCTCACTGTATTTGTTGTGTTTTTAGCGCTGGTTGATTTTTCACTTTACATTCATTTGAATGAGCTAAAATCGCACTGGATTGCAGCAAAAATAGTGCAAGCACTACTTCTAAACACATACTGCAACTGGATCAAATGGTACTGTGGACTGAATCTGGCCTTACTTAATATGGTCCTCTCCTGAAGCTGGGGTACCCCCGCTTCTCTGCCCCTCACCTTGTCTTAACAGTCAGTAGCAGAGAGGAGAATACAACCTCTCATACAGATCTTGCGCTTCCTTATGCAGCTGCAGAAAGGCTCGTCTCTGTGCACCCCCCCCCCCCCCCCATCTTAGCGGTCAGCAGCTGAGAGGGGGGAAAGAACTCCTTCTACAGATCCTGCACTTTTGTCAGGAGTTCAGGCCATCCAGGCACCTCAGCCATGTCCCTGCGCGCATGCGCGGCAGAACGGGGCTCCGGCACATGCGCATTCGCGGTCCGGCGCTCAGGTGCACGCACATGCGCACTGGTGCACGCCTGTGCGCATTGGCACACGTTTAGCGTCCCCCTGACGGCCTATAAAAGCTGCTCTGGCGCACAAACCAATTGCTAGTTTGTCTTCAGATCCTGTTACCTGAGAACCTGTTGTGCATCTGTCTACCCGTTGTGACCCGGATTGTTCTTTGACGCTGCTGCTTCTCTCCTGGATTTGACCCTTGACTTTGTTATAAGGACTCCACTTCTCTCCTGTGTTTGACCCTCTGCCTGTGACCCGGACTTGCCTCTTGTCTCCTGCCCTGACCCACGGCCTGTGACCTGGACTTGTTTGTGTCTCCCTAAGACACCTTACCTAAGCCTGTGCCTGTATCTGGGACTATCAGTGTTTGACCCCCAGCCGGGCGTTCCGTCCTCTGCAGCTATCAACCAGTTGCTACACAAGGTGTCCATCTCTACCAGACCTTCACGCAAGGCTTTCCCTGCTAGTGATGGACGAACTTCCGACGGGACGTTTCGCGAACGCGAAATGCGAACGGACCCAAACGTTCGCGAAACCGAACGTTCGCCGCGGGCCCCATTGACTTCAATGGGAGGCGAACTTTGCAAACCTTCATGTCGAATTTGCGGCCACGTGGTAATTATTAGGGGGTAAAACGTAGTCCCACCATCTGGACAATGACATAATACATGTATGAGGTGAATTTGGGATCGATAACTACAAGCATTTTTATTTTATTTGGGAAATTGTTCTAACAATTCAGGACTATGGAGCTAATGAAGGCAATGGAGGAGAGGGAAGGTCAGGGACCAGGGTAGGCAAAGAAGAGGGTGCAGGAGATGATCACCAGCAGCGTGACATACCGGAATGACACATGCACCGTGATAGAGGCATCTGACAGCAGCACCGTAATACAGAGCACTGACAGCAGCACCGTGACATACAGCGCTGACAGCAGCACCGTGACATACAGCGCTGACAGCAGCACCGTGACATACAGCGCTGACAGCAGCACCGTGACATACAGCGCTGACAGCAGCACCGTGACATACAGCGCTGACAGCAGCACCGTGACATACAGCGCTGACAGCAGCACCGTGACATACAGCGCTGACAGCAGCACCGTGACATACAGCGCTGACAGCAGCACCGTGACATACAGCGCTGACAGCAGCACCGTGACATACAGCGCTGACAGCAGCACCGTGACATACAGCGCTGACAGCAGCACCGTGACATACAGCACTGACAGCAGCACCGTAAGCAGCCCCAGGAGGAAGTCAGCACAGCACAGGGATGGTGTGATCCCCTCATAATAAGAACCCCCAGGAGGAAGTCAGCACAGCACAGGGATAGTGTGATCCCTTCATAATAAGAACCCCCAGGAGGAAGTCAGCACAGCACAGGGATATCATAAGCAGCCCCAGTAGAAATATGACACCGCTCAACCTCTTCAAAGAGGAGGGTAGGGGCATATAGTACGGTGTGCTTTTTTGGGTCAAGGAAGTGAGCCAAATGAATTAAGAAGGTCTGTGTGCTTGATTAAAAAAATAGTTTATAGACATATACATGGTCTACTGGTCACATGTGTTGAATTCCTCCGAGATCCATGCCTCATTCATTTTTAGAAATGTGAGGTAGTTAACACTGTGGTGAGCTAGGCGAGTACGCTTATCGGTCACAATCCCCCCTGCTGCGCTGAACGTCCTTTCGGACAGGACACTGGATGAGGGGCAAGCCAACAGTTCGATTGCAAATTGGGCAAGCTCTGGCCAGAGGTCAAGCCTGCCCACCCAGTAGTCTAGGGGTTCATCACTCCTCAGAGCGTCCACATCGGCCGTTAACCCAATGTAGTCGGACACCTGACGGTCTAGGCGTTCCCTGATGCTGGATCCGGATGACACCTGTCGATGGGTCGGCTGAAAGAATGACCTCATATCCGAAGTCACCAACACATCTTCAAACCGGCCTCTTCTTGCAGGCGCTGTTGGATTGGTACCCGCAAATCCTTCTCTGGGAGTGGGAATTGCTCCTCTGCCAGCGCACGCAAAAGCAGAATGCAGCATTTCTCGAAGCAAGGCCTGGAAGTGCTGCATTCTGACAGCCCTCTGCGACGGCGGTAACATTTCCGCCATTTTGTGTTTGTACCGGGGGGTCTAAGTACGTTGCCACCCAGTACTGGTCCTTGACCCTCATGCTTTTTATACGGGGGTCCCTATTAAAACACTGGAGCATGAAGGCCCCCATTTGCACTAAAGTGGAAGCGGTGTGGTGGCCTGGCTCCTGCTCATCATCCAGGATAATGTCGTCCTCTTCATTCTCCTCTCCCCATCCTCGCACAACAGGGATCCCAGAAAGGTTTAAAGCATGCTCTTCTTGCTCCTGCTCATCCGCCCCGGCACCATCCTCCTCTGACTCCTCATCAGACTCCTGTTGTTGACTTGTCTCAGATAGAGTAGCCCCCCCTGGGAATTCATCCAGCATTGCGACTTCCTCATCTTCCCGCTCCTGCTCCTCCACAGCCTGATCAATGACACGACGCAATGCACGCTCCAGAAAGAAGGCATAAGGTACCATGTCACTGATGGCGCCATGGCTGCGACTGACCAGTTTGGTGATCTCCTCAAATGGCCGCAGAAGTCTGCATGTGTCGCGCATGAGCAGCCACTGGCGCGGTGAAAAAAAACCCAGCTCCCCAGAACCGTTTCTTTCGCAGAGTTCATACAGGTAGACGTTAACTGCACGTTTCTGCTGGAGCAGCCTATCAAGCATATAGAAGGTTGAGTTCCATCGCGTCGGGCAATCGCAAATAAGACGTCTGACCGGCAGATGGTGTCGCCGCTGAATGTCAGCAAGGCGAGCCATGGCCGTGTAAGATCTTCTGAAATGGGCCGAGATTTTCCTTGCCTGCCGCAAGATGTCCTGGACCCCAGGGTATTTGACAAGGAATCGCTGCACGACCAAGTTTAAGACGTGTGCCATGCACGGCACGTGCGTGATTTTGCCCTGTTTCAATGCGCTAAGCAGATTGGCACCGTTGTCACACACCACTTTACCAACTGTCAAATTGAGCGGTGTTAGCCACTCATCTGCCTGTGAACGCAAAGCTGAAAGGAGTGCCGGGCCAGTGTGGCTCTTTGCTTCCAGGCACAACAGACGCAGCACGGCATGGCAACGTCTCACCTGGCATGTGGAATAGGTTCTGGGGAGCTTGGGCGGTGCAGTGGAAGAGACGCTAGCAGCGGAAAAGGAGGAGGCAGCTGAGGAGGAGAGGGAGGAGGATGGAGTAGGAGGAGGAGAAGAAGAGTCAGGCCTGCATGCAATCCGTGGCGGTAAAACCAAATCTACACGGGTGCCACGGGTTACATGCTTGACGGCCGTCAGAAGGTTCACCCAGTGGGCAGTAAAACTGATATACCTTCCCTGCCCGTGTTTGCTAGACCACGTGTCTGTGGTCAGATGTATCTTGGCACCGACACTGTGTGCCAGAGATACATTCACTTGCCGCTGAACATGGCCATATAGCTCTGGGATGCCCTTCTCTGAGAAATACTTCCTTCCTGGGACCTTCCATTGTGGTGTTCCAATGGCCACAAATTTGCGAAAGGCCTCCGAGTCCACCAGTTTATATGGCAGTAGTTGGCGGGCTATGAGTTCTGACAAGCCAGCCGCCAACCGTTGGGCAAGAGGGTTATCCGGCGTCATCATTTTTTTACGCTCAAACATTAGGCCCACGGAAGCCTGCCTTTTTGCAGAAAAATGTGAGCTTGGCGTGATGGAAGGTGGAGTGGAGGACAATTGTGAGGAGAGAGGAGAAGGAGAAGTAGAAGACGAGGCTGGACGGTGAGAGCCTGCAGTGTGGCTTTGTGTGTTCCGTTGCTCCCACTGGGCTCGGTGATGGCTGCTCATGTGCCTTCTTAAGGCGGTCGTCCCTAGGTGAGTATTGGGCTTACCGCGACTAACGCGTTGACTGCAAAGATTGCAGATGGCAACGCTATTGTCAGCAGCGGACACGTTAAAAAAAGCCCACACTGCGGAGCCATGTGCCGGTGTCCTGGGAGCGCCAGATGTGACCGTACATGGTCGATGACTCGCTCCTGATACATTTGCAGTCTGCTTTGTCCCTGCTGTGCAATGTAAGTCATTGCTGCTTCTCCTCCCTATCTGCTGGTCCATATCTCCCTCTGAACTCCCCTCCTCTTCCTCTCTTGTGGGCACCCACGTGACATCACTAGACACGTCATCATCAACGTCACCTTCCCCACCGCTATAAGTAGAGATCTCGGAGTAGGCAGCAACACCGGGGACCAACCTCCTCCTTGGGCTGATCTGGGTACTGGCGTCAGACTGCTGAGTAGCGCTTGTTGCTACCTCCTCTTCCTGATCCAATACCAAGAGTGGCTGCGCATCAGAAATGTCCTCTTGATATGGATCGGAAAATAATTCCAGTGACTCAAGCGGAAGGTATGTGGTGGTGGTGGTGGTGGTCGTGTTGTTGGTGGTAGTGTCTTTGGGGGTGCACATAGCAGAGAGTGAAGAAGAGGGTGCAGATCGAGAGGATGAGGAGGGTGCAGAAGAGTAAGGCTGAGCGAGCCACTCAACCAAGTCTGGTGCATCCTTTAAAGTAATTGAACGCACCTTCTGCAACTTCCCACTTTGGCTCAAGCCTGTTGCTCCTGCCCTACCCCTACCACCCCTGCGGAAGGGCCTGCCTCTTCCTCTGCCTGTCATTTTTTAAATGACCCTGTGACAAAACTCTTAGTCCCTATACCGATGAAGGACTGCTGCAGTATAGGGCAGCGGTCAGCAGTGGTGCACGTCAACCCTATCTATTGTGGACCGATAGCGGTCCTTACAGAACAGCAGACTGTACCGCACTCAAGCCTATGTACCGTAGCACCCTATACCAAGTTACCAGTCCTTATAAGAACTTTTGTGGACCAAGCAGGTTGTGTATTAGTGTTTAGCAGACTGTACGTCAGTCCCTATACCGCTGAAGGACTGCTGCAGTATAGGGCAGCGGTCAGCAGTGGTGCACGTCAACCCTATCTATTGTGGACCGATAGCGGTCCTTACAGAACAGCAGACTGTACCGCACTCAAGCCTATGTACCGTAGCACCCTATACCAAGTTACCAGTCCTTATAAGAACTTTTGTGGAACAAGCAGGTTGTGTGTTAGTGATTAGCAGACTGTACGTCAGTCCCTATACCGCTGAAGGACTGCTGCAGTATAGGTGAGCGGTCAGCAGTGGTGCACGTCAACCCTATCTATTGTGGACCGATAGCGGTCCTTACAGAACAGCAGACTGTACCGCACTCAAGCCTATGTACCGTAGCACCCTATACCAAGTTACCAGTCCTTATAAGAACTTTTGTGGACCAAGCAGGTTGTGTATTAGTGTTTAGCAGACTGTACGTCAGTCCCTATACCGCTGAAGGACTGCTGCAGTATAGGGCAGCGGTCAGCAGTGGTGCACGTCAACCCTATCTATTGTGGACCGATAGCGGTCCTTACAGAACAGCAGACTGTACCGCACTCAAGCCTATGTACCGTAGCACCCTATACCAAGTTACCAGTCCTTATAAGAACTTTTGTGGAACAAGCAGGTTGTGTGTTAGTGATTAGCAGACTGTACGTCAGTCCCTATACCGCTGAAGGACTGCTGCAGTATAGGTGAGCGGTCAGCAGTGGTGCACGTCAACCCTATCTATTGTGGACCGATAGCGGTCCTTACAGAACAGCAGACTGTACCGCACTCAAGCCTATGTACCGTAGCACCCTATACCAAGTTACCAGTCCTTATAAGAACTTTTGTGGACCAAGCAGGTTGTGTATTAGTGTTTAGCAGACTGTACGTCAGTCCCTATACCGCTGAAGGACTGCTGCAGTATAGGGCAGCGGTCAGCAGTGGTGCACGTCAACCCTATCTATTGTGGACCGATAGCGGTCCTTACAGAACAGCAGACTGTACCGCACTCAAGCCTATGTACCGTAGCACCCTATACCAAGTTACCAGTCCTTATAAGAACTTTTGTGGAACAAGCAGGTTGTGTGTTAGTGATTAGCAGACTGTACGTCAGTCCCTATACCGCTGAAGGACTGCTGCAGTATAGGGCAGCGGTCAGCAGTGGTGCACGTCAACCCTATCTATTGTGGACCGATAGCGGTCCTTACAGAACAGCAGACTGTACCGCACTCAAGCCTATGTACCGTAGCACCCTATACCAAGTTACCAGTCCTTATAAGAACTTTTGTGGAACAAGTGAGTTGTGAATGTTTAGCAGACTGCAGCAGAAGGGCAGCAGTCAAGTATAATATCCTTTCTATATTTGGAAGAAAGAATATTATACATGTACAAGCCTATTACTGTACCACTGATACCAGTCCTGAAAAGAACCTTTGTGGAACTAATAATAACAGCAAGTCTTTAAAATTACCCTCACTGCCTGACAACACTGCTTCCTTCCTGTCCCTATACAAATTGGCAAAAAAAGAGAACGATTAGTGGTTACTGGAACAGCTCTTTTGTGGACCTTGATAGTAACAGCTAATGATGATGATGATGATGATGATGATGAAAGACTAATCTGGCTGTCCCTGTAGCATACACCGTCCTTTCCCTTTCTCTAAACTAACAAAAGACACTCAGGCTGCTGCAAGAATCAGCAGCACAGCAAACCTATCAACACCTAACACCTATACCAGTCCTGAAAAGAACTTTTGTGTACCAAATAGCTAGTGGTTTATCTCTCCCTACTCCACACAGGAACCTGTCCCTATCGTAACAGAAGAAAGAATGTAAAATGGCCACCGGATCGGGTGTATTTATAGGTTAGGGGGAATGTACAAGTGTCCATGTGCTGTCATGTCTCAATTGGCTGTCCTGTATCACATGATAAACGTGTCACCAAAGGTTAAAGTTCTTGTATACATTAAACACGTAAGTCCGCCGCGGCGAACGACGGAAAAAGGCGTTCGAACGTGCGGACCGCGAATGTCGGAAATTCGCCGCGAAACGACCGCCGGGCGAACCGTTCGGCCATCACTATTCCCTGCCACCTGGGTTGCCTGTGCCTCTCTGTGCCATTTGCTCCCTGTATCACCTCCAGGGGGCGAACTGCTCTTAGTAGCAAGGGTGAACCACTCTCGGCATCTCTGCCTCGGTAAGTACTTCTCTGATAACTTTTCTGTGCAGCTGCAGCACCCCCTTATCTTTGCCTCCCCTGGTTTCATCATTCAGCAGACTCCAGCCCTCCTCTGGTCCTCCTCCAGACCCTGCACTTTCTGTTTCCCAGCTGCACCCCCAGCTTCCTTCTGCAGCACCACAAGGTAAGGGGTGTGCACTGTGATGTAAGAGGGGGAGAGCTACTGATGATGGGGGGGGGGACTCTTGATGTCTGATGTAATGGGGAGGGGCGTGGTTGGGGTGTTCTGGACATTTGTTTATAATCATTATGAGAATAATAAAATTCTATTCCAGTTGAAAAGGAGGGTTGCGCACCACTGCTATCATAAAGAGTAGATACATTTATATTTTCTTACAAATACAGCTGGTCCTTTGAGGGCAACCATAATGCTGCTACTGCCCACATCGAAGCTCAGTCTCACGCCCCTGCTTTAGGTCCATTTTAAGGAACAAAAACATTGTAAAGGAAGATGATCAGAGCAAAACATATTACTCAAAAGAAGACAATTAGGCAAAGTCATCATTTCAGTTAAAGCTTACGCAAGATTTTTATGAAGGAATAAAGTTAATGTTCTATGATACTGAATGTTGCAAAATAAAAAATAAAATAAACACAATAAAAGCAGCAGCCTTGAGATAAAGTTCTAGTGAACTTGCAGCTATTATTTTCCGGGACTGAAGCATTCATTCTCTAGAGTGGTTGAGCTGTTTTTTTTCTGGGTATGATGTGAGACACAATGACTTTTGGATTGCGGGAATAAAATAATATGGTGCTAAGCAAGGTCGCTGTCTATAAAATGGAAGATAAATAGAAGTGCAAAGTAAAAGAAACAAAGCACACAGTGTAAAAAAAGTACTTCATGCTGTAATTCAGCTGATTTCTTAATTTCAATATATTGTTCCATTGTGTCTTTACATATGATGATATCCAAACATTTGATTGTATGAGGCGGGTGAGTCTTTCAAAAAAGATTTCAATCAACAAAGCACTTTTAAGACTTTACCGAGAGCCCCAGCCAAAGGTCAAAATCCAGACAAAGTTTCAAATATATATACATTATATTACCAAAAGTATTGGGACACCTGCCTTTACACGTATATATGAACTTGGACTGGCATCCCAGTCTTAGTCCGTAGGGTTCAATATTGAGTTGGCCCACCTATTGCAGCTATAACAGCTTCAACTCTTTGGGGAAGGCTGTCCACAAGGTTTTGGAGTGTGTCTATGGGAATGACCATATATATATATATATATATGCTCCCTCACATTACTTTTGGTAATATAGTTTATATGCCGAGTCACTAAAATATCACATAATCTTTACCCTTTTGTGACAATAGGTGATTGATGCATTGATGTCCGGGTCAAGATTAGTAGGATTAGTATGTCAGTTACCTTAACAATACTGTAGCTCTAACTAATATGTACACTAATTTGTACACAAATATTTTTTCTACTGTCCATCAGCCTTTTTGAACCGGGGTACTCAGATTCTGTTTTGGGGATCATTACTATGTGAGGACATGTGTTTTGGGGACATCTGTGTTTACTTTGTGTGTTTTACATGTGTGGTGACACTAGACTGGTGATCAGTAAGTAAAAAGCTGTAAAAAAACAGCTCATGCTCACTAATCACCAGCCGGCTGCAGCGATCCGCTCTCCTCTCCTCACCGACAACTTCCGCGTGAGGAGAAGAAAGCCGATTGCCTAGCAACCGGCTCTTTGTTTACATCACATGATGGCTGTGATTGGACACGGCCATCATGTGGTCACGAGGGCCAATTACAGAGCCTTCCTGCCGATCTAAGATGCACTGTGTCCGGGTGACACGAGCGTATCGGGATTGCACTGCTATGCGGGAACACACGCAATCCCGCTCCTTCTGAGGGACGTTCTTGAAGGAGAGAGCACCCACCCAGCTGTACATATGCATGGGCCGGGTGAGAAGTGGTTAAGATCACTGTTCATTGCTAGCTGTTAATTGGATTGGTGTTTGAAGTTTGCATTGTCATGTCATGCATTGTCATTGTCATGTTAATATCCTCAAGAGGGGAATGTCCTCTTGTGGGGTATAAAGTATGTGTCTGAGCTTCAATAAATAGTCATTCCTTTGGTTCTATCCTATCATCTTGTCTGTGTACGATGTTTGGGATAAAAAGGGCTGGTATTCGTTTTTCGGTCTCCTGGAACGGTTTGAAGGTCAGGAGGCACTGTTTAGCGGAAGGAAGCACCCAAGAAGGGTGCCGAAATGGTTCAGTCACAACAGATATTCACTTTAAAGATTCTTTACATATAACGATACAAAAATGTATAGAGATAGTTTGGGCTGC
Source organism: Lithobates pipiens (assembly GCF_037356315.1). Classification (NCBI taxonomy): domain Eukaryota; kingdom Metazoa; phylum Chordata; class Amphibia; order Anura; family Ranidae; genus Lithobates; species Lithobates pipiens. Next base: position 294,469,186 of record NW_027507785.1, read on the forward strand.
TTCTCGTCTCTAAGCACTAAACAATATACAAAGCCACTTGCACAACTGAGAGCTATTTTTCAACTGGTGTCATAGACTGAGGGATAGGGTAGTGAGGTCCGGTAACATCATTCATATACTATACGTTCAATGATAAACTGTCCAGAATGACCCGTTCCTTCTTTATTGGACAACGGGTGACCCCTTTTTTCACCTTACCTAGTCACACTGGATGAAAGCAATCAAAGGATAGCCTGACAGATGATTAATGATAGTAATAGTTATTGGCTGCTATATGTGGTAAAATACAACATCTTTATATTATGAATGACAGTTTTATATCATGCAGCAGACCACTTGACAGTCCTTAAAGACCTCCTTGAGGATCTGGCAATATTGGATCTCTCTACGATCATTACTTTTGTGTAAATAAATCTTTGCGCTTGAAAAACGGCAGTCCCTTAGCCGTGGGAGCCAAAAAAGGTTTGGTTTTATCTTTGCAGTTCTTATAAATAATATTGTTCCATCCATTTATAATGTAAACATATTACAAATGTTTTTTTATTTTCTCAGCAAAATTGCTGATTTGACCCTGCAAGAAAAATATATATGTTTATTATTTCTGCAAATGTGTATGTATTTTGGTGCAAATTGCATATATAGGAATAGTGTTATGTTAACATTATTCTTCTTTTGATCTGTCTGCATCAACAAAAGTAGACTTTTTTTTTCTCTTTACATCTTAAAGGTATACTTCAGTCAAATTGGGAAATTACACTTATATATATATATATATATGGAACATATTCAAGCTGCTTTCATATTCCGTTTTTCATCAAGACAGCACTGTACAAGTCTACCCTACTTCATTTTGTATATAATCTCGTGATGAAAAAACTGATGAAACTGGAACATGCCTGGGGATGATTCTGGAGTACACCTTCTGATGATCCTGGAACCTCTCTGTTGGTAATGCTTGAACACACCAGCTGGTGATAATGGAAAACTCAAAGAGAGACTACTGCCAAAGAAAGGAAGGCCCAGAGCTATGAGGAACGAATGAAGCTCAGGGTTGGCATGACAGGGTGGAAGGGGAACCAGACAGCAGAGAGTCAACATGTTCAAAGGTGTGAGGTTTACTTACTTGATTGGTTGAGGAGATGGGGTGATGGGGAGGAGAGTAGGAGTGTAGACTGCAGGAAAGGGTGGGACAGTAACAGTCGGAGTTGGGAAGCCATCAGATGAACTTCCCTCCCTGATATGTGGTATGTAGGCAGGAGGTAGGTATTGTGATGGTGGTTGGGACCCCTCCCATAGGGTTAAAATCTGTTGGTTGGATACAGGTGGGATTCATCAGTTAGTATGGTGTCCTCTGGTTAGGTGTGGTCCAATAATAGGGACCAGGTTAGTGTAGACCTGCAAGGTCTGTGTGCAAGTGTTAATGTCCCCAAGGTGGTGTTTTGCGGCTGGGGACATCTATGTTTTGTTGTAATATTATTGATATTTATTTGTGTTTTACTGTTATTTTGTTTAATAAAAGGCATAACTGCCATTTAACTCCACTTAGTATCAAGTGTTTTATTGGGGTTAAAGGGGAGTGGAGTTTTAGAGGGGTCATGTAGGAGTTTTAGCGGTGACCTCTGATTACCCTTGTCAAGACCATCACTAAGACTTCCAATCTGACTTGAACCGATGCAGAGAGACAATGAGTTACAAAGCACAGGGTTTAGGAAGCACAGCCAACCAGCAATACTACATGTATGGTGCTCATTCTGCACAAAGCTCAGATTAAGGAATATTGAGTGTTTGGGGTAGAGGAACTTGTCTGGCATGCACAGAGTCCTGATTTCAACACGATAAAACACTTTGGGATGAATTAGAGCAGAGACTGTGAGCCAGGCCTTCTCATTCCACATCAGTGTCCATGGACCTTGCTTTGTGCACTGGTGAGCAGTCATTTTGGAACAGGAAGGGGCCATCCCCAAACTGTTCCCACAATGTTGGGAGCATGAAATTGTTCAAAATGTCTTGGTATGATGATGGCTTAAGAGTTCCCTTTACTGGAACTAAGGGGCCAAGCCCAACCCCTAAATAACAAACCCACACAATAATCCCCCCTCCACCAAATGATTTGGACCAGTACACAAAGCAAGGTCCATAAAGACATGGATGAGCGAGTTTTGGGTGAAGGCACTTGACTGGCCTGTACAACTCGATAGAACACCTTCGAGAGGGATTTGAGTGGAGAATGCGAGCCAGGCTTTCTCATCTAACATCAGTGCCTGACCTCACAAATGCACTTCTGAAAGAAGGATCAAACATTCCCATAGACACCTTCCAAAACCTTGTGGACAACCTTCAAAGAAGAGTTGAAGCTGTTATAGCTGCAAAGGTTGGGCCAACTCAATATTGAACCCTACAGACTAATATTGGGATACAATTAAAATTCATGTGATTGTAAAGGCAGGCTTCCCAATACTCTTGGTAATATAGTGTATGTATGTATATGTAAAAAAGTTCAGTTTTGCAAGTCATACCAGAAATTTGGCCAGCACTGGGTGAAAGATCTTCTAATGGGGTCCCAAGGAATTGTAAAGATCAAACCCTTGTCAATGCAAAATGAAAAAATCAGCTTGGTGGGATGCAGTTTTTTTTTATACATTCCAAGAGAAGTATCCCTTTTCATTCAGAATTTGAAAAAAAGCCAATAATTTCTTGATGGCCTCAAGCATCAAACTTTTGCAATCTCGTCTTTAAATGTCACTGTCAATTAAGTTTGCTGCTTTTTTTTTTTTACATTAAAAGTAAGCTAATTGTTATGTTTTTGCAACATTGGAATGTAATGAACCATTGCTAGAGATCTCACTGTTAATGCAATTCTGCAAATTAAAAGAAAAATGGATAATGTTCTTTGCGTTTCAGTTCAAGAGACATTTACGCTCTGAAAACAGATTATTAGCTGAGAAGGGTGGATTCTGTGACTTCTGAAAATCAAAATCATCATCTAAAAGTCATGTGATACCCTGCCCTTTTTACATCTAATAATTATTGCAGAACTTTGGGCAAATATTTTAAAGGGAGAAACTTCTACTTCGTTTTTTTATATTGTCGTATATTCATTTTAAAATTCTGTTTTCTTTACTCGTCCACAATTCTTCTCTGTGTTAAAGGACAACTATAGAGAAAAATATTGAATTCTGCTAACTATATTAAATAATACCTGTAACTATGGCAACTTTTTTCTTTTTTTTTTTTTAATTCTGTTTATTTATAGTAAGTAATCATTCAAAGAGAAGCTAGGAAAAAGAAGTGAAGAAAGGGAAAGGCAAGGTGTGAGGGTCAAGGAGGAGAGAGGCCCCCTATCCTGCTGCCTGAGAAGAATCTTCCATTAAGAAGTCCTTTTAAGATGCAGAGAATTGAAATTAGCGCAATCACATGGTGAGGTCTTCCATGTCCTGAATCTCATTTACCATATGTATCCATTGGCTAATAGATGGGGTTTGGGATGACTTCCAATGAAAAACAATACAAGATCCAGGAACTTACATGTAGTAGGCATGCAGCCAAGTCATCGTCAAGAGAATGCACAGGAAGGTTGATTCTTTGATTATACTGATTATTGGGTTGATCACCTTCTAGTGTTGGCAGCTCCATCCTCTAAACATTCACTATTCTTACTTTATTTTTTTTTAAATGCAGCTTTTCAGGCATTTTTTTTTCCTTTACACTATAAAAATACCTTGGCGTTAGCCTATGTGCCATGCGCATGTGGGCATTTACAGGTGTATTAAACGAGGAGTGTTTACAGGTCAAATGTCAACCATCACCACCATGTTCAGGAGAGGAGCTAAAGAGCAGAAAAAAACTCTAGACGCATCTAAACGCTAGACAAGCCTAGTGTTTGGGCGATAATGCATTCCAATAGCTAAATTAAATTTATGTTTTTCCCAATGGACTCTATTCGCCCTCAAACATTTGACGTGCCTAAATGCATGTGCAATATGCAGCTTTAGGCACGTGTTTCAAACAGTTATTCTCCTGCTGGGAATTCTGCCATTCTGGCATTCACTGGAGAAAAGCTCATTTTGAGTGTGTATGAGTCCTAAAAAGCATTACCTGAAGTTGGGTTTTAAATTATTAGTCATTTGCTTAAAGTGACCAAGCTAAAAAAAATGCAAGAACAAGTTAAAAAAAACAAGTAATTTAAAAAAACAAGGTCATTTTCAGGATTTTTCCTTTCCTGACATTTTTCCTTTCCAGACAGACTTGCAATGCAAGGTGGAGATCTGAAATATGGGCCTGACCTCTGGTTTTCCAGGACTGAAGAAGGAGTTCTGGAGTAAAGTGAGATAGGACTTCCATAAACACAGGGATAGCTACGATGTTTGAAGTAGAAGATACAGGGAGCCCATAATCTGAGCGTAGCATTAATTGTTGGGTAGGGTGTAAAAGGGCAGGGAAGTCCTAATTTGATTGATATTAAGATAGATCGGGGGTCAAGACAATTAAGCATTGAGGAGCTCCACCAAAAGTGCAGTTGGTCGAAGACACACGCTTTGTAGTAGTAAAGTATGTTGAGGACTCCCATACCACCATTATGTCAACATAATAGGTAGAAAACTTCTACGACACTTCTAATCCCATATGGATTGACTGAAAACACGTTGGATGAAGGACAAGTAATTTAATTTTAATTATATCACAATATTAGTCCGTAGGGTTCAATATTGAGTTGGCCCACCCTAGGGGTTAGTATAATAATAGTCCTAAAAAATAAAGTAGCTTAGGAAGTGCAATCATCTTAAGCATTGCAATTCTACCTGCTTTGAAAAAGTCAGTGGAAGGCAACCGATATAATAGTTGGGGAAAAGATTGTAGAAAAGGTCTATAATTACAGTCAAACAGGCAAGAAGAGGAGGATGTCATATACCGATTATTTTTAAAACAATAACCAGTTTAAAAATGTGCACAGTTTCAAACAAAATAAAAATAATAAAAAACAGAAATAAAACAAATTGACCTTCATGCTAGATGGTACATACTGATAACAGAAGACAGATTTCTAAGAAAAATGAATAAGATTCGACAGTAAGGGATCATGTTGACGGGCATTGTTTTCCTGAGTGTGCACTCATTGCAGGTCAGCAAAATCTCATTGAGCTTGATTTACTAAAACTAGAGTGTGCAAAATCTAGTGCAGCTGTGCATGAGATGAGACCAGGCCAGATGAGAAGGCAAGGCTACCCACTTGGAGCATCTAGCTCCTTCTGCAGGCCTGTAGAAGGAGCTAGATGCTCCAAGCTTGTAACATTGCCTTCTCATCTGGTACTCCATCCTTCCGGTGATGTCACTTCCAGTATGCCATCCACGCTGGTTAGCGTGGCTTCCCGGGGGCTCCTCCAGGCTCCGGAGCGGGCCATCTTCCTCTCCCAGAAGCTGGAACACCCCACAGCAGTCCTGCAGGTCAGATCAAGGAGGAATCTACACCTACAACTCTACACCAGATGAGCTTTTTTCCCTCTTGTGATGTTTTTTATTCATTGCTATTAAAATTTTAGAGATGAACTGAAGTCTGCTCATATAATTTGTAATAAAAACATCTTTGCCATTCTGAAGCTTCCCTTCAACCACTTTGCATAGTATTTTATACAGTATATACTGAGATTCTGTACTTGCCAAATATGCTGTAGAAAACTCATGCCACTAAGTCTGGCTGCATTCATTTTAACTGTGGATTTACACAGACACACCTCCAGCTCTGCAGCTCTCATTGGCCCTCTTATGACTCATCCCCCTTCCCATCCTGGCAAACTCTCACGAGAGTGAGAGAGCGCTGTGCATGATGTCATAAGCCTAGGCTAATGACCAGACAAGAAACAGGAAGTGGGCTCTATAAGGTATTTACTGGCAGAAAAAAATGTTTTACTATCTAAAGTTAAAACAACAAGGGCAGAAGATTTAATAGGTAGAATGATGAAAAAATGACTGAAGGACCGGTTTAACTGGGGTACTACACTTAGCTGGCCCTTCCTTCTCTTTCTTCTTTTCTCCTAAGGCTTGTCTGTAGAAGCCTGACTTTGCACCCCCAATAAATTCATTTTTTTCTGCAAACATATGTGTATTTCATTTTTTTTTCTTGAAAGGTGAACTTATCCTTTAAAGGAGTACCACTCATGGCAGGTTTGTGTCCATAACTCCTGTTTGGCCATGACTACCTGCACTGGGATGACATGGATGATGCTGGGAGTGGCTGATGAGGTGTTTAGTAAATTAGAGGCAGATACAATGCTACATAGCACAGTATGAGTAGCAAGGAAAAACCTGGTAAACTAAAATCTGAATGGTTAGGACCCTTTGACATGGGCAATCTAATCAGATCCACCTATCAGTTTTTCAGGCAGACCTGATGAGAAGGTTCATGCATTTCTATGGCCTGGCAGGTGCAAACAGACTTGTGTCTGTTTACACCCACCTACCTCTGGGTCCGATCAAGCCCGCCAAAAAAAATAATAATAATAATAATAATGGAGGAGGACTGCATCCTCTCCTCTTCTATTAGGGCAGACCAGATCAGAGGCATCTGGGTGTAAATGAACAGCAGAGAGGTGTTAACACCAAGCCACCCATAGAGCTGAGAGGTCTCTTTATGTGTCTACTCTATAGATACTGAGCGGACACGGACCTGTCATCTGCCTGCTCTGCTCCAATCAGCAGGGGTTTAACGGACAGATCCCCTGCTAATTGGAACTGTGTGGAATTGCCCCTAAAAAAGAATAAAGCTGAGACATTGTGAAGTTGTTAAGCTTCCTAAACAGCCTAAATGCTGGGGTTGAAGAAAACATGGGGAAAAAAAAGATTGTATTAAAAACTTTTCTGTAATAAGTCTATATTTCTTTACCAAGTCTAATCTTTTTGCATGTACTGCAAGTTGAAGGTAATATTAATGTGGCTGTGAGGAGTTCCAGGGCTGTTTGGCCAGATCAGAATGAATTATTGATTTACAAACCGCATTTGTGTAAAGAAAAGACTCAGAGCCGCGAAATGCACCGAGCATTCATCACAGTTGGTGATGAGAGAAGCGAATGCAGGATCGGCTCCACCACCCTGAGAGTTTACCAAAGATGCTGTTTGTTTTGTGATGTTAAAATAATAGGACCAGCGGCAATAATTATTGTGAAATATTCTGCTCCAAACAAGATCAATTCCAGAAATGAAATGAGAACAATGAAATGCTATTCATCTTGACTTGGTTAGAGAACATGCGTGTGTGTGTGCTCTGCAGAGATCTATCAACTGTCCAGAGGAAGTGGTGTACATCTCATTAACCATTATAAGTTTATGCATTGCTTGATAATCTGTGCAGACTGGTTTGACCAGGCTATAGAAATTCAAGCCTTGATACCAAAACAAAAAAAGGAAGTCCAAAATTTTACCAAGGATGTTGGAATCAGAAAATCTTTCAATGGTGTCACCAGTAATGGCGCGTACACACGATCGGAATTTCCGGCCAGAAAAAAGACAGATGAAAGCTTTTCATCAGAAAATTAGACTGTGTGTATACTCGATCGGAATTTAGCTGTCCGAATTTCCGCAAGCCAAAAATTGATAGCATGTTCTCAATTTTCCTGCCGGAAAAACGTTCTATCGGCAATTCCGATCCTGTGTATGCAATTCCGACACACCAAAAATCATGCACGCTCAGATTCAACTACGAGACAGAAGCTATTGGCTACTGGCTATTGAACTTCCTTTTTTCTAGTCCCATCGTACGTGTTGTACGTCACCGCATTATAAACAGACAGCTTGAGCCGAATTCCGTCGGAATTCCGTTGGGAAAACCATCAGAACTTTTTCCAATGAGAATTCCGATCGTGCAAGGCAAAACAGCTTTCTAAGACAAGTCATACATTTCTCTTGTTCAGCCAAAGAACAGGGCAAGAAAAAAAAATTAATAGATTCCCCCATCCAAACACTGTGAGGGGTCAAGAAATTGTATATTTATTATAAAACTTTAAAAATTCCATACAAATAGGGACATGGATCACAAAAATTAATCTATATTACATATATTTATATTATATCGGTATTATACATTGCATATACAAAGGCTCATAGTTCATCTATATTACATATATCTATATTGTATCAATATTACACATTGCATGTACAGAGGCTCTACGCGTTTCATGGAGTATTTATATCCACTCTTAATAAGCACTTATAAAAGCATTGACCTGAAACTTATTATGCTTCATTTCAGATAACACACATTGTTGCTCCTGAAGAGTGGATGACTAAAATTGAGTTTATTGTATTTTTCATAGCAAAAAGTAGAAAATATATATATTTTTTTTCCATTTTTTTATCTTTTTTAGTTTATATATAAAAAAATAAATAAAAACCACAGAGGTGATCAAATACCACCAAAAGAAATGTCTATTTGGGGGTGAAAAAAGATGCAAATTTAGTTTTGTTACAGCATTGCATGACTGCCCAATTACCAGTTAAAGCAGCACAGTACAATTGTAAAAAGTGCTCTGGTCAAGAAGGGGGTAAAACCTTCCGGAGCTGAAGTGGTTAACCACTTGAGATCCTGCTATAGTAGAATGACGGCTACAGCGCGGACCTGCATTGTCAGACTATGTCTATTGACTTTGTCCTGTGCACGAGCGTCCTACGCACCCCCTGAAGGGCGCTCGTGGTGCGCTCTGTGATCAGCGAGTCTATGAGACTCATTGGATCACAGATCGGAGTAAGGGCTCGATCCTGACCCCTTACCTCATGATCAGCTGTCAGCCAATGACAGCTGATCATGTGATGTCAACACAGCCGGTAATCGGCTATTTTTCTCAGCACGAGGAGGAAAAAAAAAGCCGATCACTGGCGGCAGTGAGAGGGACATCTGCTGCCAGCTCCTCAGTGCCCACCTGTGCCCCCTACAAGTGCCACTTAGCAGTAGGCAACAGTGCTGCCTACCAGTGCCCACCAGCGCCACCCATCAGTGCCCACAGTGCCATCTGTCAGTGCCCACAGTGCCACCTGTCAGTGCCCACAATCAGTGCCTGAAGAACAGTGCTGCACATCAGTGCCACCTATCAGTGCCCATCAGTGTGACCTACCAGTGCCCATCAGTGCCATCTATCAGTGGTACCTATCAGTGTATCAGTGCCCATCAGTGCCACCCATCAGTGCTGCCCATCTGTGCCACCCATCAGGGCCCATCAGTGCCATATTATCACTGGCCATCAGTGACGCCTTATCTGTACCCATCAGTACCGACTTATCTGCCCCATCAGTGCCACCTTATCTGTGCCTATCAGTGCTGCCTTAACTGTGCCTATTAGTGCCCACCAGTGCCGCCTCATCAGCGCATATCAATGAAGCAGAAAAAATTACCTGTTTGCAAAATTTTATAACAAACTATTAAATGATGATTTTTTTTTTCTAAATTTTCCATCTTTTTTTGTTTGTTTAGCAAAAAATAAAAACCCCAGCTGTGATTAAATACCACCAAAAGAAAGCTCTATTTGTGGGGAAGTAAGGTACAGTGTTGTATGACGGCGCAATTGTCATTCAAAGTGCGTCAGTGCTGAAAGCTGAAAATTGGTCTGGGCAGGAGGGGGGTTTAAGTGCCCAGTAAGCAAGTGGTTAAGTAAATCGACCTGAATTTAATGTGTCAAAAATATATTTGAACAGCTTTTGTTAGCCTTAATGATTTACATGTATTTAGATTTTCACAATTTGTGTAATTAGTATACAGCATCCATGGCAGTTAAATATTGTTAGATTTAGACAACCATCAGTGAAACTTTCCAGGATCATATTAAAGGCTGAGAGATCACACCCATTGCAATACTTTGTGGGGAGAAGAACTGTCAATCACTGATGTGCTTCATCGAGCAGAGCCCTGACTGACAAGCTGGGAGTCTCAGAAGGTTCTGCAGCAGCCATAGACTTCCACTCGTTGACCTCCACAATTGCTTTATGAAATCTCAGAGTGGCCACATTTGTAAAAGAAAAAGAAGCCCAAAGGGAAATTACCCCCATAATCCCTTGCCAGACTGCCCTACTTAGAGGTCAATACTTAAAAAGCATTCTAAAGTTTTGCTGGTATACAGTAAATACAGTAAGAGTTCTAGGCAGAAACTCACAGTCAGTCTTACAATAGTATATTTGTATAGTGTGTATATTGTACTGAACTTTTTTTGATTCATTGAACTTTTGGGTGTGTGCAATTAAGGAGACCTGTAATTTACAATAAAGATATGTTAGCTTTGCAATAAAAAAACACATTGAGTTTGGCTAATTTTCATTCTGGAATTTAAAAGTCTGTTGACAGTTGACATCACACTTACACTATACGTCCTACTGTATGTGACTACCTCTTCAAATTATTGAATTCAAATGTTCAACATAAATACGGTGCCCCCAAGTAAATTGGGTACCACATCCGTTTACATTGAATATAAGGGAAAAAGAAAAGGATCATGGATTTTCTCTGTACCCCAAGAACAGAAATCAAACAAATGTATAAAATCTCAAAATGTTATTAAAAACATTAAAAAGGATATTTTATATACCCCATTATTAAAAAAACAGTACAACTGCCCTTTACATTATAACAGAGTTGCCTATTTTGGACAGTCTGAGTCCTTAAAATTGGACTCCACTCCAAGATTGTAGGGACATAAGGGAACATGCTTACAACACCTCTCAACACGTTTCGTGGCCTTAGCTGCTTCATCAGGAAGACCAGGAATGTACAGAATCTACAAAGAAACTTTACATTATCTACACCAATCAACCATATCATGACCACTGACAGGAAGCGAATAACATTGATTATCTAGTGACAGTGGCTTCTAAAAGTGGGTGGGATATATAAGGCAGCAAGTAAACAAATTGTTACTGAAGTTGATGTATTGAAAGCATAAAAAATGGGCAAGTGTACTGACTTTGACAAGGGCCAAATTGTAATGGCTAGATGACGGGGTCAGCGTATGCCCAAAACTGCAGCTCTTGTGGGATGTTCCCAGTCTAAAGTAGTCAGGATCAAGTCAGGATCAACCAAATGTGGTCCAAGGAAGAAAACTGGCAAACCGGCAACAGGGTCATAGGTGACCAAATCTCACTGATCCACATGGGGAGTGTAGACTGGCTTGTGTAGTCCAATCCAATAGAAGAGCTACTGTAGCTCAAATTGTTGAAAAAGTTAATGCTGATTCCAAAAGAAAAAGGGGTCAGAACACACAGTGCATCGCCGTTTGTTGTGTACGAGGCTGCGTAGCTGCAGACCAGTCAGGGTGCCCATGCTGCCCCATGTCTACAGCCAAAAGTGCCTACAATGGGCATGTAAGCATCAGAACTGGGCCACAGAGCAATGGAAGAAGGTGCAATAGAAAGAAATGGTTCCACTACCCCGAGATTTACAAGAATCCTACTGAGCTGTTGGGTTCAAGATGAGCAGTCACACAGCTGCCAACAAGATTAGTAGAGGAAGATAAGCCTCAACTCCATACTGTACATGCTCTTAAATATCTTCAAATGTATTGGTACTCCATAAAAGACATTTGTCTTTTATGGAGTACCAATAAATATGAAGATATTTAAGAGCATGTATGGAGTTGTGGATGATCTTCCTCTACTAATGGAAGAAGTGGTCTGATGAATTCAAGAATGGTTTGAGGAACGCAACAACAAGTTCTATTCTCCAGATCTCAATTCAATAGAGCATTATTGGGATGAGCTGGAATAGCAAGTCTTACCCATGGATGCTCCACCTCACAACTTGCAGGACTTAAAGTGGTTGTAAACCCTTACAACACACTTTGACCTACAGGTAAGCCTAGATTAAGGCTTACCTGTAGGTCCAAGAAATATCTCCTGAACCTACACGGTTTAGGAGATATTTGCCGAAAGACAGGCACCGCTGTCTACGGCACATGCGCCTTAGACAGCGGCGCGCAGGCGTACCGAGCGCGCCGCGGTCAACGGCAATATGCCACGAGTGGCGGCTCCCGTGCGCATACACGGGAGTGACGTCATTGCGGCTTCACCGAATGACAGCAGCAGAGCAGGGGACCCACGAGAAGATGGATGCGCCGGACTACAGGGGACAGCGGTGACTTCGCTGGCTCCTGTGTCAGGTAAGTGACACATAATGGACTACTATGTGATGCATAGTAGACCATTATGCTTTACCTTTGCAGGGAATGAAAGAAGAAGTAAACTCATCAGAGTTTACTTCATCTTTAAAGATTTGACTACTGACTGCTGGGTGCTGAATACCACAGCACACCTTCAGAGGGCTAGTGGAGTCCATGCCTTGATGGGTTATGGTGGGCAATAATAACGATATGGCTGCTATGGCTGATTGATGTGTGTATATATGTATATAAATAGTTGTGCTAGCCTGTTTACAATTTGATATTAATTGGTGTACTAGCAGGCTCCAAAACTAGGGGAGCATTTTAAATCTTTAGGGGTCAACATCAAAACCGTTGATTTGCAGAGGCAATCACAAAGTGAGCAGTCAGTGCTGGGCTTTTACGAAAAAAGGTTCGGTAAAGTAAACGTTATAGGTGCACCCTGCTACAAATGTCTATTGTAATTTAAATGCAAGCAATCAAAAAAATTTTAAAAATATATTTTTTTAAAGTTATACACTTTCAAAAGAAATTAAAATAATATTGACCAAAACATGCTGTCATTTGGGGTTATTTGCGAAAGGAAAATCCACTTTGCACTGCAAGTGCACTTGAAAGTGCAGTCGCTCTAAATCTAAGGGGTAGATCTGAAATGAGTGGAAGCTCTGATGATTTTATCATCCAATCATGTGTAAGCTAAAATGCTGTTTTTTATTTTCCTTGCATGTCCCCCTTGGATCTACAGTGACTTTACTTCCTAGTGCACTTTCAGTGCACTTTCAAGTGCATTTGCAGTGCAAAGTGGATTTTCCTTTAGTAAATGACCCCCACTGTGTTCTTAGATTGGTAAAGGGTAGGAAGCCTGCCAGAATCCACCAGCCCACAGGCCCTGGGTCCAGGACCGTTTTTAAGGCAGGGCAAAAGGGGCAGCTGCCCTGGGCCCTGTCAATTGTTGTGGGGCCCAAAGCAGCTACCTCATACTTGCCAACTATCCTAGTTTAAATTCCCTCGTCCCTTGAGGTTTTAGTCCTGTGCTGTGTCCCAATATCTCAGTGTGAAGTGCTGTTACTAATGCTGCCCAGCTCTGTCCTATTGTTGTGTGCAGATGACGCAACTGCAGACCCTGTGTTTACATGTAAATTACCGGCATTCATATTTAAATAGCGGCGGCCGGCGGCATTGATATGTATATCATGCCTCCCTGAGGTCATATACACAGTAATCTCTAGCAGCCAATTAACAAGCAGAAATCATGTGCTGTAACCTCTAGTAACTAATCAGTGTGCCGTAATGTGTGCTGTAACCTCTAGCAACCAGTCAGTGAGCGGTAATGATACACTGTAACCTCTGGCAACCAATCGCAATTGCTGCCTGATCTGATTCAGTAAACTGATTTTGAATCTAGCTGCTATTTATTGTATGTCTCAGAGCAGGTGGAGAGCAAAACTGCATGGGGGGCCCCAAGAAAAGTTTTGTCCAGGGTCCAATCAATATTAAAGATGGCTCTGCCTGGGTCACATCAGCACACAGTAAATGCCACCACTGCCAGATGGTCAGTCTGGGCGTGCACTAAGTCGTCAAACCTCTACTCTACAAACATAACAAATCGTTTTACTCATCTCTGCTTGGCTTGTGCCTTTGTGCCCTGTCAATGAGCTGTTATTTTTACAGCAATCTCAGAACAGACACAACATAAAACGTAGCTTGACATTTTTTTTTTTTTAGCACTTAATGAATGTGTTGTCAGATTATGAAGCATAAATAAATGCACGAACAAAAAAAAAAAATGCTGAGTGCAGCTAATTGGGAAATGTACAGCCGACCTAGACACAAATTTTCCTCTAAGCAGGAGATATTTATAGCGGGAACAGAAGGAGTTCAGGAGGTGGCGGATTCATTAGGTGGGGAATGTCTTCTTTCACTCTCCACAATGCATCTTCCCTTCATCGCAACAGAAGTGTGGAAGAAAAGAGAAACTTTACACAATCTGACATTTCACCATGTCTGGGTTCAGCCCGGAACTACTGGGTGGCCATATGTAACACAACAGAAAATGTACAATGTATATTATTTTGATAAATATTCATTTCTAAATAGATAGAGAATAGAATTATTAGTTGTGTTACTATTCTATTACAATCAACACGCTTCAGCAGGTGTTTTTTAATATAAAGGAAAGCATAGCGGCTTAGTGGTTAGGGCTTCTGCTTCTATGTTTAGGTCACACTGAGGATACTATCTACATGGAGTTTGCACACTCTCCCTGCTTGCATGGGTTTGCTTCCACGCTCCAAAGATAAGCAGATAAACAGGCATGTCCCCCCCCCCCCCCGGTATGTTATTCTACTGAGCCCCCCAAGATGACAATCTAAGCATCTGCCCAAACAGCACTTTGAGTCCCCTGGAAGAAAAACGCTATATTAATTAAAACAAAATTAACATTATTTACCACTTTAGCCCCGGAAGAATTGGCTGCTCAATGACCAGGCCATTTATTTGCGATATGGCACTGCACCGCTTTAACTGACAATTGCGCGGTCGTGCGACGTTGTATCCCAAACAAAATTGACGTTCTTTTTTTCCCATAAATAGAGCTTTCTTTTGGTGGCATTTGATTACCTCTGCGTTTTTTTTTTTGTTTTGCGCTATAAACCAAAAAAAGCGTCAATTTTGAAAAAAACACAATATTTTGTACTTTTAGCTGTAATAAAAAGCTAATTTTTTCCTCAGTTTAGGCCGAAATGTATTCTTCTACATATTTTTAGTAATAAAAATCGCAATAAGCATATATTGATTGGTTTGCGCAAAAGTTATAGCATCTACAAAATAAGTGATAGATTTATGGCATTTTTAACAATTTCTTTTTTTTTACTAGTAATGGCGGCGATCTGCGATCTTTATCGAGACTGTAAAATTATTAGCGGACACATCAGACACTTTTGACACATTTTTGGGTCTATTGACAATTATACAGCGATCAGTGCTATAAAAATGCACTGATTACAGTATAAATGTCACTGGCAGCGAAAGGGTTAATAGTAGGGGGCAATCAAGGGGGTAACTGTGTTCCCTATGTGTGTGTTCTAACTGTGGGCGGATGGGACTGACTATAGGAGATGAGAGATCGTGATTCCCAGCTCGTAGAAACTCACAATCTCTCTCTCCTCTCCTCACAGAACTGGGATGTGTGTGTTTACACACACACGTCCCTGTTCTGCCTCTCATGGCCGCGACCGCTTGTGGCCAGCGGTCATCGCGATTGTCGGTCACGAGCATCGGCACCCCCCATCGTGCAGAGGGCGCATTAAAGTGACCGATTTAAAGTAGACATGATATCTGCCAATAGAACTTAAAGAGGGAGTCCACCGGGACTCCGCGTTTTTTATTTTTTTTAAAAGCCAGCAGCTACAAATACTGCAGCTGCTGACTTTTAAAATAGTGACACTTACCTGTCCAGCGCGCCCGCGATGTCGGCACCCGAAACCGATCTGTAGATCGTATCTCGGGGTGCTGCCGCCGCCATCTTGGGTATGGGAATCAGGAAATGGAGCCTTTCGGCTTCATTTCCCGATTCCCTACTGCGCATGCGCGAGCTGCGCTGTGCAATAAGGACGGTCCCCGCTGCCTCTGGGATCTGTGTGTTTTCCCAGCAGGCAGCGGGGCACTTGCGGGAAGGGGCGGGCACTTGCGGAAAGGGGCGTAATATACGCCCCTTTCCGCAGAGAGCTATCCCGGAAGTGGGTACAGATACCTGTACTGTACAGGTATCTGCACCCCCCTCCCCCCTGAAAGGTGCCAATTGTGGCGCCGGAGGGGGGGAGGGTTCCGATGAGCGGAAGGTCCACTTTAGGGTGGACCTCCGCTTTATCCAAAAAGTGCATTCTATGCATCCAAAAATATAGAAAATATACCAAATCAAATCATTATTCAACCAAAAAAATAATGTCAAAGCAATAACTCCAAGGTCAATAATAAATAACACATTATCTCCTCCGATTCCACAACATGTTTGGTTGACGAACGGGCGTTCAGAAACAAACTGAAAAGCGCAAAATGAAAAGCATAAAAAGAAAAGCATGAATCAACACTCACTAAACTTCTACTAACACAAAATTAGCAGAAGGAGCCCAGAAGGAGGTGCTAAAGAGCAGAAAAAACATGTAGTATGGCACTACGTTCGTAATTGTTGGCCAACAATTGTGTGACTGTGTGTATGCAAGACAAGTTTGAGCCAACGCACTTCGGTCAAAATTCCACGGTTTTGTTGGCAGAAAGTCTGATCGTGTGTACAAGGCATTAGGCGTGAATGCAGCCGTATGTAAAGTCAATCTATTGCCTAGGCCACGTCCCTGACTAGTCTCTGCACAGGATTACAATGGCGCTCCCCAAACCTAAGACAGAGGGGTGTCTAACTGGCCAGATCACTAGCTGAAAAAAAAAGAAGAAAGTCTTTTCCTTGGGTTTAGATACACTTTAACTAAAAAAGGAAATTTGAGGCAGAAAATGACACCAACATTTGGAAAATTAAAAAAATATTTATTAGCAATAGCTGCAGGGGGGCGCTATGATGGCTGTAATGTCATGTTATCAACTGATGCTGGACTGTTGGAAGACTTGCACCCCCCTCCTCCTTATTGGGCGTTCTGTGGTCAGCTGACGCAGGACAGTTGTGACATGGTAAATAAACGGTCAGCTCTGCAGAGCCGGGTCACTTGCTTACTGACTTGCCAGCCGTGCGTACTTGTGTGCGATTTTTGAGGACTGAATTTAAATCTACTTTATTTACATGACAGAGAGGTAGGTGCTGCTTAGTTGTTTCTTGTGCCCAACAATATTTTTGTTTTTACCCTATTTGAAGGTGTTTTCGCTGCTTTCTTCGTTATGTTACACAGTAAGGCCTTGTTTATACTTGTTTGCTGTTTGAAGCACGATCTGCATTTGGATCGCTCTTCAGGCAGCAATAGACAGGCGGTGAGGAGGCATTGTATCCCCTTCTTACCACCTGTTTTAACCCCCTAAATTGCTGGCATTGTATGAAGTTGGGGGGGGCAGTTTGGTGCAGCCCCATTGACTTGAACTACAACCCACCAAACGCAACAGGAGGGTATAATTTCTGCCCTTGCGGTGATACTTGTGTATACCCCCTAGGCCACTACCTCAGCAGCAAAAGGGGGACATGGTTGAGGAGGATTAAAAACGTGGCTTAACCTCAGGATTTTACTGCCTACCCTATCGCAAATGTTAACGAGCCGAAATATTAGAAAAGTTTTCCAGTACTTTATAGTTACACAAAATAATCAGGGGTACAAAGGGTCTTCTTTAACCACTTATTTACTGGGCACTTAAACCCCCCTCCTGCCCAGACCAATTTTAAGCTTTCAGCGCTGATGCACTTTGAATGACAATTGCGCGGTCATACAACACTGTACCCAAATGACATTTTTATCATTTTTTTCCCACAAATAGAGCTTTCTTTTGGTGATATTTGATCACCTCTGTGGTTTTTAAAATTTAAAAAGACCGAATTAAAAAAAAAATAATAATTTTTGTTTTATATTTTGTAAATTTTACAAACAGGTAATTTTTCTTCTTCAGTGATGTACGCTGATGAGGCAGCACTGATATGCACCGATAGGTGGCAGTGATGGGCACTGATGAGTGGTAGTAATGGGCACTGATGGGTGGCAATAATGGGCACTGATCGGTTACACTGATATGCTGCACTGCTAGGTGGCACTGATTGGCACCACTGGTGGGCATTGATAGGTGACAATTGTGGGCATTGATAGGTGGCACTCATGGGCATTGATAGGTGGTACTGGTGGGCACTGGCAGGAGGCAATGGCAGGTGGCACTGGCAGGGGGTTCTGGTGGGCACAGATGAGGCATAATTGCCCCTTCCTCTTCGGAACCGATGCCCCTTGCAGATAAGCCTGTGATCGGCTGTCAGCGCGAGGAGAAAAAAAACAATTACTGTGCTTTTGTTTACATCATGTGATCAGCTGTTAGTGGCTGACAGCTGATCACGTGGTAAGGGACCGGGACCGGATCTGTGATCACCCAAGTCTCAGTGACTCGGTGATCACAGCATGCGCAAGGAGCGTGTAAAGGGGGGCCATCATATGACGGCCTCCCGGAAATTCAGGTCCGCGCTGTGGCTGTCATTCAGCTATAGTGCGGACAGCAAGTGGTTAAATTTGAAAGGCCTCACTCATACTTAGTGATTTTACATTGCGGCAAAACGCATTTGAAAAAAAAACACTCGATAGCCCTTCCCCAAGATTCTACACAAGCCTCCTTTGCATGACAAACTCTCATAGGGCAGCCCATTCAAAGGAATAGGCAGTAATATGCATAACACACAGAAATGCATGTAAATTGCCCCTCAAAAAAAATCACAAGCAGGAACTTGCATTGCCACTAAGAAAAGTATGAATGGGGCCTAAAGTATGTGCCCGGTGCCCATCACAG
This sequence comes from Lithobates pipiens, assembly GCF_037356315.1. Lineage (NCBI taxonomy): Eukaryota > Metazoa > Chordata > Amphibia > Anura > Ranidae > Lithobates > Lithobates pipiens. The sequence continues at coordinate 294,487,782 of NW_027507785.1, forward strand.
TGAGCGCTTTCTCTGAATCATGCCTCTCACATGCTCTTTCTCTCCCCTGATGCAGTCGCTCTGAGCTCAGTGTTTGAAAGATCACTCCTGTGATGGTGGAGGTGATCAGTATTAGCTAGGCCTCACTTAGCAACATCCTAGCAACATAAGCAAGAGTTTTCAGATCAGGCTTTATGAGGTATGTAAATGGCCTACATCTATAGCAAGAGCATTATTTAACTTTAGTTAGAGCTGCTCAACTTGTTTTAATCTACAGAGGCCCCTTATCTGCATTAGACATGTGCAATTCGTTTAGTTCGGAATTCGTTTTTTTAACAAATTTCAACAAATTAGTTAATTCGGAAGTATCCGAATTAACGAAAACCCATTTAACTAATTTTTCCGACTATTTGTACCGTAAATTCCAGTATTCGAAAATTTTTAAATGAAAATATTCGAAAATTTTGAAATTTGGAAATTCAAAATTCGAAATTCAAAAATCTAGAAATTCAGAAATTTGAAAATTTGGACATTCGAAGATTTGAAAATCCGAAATTTAGGAAATTCGAAAATAAGGAAGAAACTCCAAAAGAACGAAAATTCGAAAATCTGAAATAATCATTAACTACTAATAACTTTTAAATTATAGGTATTGGAATTTCCTTTCAGATTTGGCTGTTAGTGAACGTAACGAATACGAATGTATCCAAAGTTATGAATTATCCGAAATAACAAATGCCATATCTGAACAAATGGAAAGTAACAAATTAATAATAATAAATAACAATAATAATAATAATAATCAAAACTTTTTATTATTATCATTAATTCATTCCATTCCATTTGTTTAGATGCGGCATTCGTTATTTTGGATAATTCGTATTATTACTATTTCAACTTTTCGTATTTTCGTTCTTTCGAATTTTTGGATTTTTTTTCTTATTTTCGAATTTTCAAATTTCTGAATTTCGAATTTATGAGTTTACAAACTTATGAATTTTTGATCATAAAGAAAAACCCGAAAAACTGAAAAAAAAATGAAAACTAACACATATGTATATATATATATATATATATATATATATATATATCTATATATATATATATATATATATATATATATATATATATACAGTATGTGTATATATACGTATTTTTGGGGTTTAGTTACACTTTAAAATTCTATGTGTAATTTGTTCCTTTTCAATTGTATGGCTTGTCATTCAGCTCACAGATTTTTTCGTATCATCATTTTCTACGCAGGTTTTCTGGACTACCATGCAGGAAATAGCCGCATCATCCTTCAACCATGAAATGTATATGAACACTTACACAGTTACATTACCTCCAGATGGATTTGAATGTCTGGGGTCAATTCGGCCGATGTCTGGAGATTTCATAGAGGTAATATGTGTGTGTATATATATATACATATATATATATATATATATATATATATATATATATATATATATATATATATATACATATATATATAAAATTTAGCATAAATACACGGCACAAATTTTCTAGGTAAATATATTTCTAAAGGTGCTATTGACATTAAATTTTCACCCATGCAATCCATACACACAAAGACACCTAAACAAATAAGTTCAGAAATGAAGTTATGTGTAATAGAATGGAATGACACAAGGAAAAAGTATTGAAGACGCTAACTGAAATAAATTTTAATACTTCGTACAAAATCCTTTGTTGGTAATGACAGCTTCAAAGCTCCTCCTGTATGGAGAAACTAGTTGCCTGCATTACTCAGGTGTGATTTTTGCCCATTCTTCCACACAGTCTTTAAATCTTGTCCAGGCCCCCCTATGTGCCCCTTTTCCCTTTGCGGACTTCCCTCCTCTCCTCTCCCATTTGCTGCTGCTGGTTGATATTTCAGAATTGAGTGCAGGGGAAGGGGTGACGGTAAATATGTAATTTTCTGGCTCCTTTCTTTCCTGAATAAACACAGTGAGAGATCAGTACCAATCACTCCTGTGACCATTCATCACCAAAGCATAGTAAACTATTTACTATGCTTCAGTTTGTAAAAGAGCCTGGGGCCACCTCGGATGTGCCCCTGGCAAGGAAAAGGTAAATTTTTTGATTATCTTGGTACCTTGGTATGCTTCAGTTTGTAAATGAGCCTGGAGCCACCTCACATGTGCCCCGGCAAGGGAAAGGTACGTTTTTGGACTATCTTGGTACCCCAAGGACTTAAACAGGATATATATTTTTTTAAATAAAATTTTATGAAAATGAAAGAATAAAAACAATATGGTAGAAATCATATGTACAAAACTAGCAGTACAACCGTATACAATGCTTGAATATTTAAAGAGAAAATGGTAGTTGACCCCCAATGTTGATATGGGGTATCGAATATGATGCGTCTGGGCAGCTGTCCTCTACTAGTTTTGCAGCAGAAGTTGCTTCTTAGGGAGGAGCCAGCTATAAACATCTATTAAAATAGATCATAGTCATAATTTCATGTTTATATGATTATAAGAAAGATACATACTTAAAAAAGAAAGAAATATTTATTCAACATCAGGTAAAGTTGATATGTATTCTGAGGAAAGACATGTATTGCTCACCTAGGAAAGTCACGGTGGTAAGGCAGCACAGATAGAGGCACCCGAAGGTAATTCCCCCCCACGGCGGACACGGGAGGCACCTCGGAATAGCTGGGTTCTAAATTTCTGTTTATAAGTGGTATGGTATATTATCTATTTAAATGGTAGAAAGGAAATATACATACCTTCTGCTTTATTTGTACAATGAAATTCTTGATGTGTATATCTAAAGGTAAATTGCTTTTCTCTTTTTTTATTTAGGTCACTGACAGTGGAATATGGCAAAGAATTTGGCGGCATACCTGCTGCTTCAAGAAGACCCCCCCACTTGTACATTTTTGGTTGTTCTCAGAAGACTACGATGGACTCCATCCATATGCACTCATGTGGTTGGACCATGATGAGTCTGAGCTCAGACCCAGAAGGCGAGTGGATGAGGCTAGTGAGATACATATACATATATATATAAATACATATATATATGTGTATATATATTTCTTTTCTTTTCTTTATATATATATATATATATACATATATATATATATATATATATATATATATATATATATATATATATATATATATATATATATATATATACATACACATATATACATACATATATACATACATACTGTACTGTGTAATAATCACAACTTTAACCACAAAAATATTAGTATGTGTGAGCGTATTGAAGACTCATCTGGGGAATAGAGTTGAGTGGAGCAGAGTACTTCTTACAAACGCAACTTATAAGAATGTAAAATAATCAAAATAATTAATTTTATTAGTGATTTGCTGCCAAATCACATACCTAGTGCGTTATTTGACTTCAAGTGGCTGTACCAGGATGATGCCCACAGCTGCAGGCATCAGACCAGTACCATTTTTTAGAGCCAGCGGTTGACTTTCTTGTAGTGTAGGGTCTTGCTGACCTCTTATTTGATGGTTCCTGCATAGTTCCAGGGCCAATGCCACTTGGCAAGGCCAGTAGCATGACATCAACGTATATTTTTAGCTGTTTGTAAGGATAGCATTCTGATCACCACTAACCACTGTGATACATTCTTTCTACTGACCAACATTATAAGGGGCATTTTTTTGTATTGAACCCTGATGTAATGGTTTAGTAAAGGGTTTCAGAGACCTGAAAAATATTTTATGGGTTCCTTTGGTTTAACCAGATCAATATTGGGCACTTTCGCCCCCTTCCCTTCCCAGACCAATTTTCAGCTTTCAGTGCTCTTGCACTTTCAATGACAAATGTGCAGTCATGCAATGCTGTACCCAAGTGAAATCTTTATCATTTTGTTCACACAAATAGAGCTTTCTTTTGGTGGTATTTATTTATGACTACATTTTTAATTTTTTGCAATATAAGCGGAAAAAGAGTGGAAATTTGGAAAAAAAAAAACAATATTTTCTATTTTAAAAGAAATCCAATAAAATCGAATTTTGTCAAAAGTTAAGCCAAAATGTATTCTGCTACATGTTTTTGGTAAAAATAATTCCGTTAAGTGTATAATAATTAGTTTGTGTGATCACAGACATATGTACGCAAATGATCATGTACAGATGTGCGCAGGTGATCACAGACATATGTGTGCAGATAATCATTGGGACATGTGATTTTACTGTTACATATGTGGGGGACAGGTGTTTTTACTATGTGGGGACATGTGTTTTGGGGACATGTGTTTTAGGGACATGTGTTTTGGGGACATGTGTTTTGGGGACATGTGTGTTTACTTTGTGTTTTTTACATTGTGGGGACACTAGACTGGTGATCAGTGAGTAAAAAGCTATAAGAAAACAGCACATACACACTGATCACCAGCCAGCTGCAGCGATCCGCTCTCCTCTCCTCACTAACTTCTGTGTGAGGAGAGGAGAGCCGATTGCCTAGCAACCGGTTCTGTATTTACATCACATGATGGCTGTGATTGGACACGGCTGTCATGTGATCAGGAGGGCCAATCACAGAGCCCCCCTGCCGATCGGAGATGTGCCATGTCCGGGTGAGAGCGCCCACCCGGCCATTTATATACAGTGGCCGGGTAGAAAGTAGTTTTAAAGAGGTTGAGAAAGGCTAGCCTAGACAAAAAACACAGATTTTCCGATGCCAGGAACATTATGGGTGTTTAAAATAATTTAGGACTGCATCAAATTGTTTGGTTTTGCCCCGTACACATGATTGGAAATTCCGCCAGCAAAAGTCCGATGTGAGGTTTTAGTCAAAAATTGCGACCATGTTCCATCGGACTTTTGCTGGTGTAATTCACGCCAGCAAAAGATTGATAGCAGGTTCTCTATTTTTCCAAAGGAAAAAATTAATTACTTTATTCCATTACTTTTCTTACTAAAGGTTACTTCCTTTGTCAGCAATCGACATCTCTGTTGATCAAAAAGAAAGATCCATCAAGATCATGCTAGCAAATGGAAAGTGGTACATCTTTAAAGTCTACAAACCTGAGTTCGAAGCCTACAATGAAGAAGATCTGGAAGAGATAGTTTCCAACTGGGAGGAGTTGATAACTTGCAAGATGACACTAAACGACACTAAACTTACAGATGTAAGCTGTTATTGCATGTATTTTGTGTAGCTTTATCTAGCAATAATAACTTTAAAGAGACATTTATTAGATTTACTAAAACTGGAGAGTGCAAATTTTGCAGCATTTTTTATTTTTTTGTCAAAGCGTAATTGAACAAGCTGAAGTTAGAAGCTGATTGGCTGCAACTGCACCCAATTTTGCACTCTCCAGTTCTAATAAATCAACCTCACTGTCATCTTGCTGCCATTCAGGGCAAAGTAACAGTGTTTCTAAAAGGTGCTCCTACCCCAGGAATACTCACCTTGCCAGCATTTCCTTGCTGCTCCTACCTCCAGCACTGATGGATGAATAGCTTGGTGCTTCAGGTATGGGGAACATGTGACCTCTGATTTACAGATCTAGCAGTAGCAGCCAATCACTAGGCCTGAACCCTATCATGGCATATGGGCTGATGTATCCGATCTCTCTAGACAACGTAGATTTAAGTGCTGGCTGTGATGGAGGGAGGAGCTGCGAGGAGCTAGAGAGAGATAGTAAGTTGAGTAAAACTTGGCCTTGGGCTTTACAAAAACAATGCTCAGGGAAGGCGACATTGTCCTCCTAATCCAATCATCACTTAATACATGTGGAAGTAAATGCTGGAAAATGTTGATAAAAATCAATCAAACTGAGAAATTTACTAGGATAACCTGTAAAATTTCTTCAACATTGCAGTCTAGTTAAACAAGACTACTACTACTACTACTACCAGTTTAATTTGTGTCACACCAAACTGTTATTTTTAGTACGGTACAATGAGTTTTGGTGGCAACAACAAAACACTCTTGCTAGATGCGTTTGGGGTCCTATTAACAGCACTCGCAGGGATTTATTGAGGGCATCATAGTCCTGTGCGGTGTGGGAAGCACGCACAAAAACGTGTGTTTCAAACAATACAGTTGATGTGAACAGGTCCTCACATACATTGTGTGTGCAGCCTTTAATTATAAAATTCACAAAGCTGTATAGACAACATATACAATAGACACCACACTTTACAAAAAACAAACATCCATACTCACTTCCATGCCGCATCATCTGTCTGATTCTGCAGCTGTCCCATATTGGCTCTAGGCCAAAAACCTGGGTGATCACATGACCGCTGATTACTCAGTTCTTACTCAGCTCGAAGTGGAAAGCAGTGACTGTCAGTCACTGCTCTCAGCTCTGCCCCTCCAGTGCTAACTAGAGCAATGGACTGGACAGGGGGTGGGCCCATCTGGCTTGGGCTCTCAGAGTGCTGTAGCCAGATGCCAATCAAGATTGACAATATGGACAGGATCCTTCCAGAGCCTGGAGCAGCTCTGTGACGTCAGCCGATAGCGGGCAATAGGACGCTATTCACTGTCTCTGGGTCACAGGAGTGCAAAAGTAAATGCTTTGGACATGCTTCTGTTATAAAATTGTCCCTTGGGATATTCTGTGATAAAAACAATGGGACAGATTTCTCCAACTGGCTACAATAATGGGGCACAATTCCATTTACTGACACCATTGATAGGGCACAATACCTTCCACTGGCACCAATAATGGGGCACTATTTTTATTTTATTTTTATAAAAATGATAAAAATCTAATTCTTCCATGGATACCAACAATAAGGCATTATTTCATTTCCAACTTACCACACATGCTAGGTCATTTTCTTTTTACTTCTGCTGACCACCAAGCCTGGAGCATGGTTCACTCATACTGACCACTGATGCCTGGGCATTTTCTACTACCACTTAGCCCCCCTAAAGTCTGAAGTGATCTGGCTCTTTCTTTTAAAAGTTTGGGGATCCCTGCATTAGACATTCTAACCCAGGGGTATCAAACTCAATTTCATCAGGAGCTGCATCAGGATTATAGTTGCCCTCAAAGGGCCTGTTGTATCTGTAAAACTAGATGTCCAGAGCACCCCCCCCCCCTTACATCAGCTGAAAGAGCCCCCCACCATCAGAAGCCAAGAGCCCCTCATCCTCCTATACATCACAATACACCCCCCTTACTTTGTGCTGCTGCCAGGTAGAAGCTGGAGGCGGTACATGGTCTGGAGCCACATTCTGCCCTCGGGCCTTGTGTTTTTACACAAGTATTCTAACCCAACTGTGTTCTATTCAAAACTACAAAAATCTGTTTTGACTAGAGCTAGACTGGGAAATGATTAATCAAAACGTAAGTAATGCCTATTTTGCAAATGCCAATTTACCAGTATTTACAACTTCTGTGCTTTAAACTGCACATCTACAGGACAAGGGATATTTCCAGTGAATAAACAATAACTGTTAGACCCCTTTCACACTGGGGCGTTTTTCAGGCATTTTTCATGTGCTTTAGCGTTAAAAAAAAAGCGCCTGAAAGAAGCCGCAACTTCAATCCCAATGTAAAAGCCAGAGTGCTTTCACACCAAGATTTCTTTCACACTGGGGCGTTTTTGAGGCGCTTTAGCGTTAAAAAAAGCGCCTTAAAGAAGCTGCAACTGCAATCCCAATGAAAAAGCCCGAGTGCTTTCACATTGAGGTGCTGCGCTGGCAGGGCTTCAAAAAAAGTCCTGCAAGCAGCTTCTTTGCAGCGCTTTTGGAGCGGTGAATACAACGCTCCTAAAGCGCCCCTTCCCATTGAAATCAATGGGAAGCGCCTGTAAAACGCCTGAAAAACGCCTAAAAAACGCTATTGGCAGCAGCGTTTTGTGGGCACTTTTAACCCTTTATTTGGCCACTGCCAGGGGTTAAAAGTGCCCCAATAACGCTCGAAAAACACTGGTAAAGCGCTGCTAGTTTAAGCGGTGCTTTACGAGCACTTTTCGGGCGCTGACATTGTGAAAAGGCTCTTAAAGCACTTGGGCTTTCACATTGGGACTGCAGATGAGGCTTCTTTCAAGCGCTTTACAGGCGCTTTTTTAACGCTAAAGCGCCTGAAAAACGCCTGAAAAACGCCCCAGTGTGAAAGGGCTCTTAAAGATGAGGGCTCTGGCATAGATAATGCACCTTCTATCGGCTTCCTTGCCCTTCTTGTTTCTTTCAAGGTCCTGTCATACTCTTTCCAGTACATGAACACTCAAGACCCAAATGCTTTTTTACCTTGGTGCTAATAAGTTTAGATTTTGTCTTTGCACAGAAAAAAGGCAACAACGAAAGAGAAGAGAATTACGAGAGAGACCTAAAAATAACAGAGGATGAACTACAAGATATATTAGTAAAGCAGCTAAACATGGAACTACCTGTTGTCAGCGTCACAGTAAATGAAGTGCCAATGCAGGGAATTTTAGGTATAGGAGCTCCATACTCCTTACTAGACAGCAAGATATTCTTTCGCCACTGGACACGCGATGACCTGATACTACTGCATTGTAGCTATAATTTTACTCCTAGCGCAGATTATTGGGTGGATGTTAAAGTACTCGGCTTCTTAAAGGCTCATATTAAAATTCAAGGTCATGTGTACTACAACAAAATCTTGGTAGTCGAAAACCTTTCCACAAGTATTTTAATTGGAATGGACTTAATAAGCAATATGAACAAGAATTCTATATTCAATATTATATTTGGATCGGTGAAAGCAGGTTGTCCCCCCCAACTTCAATGTCAGGCTGCCCTTCACGGGTCTGGCAGCAGTGGAAATGACTTGGAACACAACAGTCTGACAGCGGGGGATATGGACCAGAGTGGATCAGAGGTACCTGGGCCATAGATTTAAAAGAAGAGGTCAGTAGGATGAAATCTTTCTACATGTTTACCAAGGTGTGAATGCACTGGTTGCGTCTTCATCCACTTCCAATTACTATACAAGACTACATCTAACATTATCCTTCAATAAACTTCTTCAATTTACATTTCCTGAGTCTTAGTTATTGTTTTGATTATTATTATTCTACAAGATTTATATAACGCTATTTGCACAGCTCTTTACAACATGAGGGCACACAGTACAGTTACAATACAATTTAAAAGAGAAGTATGGGATTAGCTTTTTTTTTTTAACCATACTTACCTAGCGTCTGTCCCGCACCGACTCTAACACTGAGAACCATGGGCAGAGAGCTGGCGACTGTCAGTTACCGCTCCCAGCTCTGCTCCCTCCCGTGCTCACTGGAGTTCTGGGCTGTGGAGGGGATGGGAGCGGCTGGCTAAAGCTCTCAGTGGCTTACTGAGAGGCTGAGCCAGGTGTCGGTCCAGGCATGTGGGCGGATCCGACCATATGGTCGCAATCTTTTCCAAGCCCTGACCAGCTCTGTGACGTCAGCCAACAGTGGGCTGCGGCCCGCTGTCAACTGAAAACAGGTCACAGTGGTACAGAATGAGCTGCACTCCTGTGAGCCACAGGAGAAGTACAGCCAAACAAGCTTTGACTGTACTTCTCTTTTAATTTGTGATATTACATATTTTAATGGTATTGTGTCACACTATACTACATAGAGGTGAATAAACTGCTGGATAAATATGTGACATCCTGTACTGTACTGCCTTTAATGTCAATCATTTACATTTACTCAAGTAGAACTCCAGCCAGCCATGCTCCCCCTCCTTTACCCCTCTCTCCTAGACACCTTTCCTCCTGGCTACAACCTGGCATGGAGGTCTTTACCAACAGCTCAATCTTTGGCTAACCTGACATACAAGGGTATGGTTTTGGGTTACAGTAGGAAACCCAGAAAAAAAACACACAAACACATGGGGAGAACATACAGACTACCTGGAGAACAGCATTCCCAACAGGAGTAAACCCAGAAACTCAGCACTGCAAGAGTGCTACACACATAGCATGGGGGGAATTTAAGTGGTTGTAAAGGCTGACGTTTATTTATTCTATGCATGAAGGTGAAAAACCTTCTGTGTGAAGCTCCCTCCACAGCCCCCCCCAATACTCACCTCGGCCCCCCTTAATCCAGAGATGTGCCTCAGCTGTCACAGGACTGCCTCTCCTCTTTGGCTGAGACAACAGTGGGAGCCATTGGCATTCACAGCCAGTGAGCCATTGAGAAGAGAGTGGGACTGTGTGTGCCATGGCTCTGTGTGTCTAATGGATGCATAGAGCAGGGCGCAAGAGCGAGCATGCACCAGTGCCCCTATAGCAAGTGGCTTGCTATTGGAGGCATTGGTCATGGGGGAGGAGGACCGGCGTAGGAGAGGAGGATCGGGGCCGCTCTGTGCAAAACCCTTGCACAGAGCAGGTGAGCATGACATGTTTGTTATTTAAGAAAAAAAGCCAAATCTTTAATTTCACTTTTACTAAAACTAGAGCAGACAAAATCTGGAATGGCTGTGCAGAGTAACCAATCAGCTAATATCTTAAAGTGAAATTCCAGTTTTATCCTAACTAGCCTTAAGGACTCCTGCCTCTTGAATGTTTTTGGACGTTTATACAGCAGCTGTTTTTGGCTTCAGACATTTTTTTCTACAAGTCAATAAACTCCCCATCATGTTATTCTATGTGTCCATGCACACATAGGCTGTTATCAGCAGTTTTTGGCTGGGGCGTTTTTTGGCTTTAAAAAAAATCCCAAAACTAGAGGGTTCTGAGAGGAGTATTTTTTATTTTTTTGCTGAAAAAATGCTCTAACGTCAAAAAACGCTGATAAATGCCAATAAATGCTCAAAAGCGCAGCTCACCAGGGTTTTTTATGTTTTTGATCAATTGAAAAAATAAAATAAAAACAAAGTTAACACGGAAAAACGCTACTAAAACACTAATGCCCCGTACACACGAGAGGGATTAAGTCTGACAGACCTCCAAAGGAGTTCCGCCGGAGTTCCGCCGGAGTTCCGACGGAGTTCTGGCGGACTTTTCGACCGAACGGACTTGACCACACACCATCACACCAAACTCCGACGGAGTCGAACGTGATGACGTACGACTGGATTCGACGTAGGAAGTTCCTAGACAGTAGCCAATAGCTGCCCTAGCGTCGGTTTTAGTCCGTCGGAGTAGCACACACACGAGCGGATTTTTCAAAGGGGACCGGGTCCGGCGGAGTTCCGTCGGGAAAATTTAAAGCATGCTTCATTTCTAAAGTCCGTCAGACTTTAGCTTCGCTAAAGTCCGTTGCAGCCCACACACGATTGGATAGTCCGCCGGACTCAGTCCGTCGGAGTTTGGATGTCGAAAAGTCCGCTCGTGTGTACGGGGCATAATAAACGCTAAAAACGCTATTGCAAAAACAAAAAAAAAAGTTAAAAAACTCACTGCAAAGCTACTGCCATCTTTATAACGTTATTTTAATGTCCAGTGTGCATGAGGCCTAAAACTGTCCCCTCTCCGCTTCTGACACCTACGCTCCTCTCCACTCCTGGCACCTAGGCTAACTAGCCTGTGTAAGAAAGATGTGCATATGTACCTATTTTCAGGCTGGTCTGGTCTGGTCATGTGATCTGGCTCCCCTGTGTCAATCAGCACTGCTGCAGAAGAGAGGAGGGAGCGCCAACAACAGATAGGCATTTGAAGTCTATGGGTTATATCGGTGCTCCAAGCTTTATTAGCTATTGTTGGAGCCTTCTCTCCTCTCCCCTGCAGCAGCCACTGGCTGACACAGGGGTGATCACGTGATCAGACCGCAGCGGCCTGGAAATGGGTATGTATACAGATCTTTCTTACACAGGTTAGTCAGCATAGGCATGGGAAAGGGGGGGAAAAGGAACATTTTTAAGGCTGGTTAGGCTAAAGCCCAATTCCACTTGTTCAGTTAAGCTTTGAAAATGAAAGACATAAGCTGATTGGTTGCCATGAACAACTCATTAAAGTGGATCTCCAGCCCCCCCCCATTTTGCATTGCAAGTCTCTTCTGCAAAAAAAATAGCCTGCCCACTATTTGTGACAGAGGAACTTTGGTTCTGCTTTAAGATTCTGGCTGCTCTGAGTCCAGTAAATTCCCCTCTATGTATACATATGTACAAATCTTTATGTCTATAGCCAGAACAATTAATCTGATCTCAGATAAGCAGGGAGGACCTCCCGCTTCTATTTTTTCTCTTAGGGATGATTAATTTATGCTCTACAAATATTTTTGCGAATCGGTTGTATTTACTTCTCCATATTAAATGAAGATTAATATTCCTCCTGGAATAATAACCTGTACAGGACAATTTAGACACTTTGCATATAAATATTTAGTTAACATTGACTTTGAAACTTTATAAGACATCAGTTGTCTTGTTAAGTATAATTTGAGATCTCCTTGGTATCTCATTCCGCCATGTAAATTATTAATAGCACAATTTCTCAAAGTGTATCAAGTCACTCTTTGGGCTATCAATATTGCTTTAATATGTCATAGCTTAGTCTCGTTAAATCACATTTCTATACATCCAAAGACTTCAAAGTGCACATTGTTTTAAACATCATATTACAGCTTTGACTGTAATGATACACTCTGTAAATGATACCATGACACTTGCTTCATTAATAGCTAATTACTGAATTTTGGTTTGAACTGGGTAAAGATTACCAGTAAATTTATACAATATTAGGTTACGGTCGCTTGGTACTATTTTTATTATATACACAAAAACAACAAAAAAAAAGGAACTGTAACTACAATCAAGGATACAAAGGGAACAAAAGACAATGACCCTGCTCTCAAAACAAAAATGTTTAACGCTTGGCTCACACTTATATACTTTTTGTGTGCGTTTTGCAGTCCATTTAACATGGTTTCCTATGGATCTAGTTCAGATCTGTGCATTTTGAGCTGTTGCATTTTTTGGGAAGGGTCGGGGACTTTTTTGTCCCGCAGTAGATTGCGCTTTGTGTGTAAGCTCTTGTACACACGGTCGGACATTCCGACGGAAAATTTCCGATCGGACCATGTTGTCGGATAATCTGACCGTGCGTGGACTTCATCGGACTGTTTCCATCGGAATATCTGACCGACAACGTTTTAGAGCAGGGCTATAAAATTTTCCGACAATATGATCCAATCGGACTTTGTCCAATCGTTTGTAGAGAATTCCGATCGAACAAAGTGCCACGCATGCTCAGATCAAATTCCTAGACCAAAGCTATTGGCTACTAGCCTCAATGTAGTCCCGTCGCAACGACCAAACGTTGTTCCCAACGATCAGATTTTCCGACAACTTTGTCCGACCGTGTGTATGTAACACCAGTTTCGGACAAAATCCGACGGATTTTGTTGTCGGAATGTCCGACCGTGTGCACAAGGGCTAAGACTTCAATGGACCCGCACAAAAAAGCAACTGTTGCATTTTTAATGTGTTTTGCTTCTTTTTTTGGGGGCTAATATTAAGGTCTGTTCATGGAGGGTGACTTTGATGTGACTTTACACTCCCTGGCACTCAAGCAGCACCAAAGTTGCATCAAAGTAGTGCAGGAACCTTTATGGTTCCAAAGTTGCATTTTGGGGTAATGCCTAGTACACACGATCAGACTTTCTGCCAACAAAACCCTAACCCTTGCCCTTAATCCTTACCATAAACCTAGCCCTTAACCCTAACATGGGACTTTGGACACATAAGGTTCCTGCATTACTTTGATATGACTTTGATTCTACTTTGATGCTACTTGAGTAAAAAAAGAAAAAAAATGCAATAAAAAACACATAAAAAAATGCATGTTCAAAAACAAAATATGAACTGCAAAACGCACCGGAAAACTGATCAACCACAACCTGCATAAATATGAACCTAGCCTAAACCTGACCACCTCCAGCTCATTACCCCTGAAAAGGTAACAGGAGGTACAAGAGCCTGGAGTGGCATGAGTGCCTGGCAGTTCTAGTGAAGGTGGTTGCAGGTGAGAGGTCTGTGTACACTTGGATGCAGGCTGGGACCTGACCCAGGGCAGCAGGTGCAGTAGGCAGGCTGGCAGGTGGCTGACAGAAGATACTTGGCAAGCTGCAGGGATGGCCTCCACGAGCTGGACACAGAGCAGGGTAAGGCAAGCGGTCAGTAACTAGCAGGCAGGTCAGTTCAGAGCAGCAGGCAGAAGAATAGTCAGGTTCAGGCTGGAGTTGACAATGGTAAGCAGATAGGCAGAAGGATCGGTCAGGAACGTGGTCAAAGAGCAAGCCGGTGGGATAGTTCAGGCAGAGTTCAAGGGTGGTCAGATGAATAGCAGAACGGAAGCATGATATCAAGCACAGGAACAGAGAGCAGAACATTGTAGACCATAAGGCAAGGTCCTAGTACATCAGAGGTGTTTAAATAATAAACCTGGGTTCCAGGCGCTGTTGGCTGTGAAAACACCCTGTACAGGTCTATGGGAGAAATCTAAAGTGCTAATTTTAAAGGCTTATATGCAAGTTTTTGTCATAAAAAGTGTTTGGGGACCTGGGTCCTGCCCCAGGGGACATGTGTCAGTGCAAAAAAAAAAGCACAGCATCCTCCAGTGAGGGTGGGGGGGGGGAGCAAAGACAGATTATGGTGGTTGGGGACTTAGTTCTTAGAAGGACAGAGAGGGCAATCTGTGACAAAGACCTGAAGTTCTGAACTGTATGCTGTCTACTGGGCGCTCGGCTTCGGCACATCACAGATCTGGTGGACAGCTTACTGGGAGGGGCTGGAGAAGACCTGGCTGTCATGGTGCACGTTGGCATTGGATGGTTACACTACACATCACAATATAGCAAAATCATAGTAAATAAAACACGAAAAAATAAAAATATATATGTGAGTGTAATGTATCATCCATAGGTATAGAACTCACCATATCAATGTGTATTGATCATTGCCGGAGGGACGAAATAACTATACTACTCATAAAAATGACTCATATCCCACTCAAAGTTTAACCCCTGTGGGATGCAAGTCTTAAGCTGGGAAATCCAGAATATATCCCTCCGGCTACATGGCTACACCTCAAGGGCAACTTAAAGTGTGGAGCTACAGGGTGTTCATGCTGTGGTCACATTAAGGAGGGCGACAAATCAGTTACACAGAAGGAATATGACATTGGTTCTTTCCATAATTGTAACACCAGTTATATTGTGTAGCTACTTACTTGTGACATATGTCACATCCAATATGTAGGTAGAACGACGAGGCATCTCCGGGATCACTTCAATCAGCATATATACAGTGTGTCTAAAAAGCAATCAACAAATGTGGCTAAACATTTTAGTTTGTGCCACAATGGGAATATTTCAGCCATTCATGTACAGGTCATTGAAAAAGTGAAGGCCCCCAGTAGAGGTGGTGATGTGTTTCGATTGCTCTGCCAGAGGAAGGTATTCTGGATTTTCCAGCTTCAGACTCGCATCCCACAGGGTTTAAACTTCAAGTGGGATGTGAGTCATTTTTAGACATGTTCGCTGTCAATAAATTCATTTTGTTTCGTTCCATTCCATTTCGTATTAGAATTAATTAGTATTTTTCGTAATTTTCGTTAGGTTCGTTAACTTTTCGTAACAATTACGAATGTTCGTTAAGATGAATTTATAATTATGAGGGGCTCCCACCATCCCTGTGCTGTGGGTTTTTTAACTTCATCGTAACGAATAATCATAATTAAAGATTATTTTGTCCGATAATTAACGATTAATTATTTTGTCCGATTCTGAATCTCCCATCGACTACCAGTACCAGCCTCCCTCTCCCATATTAAAAAAGGTAATTTTCCCAACCCTCACTCAGCAGCAGAAGAAAACCTCTGATTGGTCAACAAAACACCAGTCACGTTTCTGTTGTAATGGAATTTGGATCCGAAATTATCATATTTCGTACAAAATTCGGAAGCATAGAAATTCGTATTTTAGGATCCTCCCGAATGTACAAATTTATGGAAATTAATCGCACATGTCTAGATATTTTTATGAGTAGTACAGTTATTTCCTCCCTCCGACAACGCAATACACATTCATATGGTGGGTTCTATACCTGTGCAGAGGATGGTGGATGATACATTACACTCACATATTCATTTTTATTTTTATGTTTTTATTTACTATGATTGTGCTATATTGTGATCCGATGTCTCTGTGTATGGAGATAATGTTCAGGTATACATCTGGATACATATTCCTCTTCCATTTATCTTTTACACATTCGGATACTCACTAGCTATTAGGTTGTAGATAAAGGGACAAATGGATGGATGGTAATATTGTGGTTTATTGTGTTTTACCCAAATTGTGTTGCCAATCTCCATTGCCCATTTTTGGGCTATTTATCCTACCAATTTCATGGCGTGCTATATGCGATGGTGCCATGTCTGTTCTTCACAGGTGTGATACACATCGCATATGAATTGGTTTTGCAATATACATTATACTTGTGTGTCAATTGTCTTTTTTGTTTAACTGATAATTGCGCGGCCGTGCGACATTACACCTTTTTCTCCCACAAATTGATCTTTCTTTTGGTGGTATTTGATCACCTCTGCAGTTTTTATTTTTTGTGCTATAAAGAAAAAAAAATGCTCCAATTTTGAAAAAAAGCTATATTTTTTTACTTTTTGCTATAATAAATAGCTCCCAAAAATATATAAAAAAACAAGTTTTTCCTCGGTTTAGGCCGATATGCATTCTTCTACATATTTTTGGTAAATAAAATCGCAATAAGCATATATTGATTGGTTTGTGCAAAAGTTCTAGTGTCTATAAAATAGGGGATAGTTTTATGGAATTTTTATTATTACATTTTTTTTTTATTAGTAATGGCGGCGATCTGCGATTTTTATCAAGACTGCGACATTATGGCAGACACATCAAATACTTTTGACATTATTTTGGGACCATTGTCATTTATACAGGGATCAGTGCTATAAAAATGCACTGATTACTGTGTAAATGACACTGGGAGGGAAGGGTTAAACCCTAGGGGGCGATCAAGGGGCTAAGTGTGTCCTAGGGGGTGATTCTAACGGTGGAGGGGATAGCCTACCACTGACGTGATAGCGATTACTGCTCCCGATGGCAGGGAGCAGTAGATCCCTGTCATGTCACAAGGCAGAACAGGGAAATGCCTTGTTTACATAGGCATCTCCCTGTTCTGCAGCTCTGTGACACGATCGCCGGGACACCAGCGGACATCGAGTCCATGGGACCCACGGGCATACCTCCCAACATTTTGAGATGGGAATGAGGGACACCTACTAGCAAACATATGTAGGCATAGGACACGCCCCGTGCCATACCCCCTTAAAGGAGAATTAACCCCCAAAAAAAGGTTAAGTAAATCCACAAGGGCTTTTTTTTCTACCACTACTATTCCGTTATATTGGCTTTTAAAATGTAAAATGTAGCAATTTAGAAATTGGATGAAAGGTTTAGCACTGGGAAACACTTTTTGAAAGATAAAAAGTGTATTTTATATACAGCTATATAGAGATTAGACCAAAATGAGGGACATATGAGGAAAGAGGGATAGAGGGGCATTGCTCCAAATCAGGGACAGTACCTCGAAATCAGGGACAGTTGGGAGCTATGCCCATGGGCACGGTCACGCTGTATGTAGCAGGTGCGCGCACGTGCCCGCTAGCCCCGCTAATTAAAGTGGGCGTACAGGTATGTTGATTTGCCCACCGCTGCCATTGTGCCAACGTATATTATTATTATTATACAGGATTTATATAGCGCCAACAGGTTACGCAGCGCTTTACAAGATTATATATAATATATTGGTGTGTATCGGTGGTTAAACAGTATAAAACACAATATGGAAACACCGATTATACCCATAACAAGAAATTTGCCTGGTTTATACTTAAAAAAAAAGTCAACACCGCACAGCAAATTATTAGCCCCTGACATTTACAGACATTTGTAAAAATCACAGATTTTTTTTTTACAAACTGTCAGTAAATTTACCGACGGATGGCAACCCTGATATGGAGACATGAATGGATGGGTGAGTTAGCTTTCAATATTAAAAATGATTTAAATAGCGTATTCAGTTTCCGGTGCTTTGATACAATTTAGTATATCGGCTATGCAGATATCCAGTCCTGGTCTAGCTCTGTACTGGATCTAGTAGCCAGCTTTGCTCAGCTTTCCAAGCTGCTGGAAATTCTTCCCTGAAGATAAAGAGCAATGAATATTAAATACATTAGAAGAAAAAAAAATATTAAAAATGACAGGAGGGCATTCACAGGGCAGCAAATTAAAGACAGAAAACCCATTTAAATCTGGCCAAAAAAGAAAAATATGGAGATAACCTCCTTTGCAATGGAGAGATTCATTTAAAATGCATTTGGAAAAAAGTAAATGAAATTGGGGGCTAACGATACAGATAATAATTGCTCAGGTAAACCAGCATCATATAAAGCAGAAGCAAGTGACAGATAAATATGATTGATTTATAATTACTGCAATAATAAAAGCAGATTAGTTTTGTCTAGAGATCATTATCTCTCCATTATTACAGGCCAGTGCACAATATGAATTTGTCATTCAGATAATCTTTACAAACAAGTTATGAACAAGGTGACTGCTGGCTGCACAGCTCATCTTAGCACAAAAAAAAAGGAAAAAAAAAAGAATGAAGCTACGACAGGTTATTAAAACAGCTGCTTATATTTTACCTTTACTTTGCTGAATATGCTTGTGAGGAGGCATAAGCAGGCGCAAAAATATGTACCTTCTCTATTTGTCGTGTTCAATGTTACCCTCAAAAGTGAAAATAGAAGAAAACTTTTTTGTGTTGTCACTAGAACTGGAACAGAGGGGAAATCTTCCAATGGGGACACTAGTTCTAGTGACCCTGGTGACAACTCCTCTCCCCTACTGTTTTGGCTATGGGGTAGGAAGTGAAGGAAAATCTCCTCAATAGGACACAGATGGCAAAATCAAAAACTGACAGGGGTCATAATCAGTGGCAGCTGGTGTTTTTATTTTTTTTGGGTGAGGGGTCTCAGGACCTGCTTCCTGATTGGCTGGGAGTAGGATCAGTGTGAGAATAACGAATATTCATTCGCTATTCTCACACAACTGAGTGGGCTTGAAACGCATTACTCTGCCCACCTTTTTTTGAAGCCTATTAGAGCCTGTAATCACCATGCATCCGGTGCCCCACATTTAGATTAGGGGGCCAGACGCATGGATGGAGGGCTGTGCCCTAATGGATGGACTGCCACTGGTCATAATCCTCCCTTACTCTATAGTTCTAATTTAAGTGTAAAAAAAACACCTGTTGACATTGTGAGAAATGCAGTTAGCTCCTAACTTCTTGACTGCTGCAGTAAAATTTTAAATAATATTTACCCCTCCCAGATGTTATAGAGATAAAAGGGAGAGGTTTTCTGTAATCACAAAACAGTGTACTGGGGGGAAGTGCTGTTCCTCCATTGATACTGAAAGTGAGTGAACATTGTCACCCTAGAACTGGAGGTGTGTTACTGGCAGACTAAACACGTAAAAATAAATGAACAAGATCACAAAATATGAAAAATAAATACAGCCACCACATGTAGGAACTGAAAGGGATCACCAAGTGAAAATAAATGAAAAAGAACCTGAAAAAAAAAGAAAATGACTGCAGTCACCATATCTATGGAATGTAAACCTGGATTATCTCTACTACCCCTGCTGTGTCCCCTTGAACCCTGGATTTACTCTACTTCCTCCACTGGGCCCCCTGAACCCTTGATTCTCACTATTATGCCTGCTAGGTCCCGCTGAATTCATATAACCCATATTCCCACTAATACTCCTGCTGGGTCCCTCTGAGACCTGGATTTACTCTACTTCTTCCATGTGGTCCCACTGAACCCTTGATTCTCACTAATATGCCTGCTAGGTCCCGCTGAACTCATGTAACCCATATTCCCACCACTACCCCTACTGGGTCCCTCTGAACCCTGAATTTACTCTACTTCCTCCACTGGGTCCCCCTGAACCCTGGATTTAATCTACTTTTCCACGGGGTCCCCCTGAACCCTGGATTTACTCTACTTCCTCCACTGAGTTCCCCTGAACCCTGGATTTACTCTACTTCTTCGACTGGTCCCCCTGAACCCTGGATTTACTCTACTTCTTTCATTGGGTCCCCTTGAACCCTGGATTTACTCTACTTCCTCCACTTGGTCCCCCTGAACCCTTGATTCTCACTAATACGCCTGCTAGGTCCCGCTGAACTCATGTAACCCATATTGCCACCACTACCCCTGCTGGGTCCCTCTGAACCCTGAATTTACTCTACTTCCTCCACTGGGTCCCCCTGAACCCTGGATTTACTCTACTTTTCCACTGGGTCCCCCTGAACCCTGGATTTACTCTACTTCCTCCACTGAGTCCCCCTGAACCCTGTATTTACTCTACTTCTTCCACTGGTCCCCCTGAACCCTGGATTTACTCTACTTCTTCCATTGGGTCCCCTTGAACCCTGGATTTACTCTACTTCCTCCACTGGGTCCCCCTGAACCCTGTATTTACTCTACTTCTTCCACTGGGTCCCCCTGAACCCTGGATTTACTCTACTTCTTCCATTGGGTCCCCTTGAACCCTGGATTTACTCTACTTCCTCCACTGGGTCCCCCTGAACCCTGGATTTACTCTACTTCCTCCAGTGGGTACCCCTGAACCCTGTATTTACTCTACTTCTTCCACTGGGTCCCCCTGAACACTAGATATACTCTACTTCTTCCATTGGGTCTCCTTGAACCCTGGATTTACTCTACTTCCTCCACTGAGTCCCCCTGAACCCTGGATTTACTCTACTTCCTCCACTGGGTCCCCCTGAACCCTGGATTTGCTCTACTTCCTCCACTGGGTCCCCCTGAACCCTGGATTTACTCTACTTTTTCCACTGGGTCCCCCTGAACCCTTGATTCTCACTAATATGCCTGCTGGGTCTCGCTGAATTCCCTCAGCTTTAATTTCACTTGGTAGACATATTTTAAAAAAATGTGATCAATGCACCTACATTGATAAAAGAATAAAAAAAGGATAAAAGAATATATATATATTTTTTAATTTAGTAAATGTTTGTACTGAATCCCACTAAGCATTGAATCATAGTTGCAATACACTGGCTTACGTATTCTTTACATCTCAGCCCCAGGTCTGTATGGAGGTACAAACCTTCTTTTATGAGTTTGAAGGAAGTAATCAACGGACTACAAGTTTGGTGCACTATTGAGATTTGTAACTCGCTTTCTTGTAGCTTTTCCATTCATAGATCTCAAAACCGAATAAGATTCTCCATAGAGAAACACCTCGCATTTCTAGTAAGTGACGCGGGGGGTAGTTTAAGGGTGGGGGAGTTGGGTAATGCAACCATGTTTCATATAACACCCTAAATATGTTCCTAAAGGTAATCCCTTCACACTGACTATAGCCAATGCAACAGTTCACATTCAGAAATGCCAGGTGTAGATAGCCAAGAATAACACATCACCTAATAAAATATATTAAAACATTAAATATAATCCTTTCTATAATTTGTTCCTGCCTTCTTCACAGTATACTCATTTATTCTGTAACATATCGCTTACTGTATTACTGTGTTTGCATCCAGCTGGTCACTCAGTGGTCATCCTGGGTGCAGTTGTGTGCCTCCTCTGCTGCAATTTCAGTTTTTTTCACGAACCTCACTACTACCGTGCTGGGTGAATGTGAGCACTGAATTCCCACTACTACCCTTGCTGAGTTCTCCAAAATCCCAGATTCCCTCTACTACCCATGCTGGGTCCCCCTGAACCCAGCATTCCCCTGCTGGGTCCCCCTGAACCTGGAATTATCTGTACTACCCATGCTGGGTCCCCCTGAACCCAACATTCTCCTGCTGGATCCCCCTGAACCTAGAGTTATCTGTACTACCCATGCTGGGTCCCCCTGAACCTAGAGTTATCTGTACTACCCATGCTGGGTCCCCCTGAACCTAGAGTTATCTGGACTACCTATGCTGGGTCCCCCTGAATCTAGAGTTATCTGTACTACCCATGCTGGGTTCCCCTGAACCTAGAGTTATCTGTACTACCCATGCTGGGTCCCCCTGAACCTAGAGTTATCTGTACTACCCATGCTGGGTTCCCCTGAGCCCAGAATTGCCTCTACTACCTTTTTTGGGTCACCCTGCTTCCCATGATGGGTCCCCCTGAACCCCCGATTCTCTACTATCAATGCTAAGTCCATCGGTGTGTGCAGCCTATTACATTAGGGTGTGCACCCCAGAGCACAGAAAAACATGCATGTGTATCAGCAGAGCAGTGGAGGGAGTCAGTAGAGCAGAGATTAGTCTCAGTAGTTTCTATTTTTTTTGTTTTTTACAATTTAATTTTTTTCATTATTTTTGACAATATTATTTTCTAAATTATTTTTTACAAGTTGATTACAATATTCCTTTTTTATTCTTTCTTTACAATTTTACATTAGACAGACCTCCGATGTCTCACTTTTGAGACAGAGAAAGGGACTGAGGACAGAGCTTCCCCAGTCCCTTTCTCTCTCTGCACTGGACAGTGAACTAATGGGAAGTGCTCTATGCTGAGCAGCTTTCTGTTCATTCATAAACGGAAGCATAGTAAGCATAGTTTACTATGCCTCAGTTAAGAATGAACGCAGGAGTGACCAGTACAGATCACTCACTGTGTCCATTCAGAAAAGGAAGGGGTCGATAAATTAAATATTTTCTAACCCATTTCCCCGCTCTCAATCCTTAAGCATCCCCCGCAGCAGCCAGCAGGAGAATTAGGGAAGCTGGCAGCACTGCAAGGGGGAAACAGGGGGCACCAGGAAGCATGGGATATCAGGACTGCTCAGGGTGATTAGGGTGTGCCCAGTGTGGAGAGGCGACCCTGTGTCATGCTGTGGATTAGCAATATATGCCTGATTGTGGCAGAAGCAGGCATGCTAATTACACACCTGTAGGCTGGGTTCCTATGCATCCCAGGGATCGAGCTCAGAGTTCCCACTTGGAGACAGCTCCATCCAGGCAGACAGGAAGTCTTGCAGAGGAATCGGGACGACTCCGCTCTATAGACACAACATCTGTGTATGAGGGTCAGGAGGACACCCATGTTCCCTAGGAGAGGGAGGCTTCAGCTGGAAGGATGAGCGTATGCTCTGAGGAGCAACTCAAAGACCTAGGCGTGAGGTCTGAAGCAACGGTGCTGCAAGAGAGTAAGCCAGGAGGCTGAAGGTTTGAACTATATAGCAATGGTGGAACCCTCTGCGAGGCAAATTGTTGTTATTTTCTTTGAACTTTGTTTCCTTTAAATAAAAGTGGGCTGCCATGCCCTTTAAATGCAGTCTGGACTGACAAGTGTTCCTGAAATCGCATGCACCACTAGAGCTTAATCACCTCGAACATCTTACACCAGGCACACCCAGCACACCCTGTGCATACGCCGATGGCTAGGTCCCACTGAACATAGGACCCCTGTTTATTGATTACGATGTCCCTGTTGTAGGTTCTCCCCCACTTCCTGCCCAGTAAAGCCTTTGTCACCATGACAGTAAATGAGGGTAAGTCTCTCTAAACCCTTGTACACACGGTCAGATATTACGACGGAAAATGTCCGATCGGACCGTTTTGTCGGATAATCCGACTGTGTGTGGGCTCCATCGGACTGTTTCCGTTGGACTATCCGACAAAGTTTTAGAGCTGGGCTATAAAATTTTCCGACAACATGATCCGATCGGACTTTGTCCGATCGTTTGTAGAGAATTCCGATCGGACAAAGTTCCACGCATGCTCAGATCAAATTCTTAGACCATAGCTATTGGCTACTAGCCTGAACGTAGTCCTGTCGTAACGAAATAACGTCATCACGTTCTGAACGATCAAATTTTCCGACAACTTTGTCCGACCGTGTGTATGCAACACCAGTTTCGGACAAAATCCGACGGATTTGGTTGTCGGAATGTCCGACTGTGTGCACAAGGACTAATAGAAACCACAGATAACTGTAAACATCCAATAGGGCTTCAAATCCTTCCCCACTCCAAAGCTAAAAAAAAAAAAAAATGTAAAATTAGCTTGACATACCCTTTACATTTTGTGTAGTTTATGGACCTATTAGCAAGTCCTTGGGTAAATTTAGTATAGTTTTATATTCCTTGCGATTAATGTAACGCTGCAATCGTAGGCCTTCGTCATACTCTATCCATAACATGACATGAGGACCTACAGAGATAATAATAATACTATGTATCATCCGCTGTCACTGGTACAGGAAAGTGTATCACAAAGGAAAGTGCGCCAGGGGAAGACATTTAGTCAATTTAAAGTTGAAGCTGTTGAACACACCATGGACATCTCAAACCGCTGTAATATCCCACATGGTAAACCTGCTGGGGAGTTTCCTAAGAATGATGTTGCTTACTACAATTTTATAGCGTTTGAAACGGTGTCCCTAGGCATTCACGCTGACACTCTGTAGATAAAGTACTGCGTAGAGAAAAAAAAAAGATAGGCTAGATTTATATCTACAGAGCTTCTTGGTGGACGTTACGAAGATTCAGACTTTGCAATCATGGTCTACTTTTACTTATTGGACTGTAAAAATCATTATAGATAATTACATGCACTGAGTTTTAGAGAT
This sequence comes from Lithobates pipiens, assembly GCF_037356315.1. Lineage (NCBI taxonomy): Eukaryota > Metazoa > Chordata > Amphibia > Anura > Ranidae > Lithobates > Lithobates pipiens. The sequence continues at coordinate 294,512,347 of NW_027507785.1, forward strand.
GATTTAGAATCAGTTCTATTGTGTTCTTTGCGGTCACTAAAAAAAGATTTGGCTGCATGGAAAATAACTTAGGAAATGTTTCCTAAAAAGTATCGAGAGATCATTCAGCTGGGTAATGAATTAAAGAAGAACTCCAGCCAGAATTCAGTTAGAAATAGTAAAGCTGTACTCCAGGGAATTAAACAATGCTTTTTTTTGTCTAGGGTAAAAAGGTACATTTACTTACCTTATCCCTCGCAGGTTCCTCACTCCATGTGACCGGTCCTCTGTAGCCTCTTCTCTTTGGCGTTTGGGCTTCAATTTGTATAACAACCATGTGTGCATCAAGCCTTTACAAAGCATTTTTCAGAGTTTTTTGGTAAGCTTTCTAAATGCCCCTAGGGCTCGTTTACAGTTTCATTTGGGGGCAATAAAACCCCACGGTTGAGCTGTGTTTTCACTGGTTATCAACGGCCCCCCCTTTACTTAGCTAGGCAGGGGTTGGAGGTGAACACATGCCACGGTCCCGATGCTTTGCTTCAAGCCTACAGAAGGAATTTTACTCCCTCTTGTGCTTGGCATGCACTACCACTGGCTGAACGTGACCCATTCAAGTGAATAGGGCCAAGCTGCAACCGATCCACAACCATGCATAATGCATTAATTTATGACATGGTAGTCCAACATTTGGGAATTAAAACAGGTGGTGAGGAGGCCATACAATGTCTACACCGTCAAATGCTCCCCGAAAAGGCATCAGAACACAGATCACTTCAGAAACTAAACCATACAAGGCCTTAAAGTACCATACAGCTCCAATTTGAGAATGTTTAACACACATTTTATTGGGAGTGCTACTGACAGTCACCATAAATGTAGCACCCTCCTAGATAGGCTGCTAGATAGGCTAGGTAAATGTAGTTTTTCTTTTGACTCCCCTTTGTAATCAACAGAGCAGTTTTTGATTGCTTAGGACTGTTCTAGGCTTCACTGGCTAGTGACTGGTTCGACCGCTTCCTCCTACATTCTAGAAGGTTCTAGCATGTAGTGGGCTGGAAGAGGCAGAGCCACAGTCTGAATATTTAGGTGGTCTCAGCCAATCCCTGGCGGGAGAGTGCCTAGTAGATAGCTGAGGAGTGCATAAATAGTCTGGGGCCTGAGGCAATCTTGTTCTTGTCCAGGAGAAGTTCTCATCCTTAAAGCGGTGTTCCAGCCAAATCTTATTATTTTTTTAAAGTCAGCAGCTGCAAACACTGTAGCTGCTGACTTTTAATAAGGACACTTACCTGTCCAGGGAGCCCGTGCCGATCCGTCCATCAGATCGGGTGCAGGCCCCGCCATTCCAACTAAGGGAAACAGGCAGTGGAGCCTTGCTTAGTGAATGGCCAGCTTGTCTTCTGGGACACACACATGTCCCAGAAGAGAACGGGGGGGGGGGGGGGTTGGCTCGCCGCAGATGTACCTATGCTTGAGATCCCAGCTATGCTAAAGATGGGGGCCTGTTTGCTGAAAGTCTCTGGAATTATTCAAAGAATTTCACTGAGGATCTGGTCTGGAGAATTCACTGGAGTACAGGGGCGGACTGACAACTCATGGGGCCCCCGGGCAATCTGAGATTATGGGCCCCCCAGGCAATCTGAGATTATGGGGCCACAAAGCATATGGTCATATGGTTATTTCCTCCAGCCAAATGGTCAGTCCACCCCTGCTGGAGGAATGTCTGTCTGACAGGTAAGGAGGCATCCAAGTATCCAGGGACATTGTGAGTACAGACAAGTGCAGGATCCTGGTGTCTGTAGCTGTTGCTGTTCCATGTGTATCAGTAATAGTGTTTGCCTGACCTGGGATATTTCTTATGGTGTCTCAATGCTGTCCATTTCTCTGAGCCGTTGCTAGATGGACTGTCCTAAGAAGTAGTGACAAATTAGAGTGTCCTCTGATTACTGTTCATCTTTCATGGAGTATCCCACAGCTCCCTATATCCTATCCAAGTTACTCAGCAATACATGTTGAAAAAAGACAACCCATAGACTGTTAATTTAGCTGGAAGAGCGACTGTTGCTGTGTGCCAGGCTGCTGTTGCACTAACTTAAAGGAGGAATCCGTAGAAAACCAACAGCCCTTACTTTCTGGAGTGAGCTCTGCATAAACAAGCTGCTTAAAGACAACAGTAAGATTCATTACTAAATAATCTTGTAGGAAGTTTAAAAAAATTGTCTATCTGCTTGTTTAAAGTGACAGTCAGTGCTCCCATTAAAATCTGTGTTTATTATTACCGCTCTAGAACTAAAAAGTTCTTCAACGTCTTTAAGAACGTTACTCAAAGCTTACTGATAGCCTTGCAAAAAAATGTTGCTGTACACACTGCTTTTATACAAGCTGAAGTCCGCCTGAACAAGGCCTAACTATTTATCTCTTTGCTTATGATTCTGCTTTAAAGCAAACTTGTCATTAAAGTAAAAAGGCAAACCAATGCCTACTTTGCTAGCCACCCTGGGATGTCTAAGCCTCAGCATGGATAGCTACCACCCAAAATTCTCTTCAATCCAGTACTTCCTGATATAGATGACACTCCCCTCCAACTAATTACCTGGCCCAAGCGTTGTTAAAATGTAGGCAAAGGGCAGGCCAAACAATATGCTGGCATAAAAAATATTGGTTGTTTGTATTTGCTAGTGAAATTTGAAAGATGGTGGATGGCGGCACTGAAGGTGTACACAGCGAAATATGGAGATAATGGGGGGGGGGGGGGGGGGGGTTGATAGTAGCAGGCATACAGGGAACCAAATTCTAGTAATGTGGTCCTCTATGCAGTGGTGACAGATTTTCTGGAAAATACACAGGCCACAAATGGGCAATCATATGAAATATACAGGTAACAAAACAGACAATTGTTACAATATAAGAGCAGCAAATGGCCCCAGTTATGACAATATGCAGGCAATCAATGGGCATTCGGAAATATATTTTGATAACAAATGGACAATCATGACAATATTTTAGGTATAAAAAGGGTCAATTGGTACAAGACAAAGCACTAATTCAGACACCCCTCAAAAACGTCACCTTCATTCTTCCCAAGCAAAAATCATCCAGCCCCAGCAAAATCTCCCCAAAAGCAAAATTGTCCCTTCACTACACCCCCCCCCCCCCCAAGCACAAGGCCCCCTATATCAGGAAACCCTATCCCTATCCCAGCAACAATGCCATCCAACAAAGGTCTCACCCCTCATTCACAGGCTCAACAGCCCTCAGATGCAGAGAAGTGCCCACTGGAAGAGCGAGTGGAAGTACTAATCCTAATCCCTGAATTTATTTTCCTTCAATCTTGTTCTACAGTTGTGGAGAAGTTTAAAGCAGGGTTAGGTTATAACAAAAATATCCCAAGCTTTCAACATCTCAGGTACTGTTCATTCCATCATCCCAAAATGGAAAGAGCATGGCACAACTGCAAACCTACCAGGACAAGGCCGTCCACCTAAACTGATGGGCCCGGCAAGGAGACCATTAAAGTGGTTGTAAACTCCCATACATTAATTGTACCTATAGGTAAAGCTATAATAAGGCTAAATAGGTACTGTAAATATCTCCTAAATGTGCACAGTTTAGGAGCTATTTGCTGTATATGCAGTCCTTCAGAGTATTGTGCTGTGAACGACGGTGCATAATAGCACATTATGGCTTTTCTTTGCAGGTCAGGAAAAAAAAAAATGAACTCTGCGGTTCACTTCCTCTTTAATCCTCTTTAAAGCAGTCAAGAGGCCCATGGTAACTCTGGAGGAGCTAAAAAGATCCACAACTCAGATGGGAGAATCTGTCAACAGGACAACTATTAGTTGTGTACTGCACACATCTGGCCTTTATGGAAGAGTGGCAAGAAGAAAGTCATTGTTGAAAGAAAGCCATAAGAAGTCCAGTTTGCAGTTTGCGGGAAGCTATGTGCGGGACACAGCAAACATGTGGAAGAAGGTGCTCTGGTCAGACGAGACCAAAATTTAACTTTTTGGTCTAAAGGCCATCCCTACCATGAAACATGGTGGTGGCAGAATCATGTTGTGGGGATGCTTTTGTTCAGCATGGACAGGAAAGCTAATTAGAGTAGACGGATGGAAGACAGATGGAGCTAAATACAAGGAAATCTTAGAAGAAAAACTGTTAGAATCTTCAAAAGACTTGAGACTGGGGCGGAGGTTCATCTTCAAGCAGGACAACAACCCTAAACATACAGCCAAGTCTTTTTGTCTAGGGGATTGGAGAAGGGATATATTACTTAGCTAATCCTCCCAGTACAAGACCGGTCCAGCACCACCACACTCCAGCAGTCTTGAGTTGTGGACTATTCCTGAAGTCACCAATCCCAGAGCAGGTGCTATAGACCAGGAAGAGTCCACCACTGGACCGTGGGGGAGCACAATTTTCTGGTTTTTTGTTGGGGGGCTCTATAATGGGTGGAAGTGGGTTAGCGACAAGTGTTTGAAGAGGAAACAGACGTTGGCACTGGAACTCAAAAATGTTCGGTACTGCCTACATTCCTGAAACGCGTTGGGATTTAAGATGTGCTGCTTGCAGAAACCTAAAAAGTACAGCTTCATTCTGATTGGTGGTAACACCATCTTGTTCTCCACACACCCCACAAAATATTCCTGTGCCCCGTGTTGTGTATTTTACTTTTCTTTAGTCGGTTTTTGGCTCGCGCTACTCATGTTAATGCAACCTTTTCTTTACACATCACAGACTTTTTTTCTCTGAATTCGTCCAATAATGTTTGCCTATTATTATTCATACTTTCAGTTCCCCCCAGATTACCCAAACACAGATCTCACGCAATCTCTTTATTATTGCTCAAAGGTCTTTCTTGTTTCCCAGTCAATCCATTGTACATTTTACCATCAGGAGAATTGTAAAACATCTATTTGTAATATGAAAACTTACCTGTTCCCATTTTGTCTCCTTTTGAAGAAGCTCTCGCTTCCTAACTTGCTGGAGTCTGTCCACAGAGAAATGTATAAATGCTCTGATATTCTCTAAAAAAAACTCACTAAAAAGCCGAAACAGAGGTTCCAGCACACTGTCCCTGTAGACAAATGTATGTATATTAAGGTCCAATGGTTAAAAATTAGTGATCACAGGAAGGTTCTAATTTTTGACCTCTACCTCCACAATAGAGATGGAACATTATCACCACTGACACAAGCATTAAAATATTCACTGCACCATTACATTAAAAGAACATCTTCCATAATGTAATATGAATTAAAAAAAAAAAATACAGAAGTTACTTTGACGTGCATGATGGCTTCATAAAAAATTGAATTTATTGGTATATTATATAACTAAAGGCAAAACTTTTTTTTAAGTTTTGGATAGAGGGGGAGAGATATTAGAATGCCTGGCAAGTTTTATTGCTGTCTGTACCCCTGTTAGGGAGATTCACCCTCCCTATTTCTTCTTTTACCGTTATCATTGAAAGCAAAATTCACAAATTTGGTTTGTAGGGTTGCCACTTTTTCTTCAAGCCAAACCCAAACACTTTAGAGGCGCACAGTAATTATTATTATTATTTTTTAGCGTACACTATAGGATAGTAACAGACCTGGGACACCTTTGGGCGCTTCAAAGAGAATAGTAATGTGGCTTGCATAGTGCCCCCTCACCCTCCTGTCTGGCCCTGTTCCGAGTTCCACTCCTGTCTGAATACTGTGTCCGGGTTTCAGGTGCACTGAAGCCTGGACACATGATTCAAAACCCGGACTCTCCTGGTGAATCCAGGACAGGTGGCAACCCTACTTCTAACCTATCTTATCTTTGCCTTGACTGTTTCTCCAGGAAGAGAAGATGGGATATTCACATCTCAAAGAACATCTTTTATAACTGCATGTTCCAATGGGTTGTCCCCAAAAAAGTAATAGAGGGGAAATCTTCCAATGGGGAAACTAGTTCTGGTGACCTGGGGGTCCCCAAGGAATTCCCTTAATTTATAAGGGATTTCCTCTCACTTCCTGTTTGGCTTCAGAGCAGAAAGTGAAGGGAAATCTCTGCAATAGGACACAGATGGTGAAAAAACAGACAGGGGTTATGATCCTCCCTCACTCTATCCAAAATGAAAAAAAAAAGTTTTGCCTATAGTTCTACTTTAACCACTTCCCGCCCAAGGCCATCATATGACATCCTGAAATTTAAGTGGAGATATCTGAATGATGCCTGCAGCTACATCAGGTGTGGTCCTATTGATTTCAATGGTGAGCTTGACAGGCAATGCCACCTATCAAACTCTGCAACCTTAGTTAAAAATGTGCCATATGTACAGCCCTGTCAGTCTTTAATGTTAGAATTGGGGTTCCCCTGAATAAGACCATATCATTTTTTGAGCGATAACCCCAACTTCAAGCATCACTATGCTCAGATAGGATCAGGCCCCAATGAATGTAATGGAAATCCTAGCGTTAAGCATTGAAACACTTCTGGTGAAGCTTTAAATCTATCAAATGAGACCTAATACATAATATGGCTTTTATTTGGGTTGATTTCATCCATGTGTCTCTGGGAAAAGTGAAGAGAAATCTCCACTGATCTTTATCGTTTATAATAAAATAATAATGCTTTATATCTGACCCATCAATACACAGACTAATTAACAAGTAGTCAAGGGCAGGTTTCATTTTGCTGTATTGCTACTTTTAAGCAGTGGTGGGATGGATTTATGAATGAGTAAGTATAGGCACTTAGTGCCTAAGTATAATAAATCTCATAATTTTTTTTGTCCTTGTTAGCATTGCCTTGCTGTGCAGCAGAACTGATACACTTCCCCCAAAGTGTGCATGCATGGAGTGTTCTGAAAACCTTCTGCAATCAATTGATGGATGGGCTTTCCAGTCCGGAGTTTACAGGTGGCCAGAAGATAGTGAATAAGATTACTGAACAAAGTCATTTATGCTCCTTCTCCTATGATAAGCCTCTCTCCAAGTAGCCAAGTATGTCCCTCTTCTTGCACAGGAAGGTGCTCCTGGAGGGGCTCTGCAAAGCGAGGAGTAAAATAAGATGACCACATGTAGAGACACTTTACCGTCTTCTGCTCTTCTGTTGATAAATGGATGAATGGATTCCTCAGCCTCTTGTTGACTAATGTCAGTTATCCTCTTTCTCCTGTGATAAGCCTCTCTCCATGTAGCCATGTCTTACCCTCTCCTTGTACAAGAAGGTCTTCCTGGGGGGGCTCTGCAAAGTAAGATAGAAAAAAGGACCACATGTAGAGACGCTTCACCATTTTCTGCTCTTTTGTGGATAAATGGACAGTTGAAGAAAAAGAAGATGAATTAATGTCAAGATTGCATCGCACAGCACGTTTACTATTATTTCAGGTTCCATAAAACATTCTATGGAAGTGAATGCTCAGGGTGTGATAATGAAATTAGAGACAGACCTTTGTGAGAAAGATGGGCCTGCAACCACTAGCCACCAGAAACTAAAAGACAGCAAACAACTCATGTTACAAGTAAGTAAGCTTTGTCTGCTCCTGTTGAGAGGGAGATCCTCCAGGAAATTAATGTGAGGCAAAGGATGTTGCTGCATCAGTGATATTGACAGAGATCCACAGAACTAGCATTGGTATGTGGGCAGGGTCTACTGCGCCTGTGCATGTGGGGTAACATTTGTGCGGAGCGTGCTCATCTATGCCCGGGACCAGGCGGAAGACTACGGTCATCTGAAGAATCTAACATTAAGGCAGTTCCCTGGATTAGAGATGAGCTTTCACTGTATGAAGTAATAATGCAGAGTTCCTCTGAAAAGTGACTTGTCCTATGTCACTACACACGTTTACATGCTGAGCCTGCGTTCACTCCACCAGTCCAGCGTACCTCTGTTACCTCACTTCCAGTAAAAGAATGGGGTCCTGCTGAGCACCTAGCATGGACCTCATGCGTGCTCTCACTTAACTCAAAGATCCTGGTAACACTAGTCTGTTCCTGGTTGCCATGGAAGATGGACTGCTGGCAAGGCAGCCAGATCATTGACACCCTCGCTACCAGAGAATATGTCACCTTACTAGGTACCACGCCTAACGACTGGTTGCTTGTAGCTTGTTCCATAACTTGGTTGCCCATAGCAATTAAACTTCTTTTCCTTGTCTTGTCAAGTTAACCTTTTGTAGTAGTGTTACTCATCCCCCATAGTGCAATTACAGACCCAGGTTCTTTGGAACATGCCAGAAACAGCATACACCCCTTTGCATAACTTCAGACTAGACTCATAATGGTTAAGTTATAGAAAAGCTTCATGGCAATACAACATGAACAATGTTCTGTTCCTAACTGTAACTATTTTTTTAATTTTTTTATTTATTTATTTCAGTTACTTATATAGCGCCATCAATTTACGCAGCGCTTTACATATACATTGTACATTCATACATCTAAAATGTCATAGTGGCCCAGGCATACCTCTGCGAGGTGAGAGTCCATATATGCATTGTCCATAACTCGGATGCTGTCAGTGGCTCTCAGTTTCTTCAGCGCCATCCTAGCACTCACAGGTGTCTCCACATTCTCTGCACTGTTCTCCACTCCAATTCCTGGCTCTTTCCCTTCCGCTCCTGGTCCTAGAGGTCCACATCACTTATATCACAGGTGGGCCCACTAAAACCAAAACATTGGGAAAACTGAACCAAATATGTTTAACCCCTTCCCCAGCCTAGGCCGGCTCCATGAACTAACTACATACTTTTCATTTCATACATTTCATTTATACATGACTGAGCTCTTTCCAGTTGCCAGCTAGATGTTGCTTGCGATGTCATGGCTGGGGGCAGGTTACCTGCAAGGCACAGGCACTTATTAGTTGTATCCACCCGCATATACTTTTCCCCACCCACTGCTCAGACCTAGAAGAATCTGGGAAACTGTTGGTGCCTGGAAGAACCCGCACCAGACACTGACTAGGGAGAGAGTCTTTGGGGGAGATTTACTAAAACCAGAACACTCAGTGAATCAGCTTCTAAACTCAGATTTTTCATTCAAGCTTTGACAATAAAACCTGGAAGCTGATTGGTTTCGATGCAAATCTGCACCAGATTTTGCAAGCTCCAGTTCTAGTAAATCTCCCCCTTTGTGTCTTTAATGGGTGGACAGCATTGGCAGCTGGTGCTCCATTTTTTGGGGGGGAGGGGCGCAAACAAACCACCCGACACCCCAACCCAGTTGTGTAGGTTGGTTGATCGATCGGCAGCTTCTGCCTGCTTTTTTTTTTTTTTTTTTTTAAATGTATATTTATTGAGAAAAATTTTTCATTTACAGAACAAAAAGAAGATTGCTTTCAATACATACAGACAAAATTAACATTGCAAATGTAACAGCAAAAACCGCCGCAGGCGGGACATCAAATGTTGATATCTTGATATAAAACATAGGGGGGAAAGGAAAAAGGATACACCACAGGTCTGCAAATAAAGATGCATAAGTAAACCAAATGCCGTAAACTATATAGGCGATGCAGGGATAGGATCCCGGGGGGAAGCCCCAGGGAGGCTGACCCGGGGGACCACATCCATACAGTAGGATGTTGCCTCAGGGTTCAGAATGGAGTTGTCCCATCTATCCCATATTTTAAAAAATTTAGGTAGGGAGTCCTGCGCCAGGGCCGTCATATGTTCCATTCTGCGTATGTTTGCCACCGCGGATATCAAAGCGCAGGAATCACTCTTTTGGCAGCTAGAAGGACATAAGCTGTCAGCTTCTTAGCGCTTTTAGATAGTGTTGCCACCGGCAAGCCCAATAAATAATGCCTAGGATCCAAAGGGATATCAATCCCCAGCACAGTATGGAGCAGGGATTGGACCATAGACCAAAAGGGTACAATCATAGGGCAACTCCAAAAAATATGATAATGAGTGCCCTCATGTCGCAGACATCTCCAACACAGCTTAGATATAGAGGGATCATATTTATGCAACATTTCAGGAGTCTTGTACCAGAACATCAGTATCTTATAAGCCGTCTCTCTCTGCTCCACACACCTAGAGACTTTGGAGGTAGACATCCAGATATCCTGCCATTGAGAGATAGTTAAAGGAGACTGTAAAACAGAGGACCATCTTCTCATATAGAGGTGAGTGTCCGTGTTGGGGGTGGTTGAGTTATGAAGTATGCTATATATGGAGGATATTAGACCCTTCTGGCAAGGACCCTGGGAGCATAAGGTTTCAAAGGTACTAGGGTTGACCAAAGCCAGATCTGGGGATCTAGAATGAAAATAGTGTTTGAATTGAAGATATGAGAAAAGAAGTTGGTTCGGGATATCATACTTATTCTGGAGCTCTAGAAAGGATAGGAATTTACGGGATATCGGATGTACCAAGTGGCGAAGTTGGAAGATACCCGAACTAAACCAGGGGAACATGTTCTTCAGGGAGAGGCTGTCTGGAAGGTCTGGGTTGAATATAACATTCAGCAAAGGTGAGCATAGAGAAGAGAGAGAGAACCTCTTGTGACATTTTTTCCATATGGATAAAGAAAATAGCATCGGCCCAAGAAGTATGCGTCTAAGCTGGACCATAGATGAGGGCAAATCTGACCACAGCATAGAGCACGGGTGAACCGGACTGACAACGCTCATCTCTAGTTCCGACCATCTACTGGAAGCGAAATACGACGACCAGGAGATAGCCGGCAGGAGGTGAGTCGCATAGAAATACTTCAATATATCAGGAGCTCCCAACCCCCCTTGGGATCGTGGAGCAAAGACCACGGACTGGGCAATTCTGTGCATTTTATTTCCCCATATGAATTTGGTGAAGGCCCGTTGAATATTTCTAAGCTGAGGCATGGGTATAGCAATTGGTAACGTTTCAAAGAGATATAAAAACTTAGGGAGTATGGCCATTTTTAGTACATTGATCCTACCCAGGAGGGATAGCGGGCAAGTCGACCAGCTTCGGAGCAAACTATGTGTTTCCGCAATCAGAGAAACAAAGTTTGCTACGTATAAGGAATCATATGTAGCAGTTAAATTAATGCCAAGGTACTTGAGGGAGACAGGGCACCAATGGTAGGGGAATTCATTTTTTAACGAAGCTAGAAGTGGGGGAGGGATGTGAATGGGGAGCGCTTCAGTTTTAGTCGTGTTGACCTTATATCCCGAGAGTCTACTGAATGCATCTAGGAGTGTATGAAGTTTGGGAAGGGAGATGTGGGGTTTCGTCAAGGTGAGGAGAATGTCATCGGCAAAGAGAGACAGCTTATAGTCCTTCGACCTAAGGGAGACGCCGCTTATGTCCGGGTCATCCCTTATAGCTGCGGCCAAGGGCTCAAGGCATAATATAAACAACAGGGGGGAAAGAGGACATCCCTGTCTAGTACCATTACTATGCGTAAAGAGTGGTGACCTATAAGATGCCAGTTGGACCTGAGACGTGGGTAGCGAGTACAAGGCCTGCAGAGCTGACAGGAAAGAACCAGAAAATCCAAAACGCTGAAGTGTGGCAAACATATACGGCCATCCCAGCCTGTCAAAAGCTTTTTGTGCGTCTAAACTTAAAATAATGGCAGGGCGGGATGTCTTGTCGAGCAGGTCTATGAGGTCGATGGTACGTCTAGTGTTGTCACCAGCTCGTCTACCCAGGACAAAACCCACCTGATCATTATGGACCAGGACGGGAATCATCAGGGAAAGTCGATTAGCTAGAATTTTGGTAAAGATCTTATAATCGGAGTTAAGTAAAGCTATGGGTCTGTAATTATCCGGTAGGGTAGGGGATTTACCCGGCTTCGGGATAACCGTTATGTGAGCATGTAGAAACTGGGAATGAGGTACTATTCCTTTCTGTAAAGAGGAAAAAAGATTTAGTAAATGAGGGCTAAGCGTCGGGAGGAAAGATTTATAATAGATATAAGGAAGTCCGTCTGGGCCTGGGGATTTGTGGGACGGGAGTGCCTTTACTACCGCTGCCAACTCCTCAGGCGAGATGGCAGCATTCAGGGTGTCCACCTGAGAAGAGGACAACAAAGGCAATTTCAAAGAGGTACAAAAGTCATTAAAGTGTTCTTGAGAGAACACATGGTTGGGATCGGAGGTCAGGCAGTTATATAATTTTTTATAAAAAGCACCAAAAACTTTAGTCATTGTTAAGGGGCAGTAAGTCGGAGTGCCATCTGACTGTATAAGAAGATCAGGATAAGAGTGAAATGGGTGGGGCTTAAGCTTATTCACCAGCATCCTATGAGGCTTGTTGGCGAACTCGTAAAATTTCTGTTTTGCCCAAAGTAGGGCTTTAGAGCATTTATGCATGTCCAGAGATTTTAACCTTTCGCGTAAGGAGGTCACTGTGCGAAGACGGGGCACCGAAGGGGAGGATAAGAGCAGAGCCTCAGCTTTTTGCAATTGCGAAAGGATGTCAAGTCTCTGCGCAGCCGAGTCTCGCTTAAGACGGGAGCCGGCAGAAATACATATTCCTCTGAAGAAGGCCTTGTGAGCCTCCCATAAGGTGGACACGTCCCGCACAGATCCTACATTCAGTTGAAAAAAGTCAGTTAAACTTTGGGACAAGTGAGCTTCAGTGACCGGGTCACGGAGAAGGAAATCATTAAGTCTCCAGTGGCAAGTCCGGGGTGTAGAAGTGGAGAGGGCAAGGTCAAGCTGAACCGAGGCATGATCCGACCATGTCATGGGGTTCAACTCCGCGGCTACTGCCGACGTCAATAGAGGTGCCGTTACAAAAATATAATCTAATCTAGAGTACATCTTATGGGGGGGGGAATAGAAAGAAAATTGCCGATGTGTCGGGTGCTTAATCCTCCAAATGTCTAGGAGGTTATGGGACCTAGTGAGTTTGCGAAACGCAGTGGATTGGCGTTCAGATTTACAGGAAGGGTTACCTGAAAATAGGGTTTGTCTATCCCTCCTAGCGGACATAGTCATGTTAAAGTCCCCGCCGATGATCATGAACGGCTGGGCATATGCGCCCAGCGTATCCAAGACCCCAGTGAGGAACTGAACCTGACCCGAGTTGGGGGTATAAATATTAATTATAGTAAGAGAACCAGATAGGTAGTCACAGTCCAGGAGAATATATCTACCCTGCGGGTCAAGGAAAGAGGACTTCACCCGCAACGGACAGGTTTTTTTAATCAGTATCGCGACCCCGGCTTTACCAGAGGGGTCGGAGGCCATAAAAGAAACTGGAAAATGCTTGGCAGCAAATTTAAGAGAACTCCCTGGGCGGAAGTGAGTCTCCTGGACTAGGACCACATCTGCGTTGGAGGACTTGAACTCCTTCAGAGCCAACCAACGCTTATGAACAGAGTTCAAGCCCTTAACATTATAGGTAAGTACCCTCAAAGCCATTGTGCATGAAGTAATTGGAGCTTAAAGTACCCATACCGTATATACTCGAGTATAAGCCGAGATTTTCAGCCTCTTTTTTGAGGCTGAAAGTGCCCCCCTCGGCTTATACTCGAGTCATCGCTGTCTGTCTGCCCGATCAGCGTGTCGAGCAGACAGACAGCGGCCATTCTAGGATTCAAAGGCCGCGCCTCCGTCTCCGCCTTCGCCTGTGATAGGCGGAACACTGAATTTCCCAGCAGTCTGTGTTCCGCCTATCACGGACGTCCTCTCATCCTCGTCCGTAGTATGAGGATGAGCGGACGTCCATGATAGGCGGACCACTGACTGCTGGGAAATTGAGTGTTCCGCCTATCACGGACATCCGATAGGCGGAACACTCAATTTCCCAGCAGTCAGTGGGAAATTGAGTGTTCCGCCTATCACCGACGGAGGCGCGGCTTTTGAATCCTAGAATGGCCACCGACGAAGAGCTGCGGGACGGGCCGGGACGCAGGCCGGGACGGGACGCAGGCCGGGACGCAGGCCGGGACGGGACGCAGGCCGGGACGGGACGCAGGCCGGGACGGGACGCAGGCCGGGACGGGACGCAGGCCGGGACGGACACAGGCTGGACGGACACAGGCTGGACGGACACAGGCAGGCTGGACACAGGTAGGCTGCACGGACACACACACACACACACACACACACACACACACACACACACACACACACGGATGCATGCACACACAGGGATGGATGGACACACACGGATGCATGGACACACACACACACACACACACACACACACACACGGATGCATGCACACACACAGGGATGGATGGACACACACACACACGGATGCATGGACACACACACACACACACGGATGCATGGACACACACACACACACACACACGGATGCATGGACACACACACACACGGATGCATGGACACACACAGGGATGGACGACACACAGGGATGGACAGGCATGTCTCACCCTCGGCTTATACACGAGTCAATAATTTTTTCCAGTTTTTTGGGGGTAAATTGGGGACCTCGGCTTATATTCGGGTCGGCCTATACTCGAGTATATACGGTAATTAACATACAGTAACCAAATATACCTGTACAGACCAAGGAAATACTGGAAATCGTGGTGTATCCTAGGGATGAAAAGCACGTGAAAACATAACATATCAACAATGCATCTAATGAGTGATAAAGAAGGCATCCAAAATAAGCAAAAAATGAAAAAAAGGCCAAAAAAAGGCCTAAAAAATGGAAAAATAAACCATAGGTAACAGAAAAAAGGCCTGGGGGGTAAAAACCACCCAGGAGTCCGCAGCCGCGGCCGCGGAACAAAAGGAGGCACATCAGGGGTTCCAGCTCATCTGGAGAGACCCCGCCACCACCAAAGTCACAACCTATAACTAAGGGTGCGTACATCCCCTGTCAAGGGGAAAAAACATGGTGAAACAAGGACCGAAATCGAGTCCAACCCGACCTGACGTTTGAGATTTCTCTTCAAGGAGGCAATCTGGGATGCAAGTTACGCTGGGGAGTAGAGAAGGGTTTCTGCGATTTCTGGCGAGCTGGTGTCCAAATCCGTGCCGGGATAGACGAGGGTCTGGGCGTCGTTGGAAGCGGGATGGGGTCCTCATCTGGCAAAGGTGGTAAACCCAGATTGCGTATGAAAGCCTCGCTTTCCTGAAGATCTCTCATGGAGTATTGAGTCCCATCTTTAGAGGCCGAGAGACGAAAGGGGAAACCCCAGCGATACGGGAACTGGTGATTTTGCAGATGCGTAGTCACAGGACGAAAGCTGCGACGTTTGGCCAAGGTTATAGGGGATAAGTCGCTGAAGATTTGTATCTTGGCTCCTTTAAATTCCAGACGGGACTTGTTACGGGTGGCCATGGTCAGCGCTTCTTTGCTGTCGTAGTAGTGGAAGCGCACAATGATGTCTCTAGGGTTGGCCCCAGCTGGGGGCTTTGGGGCCAGAGACCTGTGGGCCCTATCCAATCTCCAATCTATGTCCGGAATTTTAGGGGCGACAACATTGAAGAGGCTGAGTAAATATGGTTTAATCTCCCCCTCACTAACCGCCTCAGGGACTCCTCTGATGCGTAGGTTTTGGCGACGTTCCCTGTTCTCCAGATCCTCCTGTTGAGATTGGAGCTGCGAGACTGATTGCTTCAAACCGGCGTTGTCTTCTTCCAAGACGTGCACATATTGCAGTAGGTCGTCAAATTTGGTTTCCAGGACGTCAGTCCGTTCCCCAATCTGAGCAAGCTCCCCCCGCAATTCATGGGCGAGTTTACCCATTTCCTTAGAGACATTGCTGGTCAAGTCCTGCAGGAGAGCTCGCAGTTTATCATCCAGTACATCGACGGTAACAGGGGCGGACATCGTGTCCAGGTGGCTCCTGGACAGAGGACTTGGGTTATCTGGTGCGGATAGCTGGGAAGCCACTTGTGCATATGTAGAAGAGCCTGGAGTTGGAACAGGGGAGGCCGGCCTGCTTAGAAAGCGATCTAGAGTCTGTGAGGGCCGCAGATCAGGAGACAGCGACTGAGGGAGGTGTTTCGGTCCGTATTTCACCATGAGGCAATGGGACTAGGCATACATTCAATTACACGTGGAACTCCCCATGTGGAAGAAGCAACTGTAAGCGGTGGGGGAGCATTGGAAGGCGGGTAGGACTCGCAAAAAGTGATCACATGTCTATCAAGCAGAGGGACCCGGGGTGTGACCCCGAAGTAGAATGTATCAGGTTAGAGAGCTAGTGGGGGGAGGGGGAGTCCATGAAACACTGCCACACTACGGTACAGGGAGAGTCCAGGCACTAAACAGGCTGTAAAATGGGCAGAAGTAGGCCTTAAGATGATGGAAGAAGGGACCAGGTGTACCAAGATGGCCGCCGATAGGGCCTAGAGTGCATAAAGGACTCGAAATGGAGGATGATCCAGGCAGGCAGCCACCCAGGGGGGGGGGGGGACAGGCTGTGCTTAAACTGGGGTACTGTCCTCGTTGAGGGATTATGCAGGACAGCTGAGAGGAGGGGTGCAGATAAACTGTATCAGGCCTCAGGTGTACCAAGATGGCCGCCGGGTCTCACCTCTCAGCGCTGGTGTTCCTCCAGGCCCCAACGAACACTCCGCAGCTCCCTGTCCCCAGCGGGAGGGTCCCATGAGCCCAGCGGTGGGTGAAGTCCTGGATGCCGGCCCGGGATGTGCTCCGCGAGGCGCCGTTCGGAGGATCCGCGATGTGGAGTAGGCCGCAAGATGGCGGCGGGGACCGGCCCGTCTCGGCGTCTGCGGCCCTGTTCACCGGCTCGGCGGTGAATCGGCCGAAGATAATGGCTCCGTCCGGAGCTATGACGTTCCCCCGGACAGATGGAGGGTCCGGTGGGGCGAAAAAACGCCCGACGAGCAAGGATGGACGGGGATGCTGAGAGGCCTCGGCGGAGCTCAGCCCTGGCACGTCCGTCCACTGCGACTTCCGGTCACGCCCCCTTCTGCCTGCTTTTGCTCCCGGCCAATACGGTAGTTTCTCCTCATGGCCAATTGGGTCTTAAGACCTGTTTCCTGATTGGCCGGGAGGAGAAGCAGGAAGCCAATAGCGGATATTAATTTGCTATTGTCACAAAACTGGGTGAGCTAGGAATCACTATGCAAATTATATGAAGAAATGCCCTGTCGTTTATTTCATTGAGGTATTACCTCCTCCACCAAAGCCTGGTAAATGGACGGAGACTTATGTTGAAAGGTAAGTATTTGAGGGCTGTTACCATTACTTTTAGCCAGAAAGTAGAGACACTAAAGTTCAAAAGTAGGATTATGTCCACTTTAGGGACATTTATAGGACCACCACATACAAGGCCTCTCCCCTTGACTAAACATTATTGAGTTTCTATTCATTTTACAGAGACATTACATTCTAACACTGGCAAATGGTACTGAAGAACGCTGCCCCTAGGAATGCAACACTAAAAAAAAAACAAGAATTCCAACCACTTTGCTACACTTTTTATCAGTAAATGATATTTCAGTTTCTGGTACACACTTGTAATTTAAAGGACGCTTGCACCAAGCAAAATATGGGGGCTACCATTCCTCACCTTCATATGAGAAAAACAATTTCCTGGTACTGGAAAAGTAGAAGTCAAATAAAAACTTTCGATCTGTATGCTTGCTCCAGTTTAAAAGAGCTCAAAAGTATTGACACCACTTCTTCCACATACTGTAAAGGCCAGGCATTAGTGATTTCAGGATGAATACTTAGAAATGGCAGGCTTTATATTTGTCACAGTACGTCTGTTTTAAATTGCTCTGTTCATCAAATAAACATTTTTAAGATGCTTCTGACTTCTGCATTTAGGAACTGAAACAGATCCCTCCCATGCGTTTAGTCCAATTAAACCAAAATCGGAGCTGTCTCATTTTGTGTGTAGCACCACCTTGAGATAAACTCCGATATTGCAGCCAAATTAATACAATACAATGAAACTCTTTTTTTTTTTCCCCTCAAACTTTAGTTGCAGGAAATATATAAAAGAACTCAAGAATCTGCTGCTTAGCTGTGATGCAGGGAGGGAGATGGGGAATTTCTTGTTTAAGTTGGAGAACCATTTTTGATCTAGAATATAGCAGACCAACATTCTGCATTACGAACAGATGTTGTATTTTGAACCACTTTGAAAAATACAGCATGACCGTGTGAAGGTCTTAAAAAAAAATATATAATAAACTTGATGAGCTGATGTTCGTACGATAAGCAGTGTAAATGAACAATGTGACAACTTCATTTGAGAAAAGCGGTGTATTTCTGCAGCACAGGTCAAGTGTGCAAAGGTTTAATGAATTCTAAAATGCTGTAATTTTAATTAGCATTCAGCAGATAACGACCCACGATCTTAAATATGTTCCAGCTGCCTGTTTCCATAAGGAAAGAAAAGTCTTTTGAGCGAAAAAAAAGAAAAAAAGAAAAAAAAAAACAATTTTCAATTAATTCTAAGCATTTCAGGAGATAATTGTACAGACATGAATTTAATATGGTCAAATAATTAAGCACAGAAAATAGATCAATAAAAATCAAGATGCACTCCCACGTGAGCAAATTAAGGAAATATACTGTACCTTCAATCAAACATTATCCTTGGAATAAAAGCCTTTCGGGATCGTGCGCCTGAGAGTGTCAGGGGAACGGATAATGGATTGAGAATGCTTAAGAAAAAAAAACTGCTTTACATTAAAAAGGCAAATGGAAAGATAGGAAAATAGTTTTAGACAGTGGAAAATTATAAAAATGTGTACAACAGAAGCCAGAAAACAAGATTGGCCAGTATTTCCTCTCGATATTTAATAGCGGAATTTCCGAAAAGCTCAACATCTCCCGCTAGGTCAGGCAGGGTCGGCTGTGCAGGCATAGATGTTAAAGGGTGATGTGGATTATATACAGAGGTGAGACCCTTTCAAGTGAATGGCATGTTTAAGGCGATGAAGCTTGCTGTTGTAGCTACTGGGAAATCTTATTCAATATTGTCTGATGCAACGACAGAGAACAAAGAGAGGGCTGTTTGTGTTTGCCTTTTAATGGGAAATAAAACAATAGAACATGCAGCCAATAGAGGTATTTTTTATGGTTTATTAATAAATTCAACTTTATATTTTTGAAGGAAACCATTGTTGGAGTAGGGTCACCCTGCTCAGGTTCCATAATTCAGCGCAGAAGATCCTACGGGCTGCTAATGCTGGAAAGTGTTGAGAAGCCGTCTCTTAAACCCAACAGCTGTCTACTTCTTACGGCTGTTAGCCTTTTAAAGAGACTCTGCCACCGCCCCAGGCAAATTAAATTAGTATTAAACCATCCATTTTTTGAAGTTGAGCACAATAAAATAAAAATCCCCAGTAAACTACTTGCTAAAATTCGTACCCCAGAAGTTTTGGGCAGTTGGGCAGAGATGGTTGTGCTGAGGAGGAGATTTGTTCTTAAAAGTCAGGTAAGTTTGCAGACTGAAGTGTGTGGGGTTTTCTTGGAAGGTGGGCATTTTTGCTGACAGAAGTGAGGAGGGCTTTCATGGAAATTGGGGATTTTTGCTGACAGAGTGAGGAGGGCTTTTCTTGGAGGGTGGGGGAATTTTCCTGGGGAGGAGGTGTTTGCGTGGTTAGGGGGATTTTTGCTTGGGGAAGTAAGGGGGGGGTTTATTAGGGGGTGGGGGATTTGTCCTTGGGGGGAGGAATACATACCCCTGTCCCCCAAACTCTGTACATTACATATTTCTACCCCCTGTGCTTTGTACATTATAGACTCCTGATCCATGTACTCTGTACATAACATTCTCCAGACCCCTATACTCTGTATATTACACAATTTTGACCTCTATACTCTGTATATTGCATACTCATGACCCCTGTACTCTGTACATTACATACATCTGCCCCCTGTACTCTGCACATTACATACTCCTGATCCATGTACTCTGTACATGACATTCTCCCGACTCCTGTACTCTGTCTATACACACATTAGGCCCCTATACTCTGTATATTACACAATTCTGACCTCCATACTCTGTATATTGCATACTCATGACCCCTGTACTCTGCACATTACATACCCCTGCCCCCTGTACTCTGCACATTACATACTCCTGATCCATGTACTCTGTACATGACATTCTCCCGACTCCTGTACTCTGTACATTACACACTTTTGACCTCTACACTCTGTATATTGCATACCGATGACTTCTGTACTCTGTACTTTACATACTCCTGCCCCCTGTACTCTGTACATTACATACTCCTGATCCATGTACTCTGTACATCACATTCTCCCAACTCCTGTACTCTGTCTATACACAAACTTGACCCCTATACTCTGTATAATACTTACTCATGACTACTGTACTCAGTTTGTTACATACTTCTAATCCATGTACTGTGTATATAACATTCTTCTGACTCCTGTACTCTGTACATTACTCTGTATATTACATACTAATGACCCTTGTATTCTGTACCTTACCATCTCTTGATCCCTGCACTTTCTATGTTTACATACTCTTGACCCATATACTTTGTGTATAATATACTCCTGACCCTTACAATCTGGTGTTGATTTACTAAAACTGCAGAGTGTTAAATCTGGTGAAGCTGTGCATGGTAGCTTCAGCTTGTTCAATTAAGCTTTGACAAAAAAGCGTATTGGTTTCTATTCACAACTGCACCAGATTTTGCACTCTCTTGTTTTAGTAAATAAACCCTTCTGCATGTTACATATTTCTGAACTTTGCACCCTGTATGTTACATTCTCTTGACCCCTGCAAAAAAGTCCAGGCATTAGGAGTATGTAAAGTGCAGTATACTTACATATACATACTATATACTATACTATACATACTCCTAATGCCTGGAATATTTTCACTGGGCTATAAACTGACTCCTGCACTCTATATGCTATATTATACATTACATGATGAAAGTGTGTGTAAAGGAATTGGCGCTTAATTGTGCTCAAATAAAAAGTGTAAGCCCCTGTACACACGGTCGGACATTTTGCCAACCAAATCGGTCGGATTTTGTCCGTCGGATTTTGCCTGTCGGATCTTGTCCGAAACTGTTGCATACACACGGTCGGACTAAGTTGTCGAAAAATCCGATCATTCAGAACGTAATGATGTAATTTCGTTACGATGGGACTAGTAGCCAATAGCTTTGATGTAGGAATTTGATCTGAGCATGCGTGGCACTTGGTCCGATCAAAATTCTCTACACATGATCAGAGTATGTCCGATCGAACCAGTTGGTCGGAAAATATTTCCAACATGTTGGAAAATTGGGTCCGACGGATATTCCGATGGAATCAGTCCGATGCATACCACACACAGTCGGATTATTCGACAACACAGTCCGATAGGACACATTCCGACAGATTCTCCGACCGTGTGTACAAGGGCTAACAATACATCAAATGCAATTGAAGACTCCTTGTCATTAACTCTCATGATTACCATACACAAGCAATCCAAATTTAATAATGAGAATATAGAAAAATAATAAATTGCAAACAAATACGGTAAGTCCAACACCAAACAGTATACTTTTATACGTGGGTGTCTTCTAGTGTTTTCCACCATGAGTTCTCGGAGGGAAGGTGGCAACTCACCAAAGGTGTTTGACCCCTTTTTACAGGATGGTCAGAAAGCACATTTGGAAAGTCAGACTGCTTCCACAGCTAACTCCTTTCCACTCCAATGTTGTCTCAAGGTGGGACTGGGATAAGTGAAATGACTCCACAGGAGACACAATTAAAAGATCTTCATGGTGTAGTACATTTTAATGAAAGTATAAAAGCAGGTAGTATAAACACTTGCACTGACATGTAACTGTGCCTATATCCCGGCACTGAGGTGTTTACAGCATGTGCAGGTAGGCTATTTCCTCCAGCGCTGGTGTGGCCTGGAAGTGACACACGGGGCCTGTGTCAAATCACCCGCTTGTGTGATTGACCCAATGATCTTCCCAGAAGTCAGATTTTAGGCACCCCCTGCAAGAGGAATTTCGGTTGTGGTGGACTACTCCCCAAGGGTTTAATACTTCTAAGGGGAGGCAGGCACTGCAGCTTTCCTATCAGAACACTGAGGGTACACCAGGTGATTATAAGGAATCAGACCCGTCTATCCTGACACAGTCTGCAAAGGGCATGGTGTAACAAATAGTGCAAAAAAAGATAGGAATCTGCAGCAACATTCACTAAAATCCTTGCAATGCACATTGATCACCCAGAGGGGATCATTTTTTCCTCAACAAAAGTAGTGCACTTTAAATACAGAGGATGTCAAGTACTGAAGTGCACAACTTGACTCCACTGCCATTGGAAGCACAAAAAATAAAGGTGCTAATTGTTTGTTTCCACTCATCTCAATGATGACCTAAATTCTAGTTACCCTGGGGTTATGCTTTAATTTATAAAATGTCTCAAAATCCTTTTTTTTTTGTTACCCAATTAATTCATAATTTAAGTCATAGTTTGTATTAGTATTTATTGTTATTATAATTAGGATATAGAGAGCATGGTATTTTCCTGCAAATAAATGTGATATATTCTATAAAAGTGCGCTAATTGTGAAAGTAAGCTCTTTGAGATATTTATAATCCGCTAATTGCCATTGGAGTTAGAGGTCATCCATAAAGCAGTTTAACAACGGTCCAAATGGTATAGAAAATATCACACTGTGCCTTATTATGCCATGTAAATGTATTAATTTTGTAATTTAATATTTATTGTCATCTGTTGTCATGCAGATTTTTTAACGATTTACTTGCCTCAATAAATCCTTGTTATCTGTTTAATTAGATCTACATTATAGATACAGATGAGCTGTCTGATTTGGTAAATTCGCATGACTTGAATTAAATTGAGAATTTGTGACGGTTTGCAGTGTGATTTAATACAGAAAGTAGAGCAGCCCTGTCATACGATAAAGGAAAAACAAAGTTTGTAAATGAGGTTTCAACAGCCGGCATTTAATTCAGCTTACCGTATGGTTCATTGAATGATAATGAATAGCTGGGGAAAAGTGGAATGTAAAATATGTAGCTGGTAAGAGATGTAAAATACTTTCTTTTTTTTAGGGCGTTGCAAACACATTAAGAGCAAACCTGTAGTATTAATTTCTATGCTGCCACTGTGTGCCAGTTGCAAGTACTTCAATTTGCGTTATGTTCTTGCATGCCCTCTCCCACAACCCATTATTGGACAAGAAAGCATAATTCCCTGTCTAGTTGGAAGGTATGAGAGGTGAAAAAGAGCTTTATAGAAGTCTCTGGTTTTGGAAAAGCTGTTAGTAGCTTTTAGTTTTAAATTTGCATGAATCTTTTCTGGCCTCCCTGTTAGTGATGGCCGAACGGTTCGCCCGGCGGTCGTTTCGCGGCGAATTTCCGACATTCGCGGTCCGCACGTTCGAACGCCTTTTTCCGTCGTTCGCCGCGGCGGACTTACGTGTTTAATGTATACAAGAACTTTAACCTTTGGTGACACATTTATCATGTGATACAGGACAGCCAATTGAGACATGACAGCACATGGACACTTGTACATTCCCCCTAACCTATAAATACACCCGATCCGGTGGCCATTTTACATTCTTTCTTCTGTTAAGATAGGGACAGGTTCCTGTGTGGAGTAGGGAGAGATAAACCACTAGCTATTTGGTACACAAAAGTTCTTTTCAGGACTGGTATAGGTGTTAGGTGTTGATAGGTTTGCTGTGCTGCTGATTCTTGCAGCAGCCTGAGTGTCTTTTGTTAGTTTAGAGAAAGGGAAAGGACGGTGTATGCTACAGGGACAGCCAGATTAGTCTTTCATCATCATCATCATCATCATCATCATTAGCTGTTACTATCAAGGTCCACAAAAGAGCTGTTCCAGTAACCACTAATCGTTCTCTTTTTTTGCCAATTTGTATAGGGACAGGAAGGAAGCAGTGTTGTCAGGCAGTGAGGGTAATTTTAAAGACTTGCTGTTATTATTAGTTCCACAAAGGTTCTTTTCAGGACTGGTATCAGTGGTACAGTAATAGGCTTGTACATGTATAATATTCTTTCTTCCAAATATAGAAAGGATATTATACTTGACTGCTGCCCTTCTGCTGCAGTCTGCTAAACATTCACAACTCACTTGTTCCACAAAAGTTCTTATAAGGACTGGTAACTTGGTATAGGGTGCTACGGTACATAGGCTTGAGTGCGGTACAGTCTGCTGTTCTGTAAGGACCGCTATCGGTCCACAATAGATAGGGTTGACGTGCACCACTGCTGACCGCTCACCTATACTGCAGCAGTCCTTCAGCGGTATAGGGACTGACGTACAGTCTGCTAATCACTAACACACAACCTGCTTGTTCCACAAAAGTTCTTATAAGGACTGGTAACTTGGTATAGGGTGCTACGGTACATAGGCTTGAGTGCGGTACAGTCTGCTGTTCTGTAAGGACCGCTATCGGTCCACAATAGATAGGGTTGACGTGCACCACTGCTGACCGCTGCCCTATACTGCAGCAGTCCTTCAGCGGTATAGGGACTGACGTACAGTCTGCTAAACACTAATACACAACCTGCTTGGTCCACAAAAGTTCTTATAAGGACTGGTAACTTGGTATAGGGTGCTACGGTACATAGGCTTGAGTGCGGTACAGTCTGCTGTTCTGTAAGGACCGCTATCGGTCCACAATAGATAGGGTTGACGTGCACCACTGCTGACCGCTGCCCTATACTGCAGCAGTCCTTCAGCGGTATAGGGACTGACGTACAGTCTGCTAAACACTAATACACAACCTGCTTGGTCCACAAAAGTTCTTATAAGGACTGGTAACTTGGTATAGGGTGCTACGGTACATAGGCTTGAGTGCGGTACAGTCTGCTGTTCTGTAAGGACCGCTATCGGTCCACAATAGATAGGGTTGACGTGCACCACTGCTGACCGCTCACCTATACTGCAGCAGTCCTTCAGCGGTATAGGGACTGACGTACAGTCTGCTAATCACTAACACACAACCTGCTTGTTCCACAAAAGTTCTTATAAGGACTGGTAACTTGGTATAGGGTGCTACGGTACATAGGCTTGAGTGCGGTACAGTCTGCTGTTCTGTAAGGACCGCTATCGGTCCACAATAGATAGGGTTGACGTGCACCACTGCTGACCGCTGCCCTATACTGCAGCAGTCCTTCAGCGGTATAGGGACTGACGTACAGTCTGCTAAACACTAATACACAACCTGCTTGGTCCACAAAAGTTCTTATAAGGACTGGTAACTTGGTATAGGGTGCTACGGTACATAGGCTTGAGTGCGGTACAGTCTGCTGTTCTGTAAGGACCGCTATCGGTCCACAATAGATAGGGTTGACGTGCACCACTGCTGACCGCTGCCCTATACTGCAGCAGTCCTTCAGCGGTATAGGGACTGACGTACAGTCTGCTAAACACTAATACACAACCTGCTTGGTCCACAAAAGTTCTTATAAGGACTGGTAACTTGGTATAGGGTGCTACGGTACATAGGCTTGAGTGCGGTACAGTCTGCTGTTCTGTAAGGACCGCTATCGGTCCACAATAGATAGGGTTGACGTGCACCACTGCTGACCGCTCACCTATACTGCAGCAGTCCTTCAGCGGTATAGGGACTGACGTACAGTCTGCTAATCACTAACACACAACCTGCTTGTTCCACAAAAGTTCTTATAAGGACTGGTAACTTGGTATAGGGTGCTACGGTACATAGGCTTGAGTGCGGTACAGTCTGCTGTTCTGTAAGGACCGCTATCGGTCCACAATAGATAGGGTTGACGTGCACCACTGCTGACCGCTGCCCTATACTGCAGCAGTCCTTCAGCGGTATAGGGACTGACGTACAGTCTGCTAAACACTAATACACAACCTGCTTGGTCCACAAAAGTTCTTATAAGGACTGGTAACTTGGTATAGGGTGCTACGGTACATAGGCTTGAGTGCGGTACAGTCTGCTGTTCTGTAAGGACCGCTATCGGTCCACAATAGATAGGGTTGACGTGCACCACTGCTGACCGCTCACCTATACTGCAGCAGTCCTTCAGCGGTATAGGGACTGACGTACAGTCTGCTAATCACTAACACACAACCTGCTTGTTCCACAAAAGTTCTTATAAGGACTGGTAACTTGGTATAGGGTGCTACGGTACATAGGCTTGAGTGCGGTACAGTCTGCTGTTCTGTAAGGACCGCTATCGGTCCACAATAGATAGGGTTGACGTGCACCACTGCTGACCGCTGCCCTATACTGCAGCAGTCCTTCAGCGGTATAGGGACTGACGTACAGTCTGCTAATCACTAACACACAACCTGCTTGTTCCACAAAAGTTCTTATAAGGACTGGTAACTTGGTATAGGGTGCTACGGTACATAGGCTTGAGTGCGGTACAGTCTGCTGTTCTGTAAGGACCGCTATCGGTCCACAATAGATAGGGTTGACGTGCACCACTGCTGACCGCTGCCCTATACTGCAGCAGTCCTTCAGCGGTATAGGGACTGACGTACAGTCTGCTAATCACTAACACACAACCTGCTTGTTCCACAAAAGTTCTTATAAGGACTGGTAACTTGGTATAGGGTGCTACGGTACATAGGCTTGAGTGCGGTACAGTCTGCTGTTCTGTAAGGACCGCTATCGGTCCACAATAGATAGGGTTGACGTGCACCACTGCTGACCGCTGCCCTATACTGCAGCAGTCCTTCAGCGGTATAGGGACTGACGTACAGTCTGCTAAACACTAATACACAACCTGCTTGGTCCACAAAAGTTCTTATAAGGACTGGTAACTTGGTATAGGGTGCTACGGTACATAGGCTTGAGTGCGGTACAGTCTGCTGTTCTGTAAGGACCGCTATCGGTCCACAATAGATAGGGTTGACGTGCACCACTGCTGACCGCTGCCCTATACTGCAGCAGTCCTTCAGCGGTATAGGGACTGACGTACAGTCTGCTAAACACTAATACACAACCTGCTTGGTCCACAAAAGTTCTTATAAGGACTGGTAACTTGGTATAGGGTGCTACGGTACATAGGCTTGAGTGCGGTACAGTCTGCTGTTCTGTAAGGACCGCTATCGGTCCACAATAGATAGGGTTGACGTGCACCACTGCTGACCGCTCACCTATACTGCAGCAGTCCTTCAGCGGTATAGGGACTGACGTACAGTCTGCTAATCACTAACACACAACCTGCTTGTTCCACAAAAGTTCTTATAAGGACTGGTAACTTGGTATAGGGTGCTACGGTACATAGGCTTGAGTGCGGTACAGTCTGCTGTTCTGTAAGGACCGCTATCGGTCCACAATAGATAGGGTTGACGTGCACCACTGCTGACCGCTGCCCTATACTGCAGCAGTCCTTCAGCGGTATAGGGACTGACGTACAGTCTGCTAATCACTAACACACAACCTGCTTGTTCCACAAAAGTTCTTATAAGGACTGGTAACTTGGTATAGGGTGCTACGGTACATAGGCTTGAGTGCGGTACAGTCTGCTGTTCTGTAAGGACCGCTATCGGTCCACAATAGATAGGGTTGACGTGCACCACTGCTGACCGCTGCCCTATACTGCAGCAGTCCTTCAGCGGTATAGGGACTGACGTACAGTCTGCTAAACACTAATACACAACCTGCTTGGTCCACAAAAGTTCTTATAAGGACTGGTAACTTGGTATAGGGTGCTACGGTACATAGGCTTGAGTGCGGTACAGTCTGCTGTTCTGTAAGGACCGCTATCGGTCCACAATAGATAGGGTTGACGTGCACCACTGCTGACCGCTGCCCTATACTGCAGCAGTCCTTCAGCGGTATAGGGACTGACGTACAGTCTGCTAAACACTAATACACAACCTGCTTGGTCCACAAAAGTTCTTATAAGGACTGGTAACTTGGTATAGGGTGCTACGGTACATAGGCTTGAGTGCGATACAGTCTGCTGTTCTGTAAGGACCGCTATCGGTCCACAATAGATAGGGTTGACGTGCACCACTGCTGACCGCTGCCCTATACTGCAGCAGTCCTTCAGCGGTATAGGGACTGACGTACAGTCTGCTAAACACTAATACACAACCTGCTTGGTCCACAAAAGTTCTTATAAGGACTGGTAACTTGGTATAGGGTGCTACGGTACATAGGCTTGAGTGCGGTACAGTCTGCTGTTCTGTAAGGACCGCTATCGGTCCACAATAGATAGGGTTGACGTGCACCACTGCTGACCGCTGCCCTATACTGCAGCAGTCCTTCAGCGGTATAGGGACTGACGTACAGTCTGCTAAACACTAATACACAACCTGCTTGGTCCACAAAAGTTCTTATAAGGACTGGTAACTTGGTATAGGGTGCTACGGTACATAGGCTTGAGTGCGGTACAGTCTGCTGTTCTGTAAGGACCGCTATCGGTCCACAATAGATAGGGTTGACGTGCACCACTGCTGACCGCTCACCTATACTGCAGCAGTCCTTCAGCGGTATAGGGACTGACGTACAGTCTGCTAATCACTAACACACAACCTGCTTGTTCCACAAAAGTTCTTATAAGGACTGGTAACTTGGTATAGGGTGCTACGGTACATAGGCTTGAGTGCGGTACAGTCTGCTGTTCTGTAAGGACCGCTATCGGTCCACAATAGATAGGGTTGACGTGCACCACTGCTGACCGCTGCCCTATACTGCAGCAGTCCTTCAGCGGTATAGGGACTGACGTACAGTCTGCTAAACACTAATACACAACCTGCTTGGTCCACAAAAGTTCTTATAAGGACTGGTAACTTGGTATAGGGTGCTACGGTACATAGGCTTGAGTGCGGTACAGTCTGCTGTTCTGTAAGGACCGCTATCGGTCCACAATAGATAGGGTTGACGTGCACCACTGCTGACCGCTCACCTATACTGCAGCAGTCCTTCAGCGGTATAGGGACTGACGTACAGTCTGCTAATCACTAACACACAACCTGCTTGTTCCACAAAAGTTCTTATAAGGACTGGTAACTTGGTATAGGGTGCTACGGTACATAGGCTTGAGTGCGGTACAGTCTGCTGTTCTGTAAGGACCGCTATCGGTCCACAATAGATAGGGTTGACGTGCACCACTGCTGACCGCTGCCCTATACTGCAGCAGTCCTTCAGCGGTATAGGGACTGACGTACAGTCTGCTAATCACTAACACACAACCTGCTTGTTCCACAAAAGTTCTTATAAGGACTGGTAACTTGGTATAGGGTGCTACGGTACATAGGCTTGAGTGCGGTACAGTCTGCTGTTCTGTAAGGACCGCTATCGGTCCACAATAGATAGGGTTGACGTGCACCACTGCTGACCGCTGCCCTATACTGCAGCAGTCCTTCAGCGGTATAGGGACTGACGTACAGTCTGCTAAACACTAATACACAACCTGCTTGGTCCACAAAAGTTCTTATAAGGACTGGTAACTTGGTATAGGGTGCTACGGTACATAGGCTTGAGTGCGGTACAGTCTGCTGTTCTGTAAGGACCGCTATCGGTCCACAATAGATAGGGTTGACGTGCACCACTGCTGACCGCTGCCCTATACTGCAGCAGTCCTTCAGCGGTATAGGGACTGACGTACAGTCTGCTAAACACTAATACACAACCTGCTTGGTCCACAAAAGTTCTTATAAGGACTGGTAACTTGGTATAGGGTGCTACGGTACATAGGCTTGAGTGCGGTACAGTCTGCTGTTCTGTAAGGACCGCTATCGGTCCACAATAGATAGGGTTGACGTGCACCACTGCTGACCGCTCACCTATACTGCAGCAGTCCTTCAGCGGTATAGGGACTGACGTACAGTCTGCTAAACACTAATACACAACCTGCTTGGTCCACAAAAGTTCTTATAAGGACTGGTAACTTGGTATAGGGTGCTACGGTACATAGGCTTGAGTGCGGTACAGTCTGCTGTTCTGTAAGGACCGCTATAGGTCCACAATAGATAGGGTTGACGTGCACCACTGCTGACCGCTCACCTATACTGCAGCAGTCCTTCAGCGGTATAGGGACTAAGAGTTTTGTCACAGGGTCATTTAAAAAATGACATGCAGAGGAAGAGGCAGGCCCTTCCGCAGGGGTGGTAGGGGTAGGGCAGGAGCAACAGGCTTGAGCCAAAGTGGGAAGTTGCAGAAGGTGCGTTCAATTACTTTAAAGGATGCACCAGACTTGGTTGAGTGGCTCGCTCAGCCTTACTCTTCTGCACCCTCCTCATCCTCTCGATCTGCACCCTCTTCTTCACTCTCTGCTATGTGCACCCCCAAAGACACTACCACCAACAACACGACCACCACCACCACCACCACATACCTTCCGCTTGAGTCACTGGAATTATTTTCCGATCCATATCAAGAGGACATTTCTGATGCGCAGCCACTCTTGGTATTGGATCAGGAAGAGGAGGTAGCAACAAGCGCTACTCAGCAGTCTGACGCCAGTACCCAGATCAGCCCAAGGAGGAGGTTGGTCCCCGGTGTTGCTGCCTACTCTACTTATAGCGGTGGGGAAGGTGACGTTGATGATGACGTGTCTAGTGATGTCACGTGGGTGCCCACAAGAGAGGAAGAGGAGGGGAGTTCAGAGGGAGATATGGACCAGCAGATAGGGAGGAGAAGCAGCAATGACTTACATTGCACAGCAGGGACAAAGCAGACTGCAAATGTATCAGGAGCGAGTCATCGACCATGTACGGTCACATCTGGCGCTCCCAGGACACCGGCACATGGCTCCGCAGTGTGGGCTTTTTTTAACGTGTCCGCTGCTGACAATAGCGTTGCCATCTGCAATCTTTGCAGTCAACGCGTTAGTCGCGGTAAGCCCAATACTCACCTAGGGACGACCGCCTTAAGAAGGCACATGAGCAGCCATCACCGAGCCCAGTGGGAGCAACGGAACACACAAAGCCACACTGCAGGCTCTCACCGTCCAGCCTCGTCTTCTACTTCTCCTTCTCCTCTCTCCTCACAATTGTCCTCCACTCCACCTTCCATCACGCCAAGCTCACATTTTTCTGCAAAAAGGCAGGCTTCCGTGGGCCTAATGTTTGAGCGTAAAAAAATGATGACGCCGGATAACCCTCTTGCCCAACGGTTGGCGGCTGGCTTGTCAGAACTCATAGCCCGCCAACTACTGCCATATAAACTGGTGGACTCGGAGGCCTTTCGCAAATTTGTGGCCATTGGAACACCACAATGGAAGGTCCCAGGAAGGAAGTATTTCTCAGAGAAGGGCATCCCAGAGCTATATGGCCATGTTCAGCGGCAAGTGAATGTATCTCTGGCACACAGTGTCGGTGCCAAGATACATCTGACCACAGACACGTGGTCTAGCAAACACGGGCAGGGAAGGTATATCAGTTTTACTGCCCACTGGGTGAACCTTCTGACGGCCGTCAAGCATGTAACCCGTGGCACCCGTGTAGATTTGGTTTTACCGCCACGGATTGCATGCAGGCCTGACTCTTCTTCTCCTCCTCCTACTCCATCCTCCTCCCTCTCCTCCTCAGCTGCCTCCTCCTTTTCCGCTGCTAGCGTCTCTTCCACTGCACCGCCCAAGCTCCCCAGAACCTATTCCACATGCCAGGTGAGACGTTGCCATGCCGTGCTGCGTCTGTTGTGCCTGGAAGCAAAGAGCCACACTGGCCCGGCACTCCTTTCAGCTTTGCGTTCACAGGCAGATGAGTGGCTAACACCGCTCAATTTGACAGTTGGTAAAGTGGTGTGTGACAACGGTGCCAATCTGCTTAGCGCATTGAAACAGGGCAAAATCACGCACGTGCCGTGCATGGCACACGTCTTAAACTTGGTCGTGCAGCGATTCCTTGTCAAATACCCTGGGGTCCAGGACATCTTGCGGCAGGCAAGGAAAATCTCGGCCCATTTCAGAAGATCTTACACGGCCATGGCTCGCCTTGCTGACATTCAGCGGCGACACCATCTGCCGGTCAGACGTCTTATTTGCGATTGCCCGACGCGATGGAACTCAACCTTCTATATGCTTGATAGGCTGCTCCAGCAGAAACGTGCAGTTAACGTCTACCTGTATGAACTCTGCGAAAGAAACGGTTCTGGGGAGCTGGGTTTTTTTTCACCGCGCCAGTGGCTGCTCATGCGCGACACATGCAGACTTCTGCGGCCATTTGAGGAGATCACCAAACTGGTCAGTCGCAGCCATGGCGCCATCAGTGACATGGTACCTTATGCCTTCTTTCTGGAGCGTGCATTGCGTCGTGTCATTGATCAGGCTGTGGAGGAGCAGGAGCGGGAAGATGAGGAAGTCGCAATGCTGGATGAATTCCCAGGGGGGGCTACTCTATCTGAGACAAGTCAACA
The DNA here is from genome assembly GCF_037356315.1 of Lithobates pipiens. NCBI lineage: Eukaryota > Metazoa > Chordata > Amphibia > Anura > Ranidae > Lithobates > Lithobates pipiens. The sequence continues at coordinate 294,544,548 of NW_027507785.1, forward strand.
ACAGGAGTCTGATGAGGAGTCAGAGGAGGATGGTGCCGGGGCGGATGAGCAGGAGCAAGAAGAGCATGCTTTAAACCTTTCTGGGATCCCTGTTGTGCGAGGATGGGGAGAGGAGAATGAAGAGGACGACATTATCCTGGATGATGAGCAGGAGCCAGGCCACCACACCGCTTCCACTTTAGTGCAAATGGGGGCCTTCATGCTCCAGTGTTTTAATAGGGACCCCCGTATAAAAAGCATGAGGGTCAAGGACCAGTACTGGGTGGCAACGTACTTAGACCCCCGGTACAAACACAAAATGGCGGAAATGTTACCGCCGTCGCAGAGGGCTGTCAGAATGCAGCACTTCCAGGCCTTGCTTCGAGAAATGCTGCATTCTGCTTTTGCGTGCGCTGGCAGAGGAGCAATTCCCACTCCCAGAGAAGGATTTGCGGGTACCAATCCAACAGCGCCTGCAAGAAGAGGCCGGTTTGAAGATGTGTTGGTGACTTCGGATATGAGGTCATTCTTTCAGCCGACCCATCGACAGGTGTCATCCGGATCCAGCATCAGGGAACGCCTAGACCGTCAGGTGTCCGACTACATTGGGTTAACGGCCGATGTGGACGCTCTGAGGAGTGATGAACCCCTAGACTACTGGGTGGGCAGGCTTGACCTCTGGCCAGAGCTTGCCCAATTTGCAATCGAACTGTTGGCTTGCCCCTCATCCAGTGTCCTGTCCGAAAGGACGTTCAGCGCAGCAGGGGGGATTGTGACCGATAAGCGTACTCGCCTAGCTCACCACAGTGTTAACTACCTCACATTTCTAAAAATGAATGAGGCATGGATCTCGGAGGAATTCAACACATGTGATCAGTAGACCATGTATATGTCTATAAACAATTTTTGGAATCAAGCACACAGACCTTCTTAATTCATTTGGCTCACTTCCCTGACCCAAAAAAGCACACCGTACTATATGCCCCTACCCTCCTCTTTGAAGAGGTTGAGCGGTGTCATATTTCTACTGGGGCTGCTTATTATGAGGGGTTCCCACCATCCCTGTGCTGTGCTGACTTCCTCCTGGGTGTTCTTATTATGAGGGGCTCCCACCATCCCTGTGCTGTGCTGACTTCCTCCTGGGGGTTCTTATTATGAGGGGATCACACCATCCCTGTGCTGTGCTGACTTCCTCCTGGGGCTGCTTACGGTGCTGCTGTCAGCGCTGTATGTCACGGAGCTGCTGTCAGCGCTGTATGTCACGGAGCTGCTGTCAGCGCTGTATGTCACGGAGCTGCTGTCAGCGCTGTATGTCACGGAGCTGCTGTCAGCGCTGTATGTCACGGAGCTGCTGTCAGCGCTGTATGTCACGGAGCTGCTGTCAGCGCTGTATGTCACGGAGCTGCTGTCAGCGCTGTATGTCACGGAGCTGCTGTCAGCGCTGTATGTCACGGAGCTGCTGTCAGCGCTGTATGTCACGGAGCTGCTGTCAGCGCTGTATGTCACGGAGCTGCTGTCAGCGCTGTATGTCACGGTGCTGCTGTCAGCGCTGTATGTCACGGAGCTGCTGTCAGCGCTGTATGTCACGGAGCTGCTGTCAGCGCTGTATGTCACGGAGCTGCTGTCAGCGCTGTATGTCACGGAGCTGCTGTCAGCGCTGTATGTCACGGAGCTGCTGTCAGCGCTGTATGTCACGGTGCTGCTGTCAGCGCTGTATGTCACGGAGCTGCTGTCAGCGCTGTATGTCACGGAGCTGCTGTCAGCGCTGTATGTCACGGAGCTGCTGTCAGCGCTGTATGTCACGGAGCTGCTGTCAGCGCTGTATGTCACGGAGCTGCTGTCAGCGCTGTATGTCACGGTGCTGATGTCAGTGCTCTGTATTACGGTGCTGCTGTCAGTGCTCTGTATCTCCTGCACCCTCTTGTTTGCCTACCCTGGTCCCTGACCTTCCCTCTCCTCCATTGCCTTCATTAGCTCCATAGTCCTGAATTGTCAGAACAATTTCCCAAATAAAAAAAAAATGCTTGTAGTTATCGATCCCAAATTCACCTCATACATGTATTATGCTATTGTCCAGGTGGTGGGACTACGTGCTACCCCCTAATAATTACCCCGTGGCCGCAAATTCGACCTAAAGGTTTGCGAAATTCGCCTCCCATTGAAGTCAATGGAGCCCGCGGCGAACGGTCGTTTTCGCGAACGTTTGTGTCCGTTCGCGTTTCGCGTTCGCGAAACGTCCCGTCGGAAGTTCGTCCATCACTACTCCCTGTTCTTAAGCAGTGATAGCATGCACAGGAGCATTGCTAGGTCTACAAAAGATCTGGGGATAGAGCCCATAGCAGCGTAAGTGATACGCTTGGGCGGGCATACACCTGTATATACAGTAAAATACGTGTGTGTGTATATATCCCCAGAGAGCCCACCACTTACATCAAGGTCCCCAGAAAGCTTCCACTTATATCAGCGTCCCCAGAGAGCCCCCCCCCTTACATCAGGGTCCCTAGAGAGCCTCCTCCTTACATGAGGGTCCCCAGAGATTCCCCACTTACATCAGGGCTCCCAGAGAGCCCCCCTTAAATTGGGGTCCCCAGAGAGCCTCCCCCTTAAATCAAGGTCCCCAGAGAGCCCAGCCTTAAAATCAGGGACACCAGAGGGCCTCCCGCTTGCATCAGGGTCCCCAGAGAGCCAACCCCACTTACATCAGGGTCCCCAGAGAGCCTCCTCTCCCCTCGGGGACCCCTGTAGAGGCTCAGGGCTATGGGCCCCAGATTCGGAGCTATAGCCCCAAAAGCCACCCCCTAGCAATGCCACTGGGCATGCACAGCTTGTTGCATTAGGGTGTGCACCGCACAGCTCAAATATACATGCATGTGTGTATATTGTCAGTAGGGCAGAGGACAGTGTCAGTAGTTTTTTATTTTTATTATTCTATTGTTTTTTACAATTTTGTTTATTTTATTTTTATTATCTTTTACAATATTATTTTTTACTATTTCTTTACGTTTTTTTTCTTAGGATACCCCTTGAGGGGCTTTAAAATTTTGTCCAAAAGCAGCTGCACTACTCCTCTCCAACGGCTGGTCTTAACAAAAGGACCAATAATTTCCCCCAGCTATCAGTTGATGCTCTACTACTATCACTGTGTTTTATTCTTAGGGCACGATCAAAGCCACAATGTACCCAAAATGATTCTTTGGCTTATCTATCACTCATATATCTCTGCATCATTCCTACCTTATGGGCCTAAGCACTTCTTGCTGCTTAAATGTGGACAATTAGATGTGGACTTGTTCCATGCTTTTTTGGCCCTGCCCAAGGATTAAACATTTTTAGAACTCCATAGTGCATTATGCTACCAAATACCTAGTAAACTATCCACATCTAACTTCCGAATGGGCTATTTTTTGCTTAAACTTCGCACGCACTAAAAAAAAAAATCTGAAAAAAACCCTGACAGCTCAGGTTGGAGCTGCTGTACTAACAATCCGATCTCAGTACAGCAATCACCCCTGCCATTGGCTGAGAGTGCTGACTGGGAGCTGGTTGGCAGACTTTTTTTGGTCATGGCCCTTCGACCGACGTTCCGCTGGCTTCCTCACATGTGGGCAGAATGTCTGTCGGTTTCTATTGAACATTCGGCCCATGTGTACTAGGCTTAAAGTGGTGTTGCCCCCCAAAAAATAAAACTACTTAAAATTCTTTAAAAAAATAAAAAAAAAATAATTGGCAAAAAAAAAAATTTTTACTCACCTCTAAATACCGGTTGCTAGGGGGTCCCTCGTAGTCTGCCTTCTTCATTGCCCGGGCTGGTGACATCACTTCCCCTCGCGCCGCACATTCACCTGGGACCTGTCACGTGTCCCAGGTGACTGTACGGCGTATCACGGCGCCCTGCGCCGCTCGCGCATGCGCAGTGGGTGCCCGGCTGTGAAGCCACAGCCGGGTGCCCACAGTATGCATGACGGCGCCGCGAGCGGAGCGGGGAGCGAGGGGGGGGGCTTCGTTCCCCCGCATCGCTGGACCCTGGGGCAGGTAAGTGTCCGATTATTAAAAGCCAGCAGCTGCAGTATTTGTAGCTGCTGACTTTTAATTATTTTTTTTTAGGGGGTACCCCACTTTAAATCAATTTCCCAGGCATTAAAATCTCAAGGGGCTGAAAGCAACTCCTTACTAATATACCCCTTGTGGCACAGAAAACTATTTTATATAAGTAGATCTACTCAGAACCCCCTACTATCTCTTTACTCATAGATAAATTGTCCTACATTTTTGCATAGAATGGGTTGAGCCGGAGGCATCCTTGCATAAGGAATTTCAGGTTCAAATTTCTTCAACATCTGGGAATCTTTCATTCAAACCTTGCCCATACAAACTCAACAATCTATAATGCACTGCTTTCAATATAATCAATGGAATCTACTTAGACTCCTGACCCATGATCCTCCAATTGACATTCTACTCCCCTCTTAAATTGAATTGCAGTTATTAATCTAAAAATTGAGCCCCTTTCCCTTTGCATGCTACCTACTAGTCTGACTGCCATCCACTGAAATGTTTCTTATTGTACACCACTAGACCCAGCACCGTTAGGTCTCAACTTATACTAACGTTCTGTATTTTTTCTTTTTTGATTTGACTTGTTGGCCAAATGTTGTGGTCATTGTTCTTGTTAATCGCATTCACACAATAAAAAAAAAAGTGAATTACTTTAACCAAGGAGTACCTGCACATATCTGAACTAACTTTAATTTCCCTTTCTATGCCTGAATACCAACAAAGGGCCCTCCCATCTGCAGATTCCTATTAACCCATCAACATGGTCATCTGGCTCATTAAAAAAACGATACTTATTTACCTATTGAAGTGACCTCTTAAGATGACTTCCCTTTATATGACCACCATGGCTTCAATAAAGTAGAGCTTTGGGACCCTCAAGGCAGCATGACCAGCAGATTGCAAGGATGTGAACTAAAGGGAACCAAAAATCTCTACACTAAAATTCTGTAGAGTATACCTTTGTCAGATCCAGCTGTTTTCATCCATTTCAAAACCGTTAGTAGTTCCCTGGGCAGTACCCGCCAAGGGAAAAGTCTGAGAGATGTTACTTGAATTAGCTAAAACACCATCTCATTTTTCAAGGAGAATGTGTGTGGCTGATGAATTTAATGAATCATTTGCCTGAAAATAAAATAATGCTGATGAATGTTTTGTCTCTGTACAATTGCTTAATGAGAATCTCACCTTGACATTTCCAGGGGACTTCTCAAAGGCATCATGATGATCACGACTGGGAAATGGAATTTAGAGAATCTTACCGTTCTACCTTCATATCCAGCTTCGCTTGTCCTACTGTGCAGAGGCTAGATTGGTAGCACTGTGGTTTCACCTTGCTGGGTTTAATCACCACCAAAGACCTGGTCTTTATGGAGTTTTTATGTATCAGTTTTACTGGTGTAGCACAGACCCCAGACAGGGTTGGCTGTATTATACCAGGTTTAGTTTCCTGTGAGGCACATGGCAGCTGGGCACACAGCAGTTCACAGTTTCTCAACCCAAGGATCAGGCAGTACACGTCTTACTTTTTTCTGTTTAATGCTATGGTGCAGAGTGAGCCTTGGGATACCCCAAACGTAGTATAAAAGATAATGGAGGGCATGTTTAACTGTACTGTCTCTTCAGGGTGCATCTACCCTCTTGAAGCTAGTGATTAGTGGACTACAACTCAGAAGACTCCATTGTGAAAGTAAAACCTGAGCCAGTAAACTTGAAGCAGCTTTCCTAAAAGTTAGCAAAGATAGTCTTTGGAATATTTATAGGCTTGTACTCACTGTGCCCTGGGTACAGGAATGATTTTCTGCAGTGCTTTTCCTCTTGTACTGTATGCCTCTAGCTCAGATCCTCTGTGAACTTCCTGCATTTGCTCTCAGGAAACTTTGGACATGGGTATCCTAGCACTAGTAGAAACTGGCACCCAGATGCCCTCCTCTAAACTTTATCTAAGTGACCCAGAGGGCCACAGCCCTCAGACGGGGTCTCTTCCCACAGATCAAGGACACTGCTGTTCCAGGCCCCAGCCTATTTATACACAACTCAGCCCTCTACTGGCAATTCTTCTTGCCAGGGATTGACTGAAGCTGTAAGCTGTATGAATATGCAAGTAAGGGTCTGCCTCTTTCACCCACTAAATTCTAGAACCTACCAGAAATTGGGGAAAGCAGTCAAGCCTGCAACCAGCAGAACATAGAACAGCCAAAAGCAGTCAAACATTGCTCCACTGGCTAAAGAAGAGCCAAAAAAGGTGGTGACCAGAGGTGACCATCAATGAAAAAACACATGTCAAAATTACCTGAAAGTCTTGAGATATTGACAGCTGAAATTATAAGTTAATCTCAACTTTTACCATAAAAGTAGACCCTGGTAGGGGTCCCTAGTCAAAACTGAACCCAAGACGCCAAACCTGTTAGGCTAGCATTCTAACCACTGTGCCACCAAGCATTAAGTGACAAGTCAACTGCCTTACTAGTGAAAGCAAAATAAGCCTTACAGGCAGCAGAATGGCATAACTTGGAGACATGGCTCATAATTTGTCTGTTCAAATCACATCAGAGGCAAGGAGAACATGTGACCAGTGTATCCAGCCGCATGCAAGCAGCATACATGTCATCTCATATAATACATTACTATCTCACTACATGAAGTGATACTGTATAATAAATGTGCTCCTGTGGAGAATGACAGTGTGACATTGTCTATAACGTCGTACAAGTCAACTGGCAATCTCCATCTCTATAATGAGTCGTATAGACATGCAAGCAAGTAAACTACTGTGTTATTATTTATACATTTCATCCTATGGACTCGCATCTCCAAAAGGTTTAATTAGTGGATGTCAGTGCAGAACTAGCTGCTGTCACTACTGTTTTTCTGTATAATGTGTGCCAGATAGTTGAGTTCTATGTATGAACTGTAGTCAGTATGATAGTTGGATGAAATATACAGCTGCTTGATCAGGGGTGTGTGATTGATCATCCTTCTATAAGGCATTGGCACAGACTAGGGATGTGCTGACAATATATTTACTGCTACAGCACAACTGTAAGAGTGATATATTTTTTGTTAGCACCAGAGTGTGTATTCTAGCTGTCCATTGTTTTACTGATAATTAAGCATTTCCTTACACCAAATCTTCCTTATAATACTTAAAGTGACACTAAGCAATATCCTTATTTTTCAAAAATAATCCATACACAGCAACTACTTAATTGTCATGTAATATATTGTTCATAGAATGGCTTCTTACTGTATTTGTCTCCCTCCTTGTCACATGCAGTCACGTGCATGGCTCTATGCACGCTATATATCCCATAGTCCACAATACCTGATTAGGTGACTCTTTGGACCCATATTGGATGTTATTTTCTGTCAACATAGGGTTCTTATCTGGGTTGCTTATACTACTGACCAGTGGCAGCTTGTGCTGGAGAATTTTTATTGCGGGGGCATGGTCAGGCCCCTCCAGGTCCACACTCACCCTACAGCAGCTGGCTGTGATAGAATACTCTGCCATACTTTCCCCCTGGTAGTCGGTGGTTGAAGAGGTTGACATAATGCCTACAGTCCTGGTGAACAGAGGGTTGCTCTGTGTTCTGTGCCCTGAGGATCCATTAGACCAGGGGTGTCAAACTCAATTTCATTGTAGGCCACATCAGCGCTATAGTTTCCTTCAAGGGCCAGTTGTGTCTAGGGTGTGCTATGTGTAGGGCTCAGGAACGTGTTACATACAGAGTGCGGGGTTTAAGTGTGTACTATATGCAGAATGCAGGCTTCAGGAGTGTGTTACATACAGAATGCATACAGAATGCAGAGTTCAGGGGTGTGCTATGCAGTGTGTGCAACCCCAACCTCCTAAAGCTTCCTCACATCTCTCTCTCCTACCTTGCTTGACTCTAGTACCTCCCTGCATAGGTGGTTCTGCCTTGCGTTACAGGGAGAGTGTTCTCTCGTAGATTCTGGAGATTTGTCCCAACTGTTGTGCCCCACCGTGAACGTGTGCAGGGATTTGTTAGCTGTTGAAGCCACCGAGAGCAAAGCTGTCACTTGTAAATACAGAAGGCTTATATGCTTACAAGTGATTTCGGGGAGTGTGAGCGGAGGGTGAGAACCAAAGGTGTTATAATGGAGTTTCACCATTTTCCAGCTCAAAAACTGGGTACGAGGGTTACATGACAAGGCCTGACGGGCCGTATTCGGCCCATGGGCCTTGTGTTTGTCATGTGTGCATTAGACAATCCAGCCGTTTGCCTTGTTTCTGCTGAACCTTGAACTCCTTGCTCCACCTATGATCTTCCTATTTAAGCCATGCCTTTGCACTTCCTATTTGTCAGATTATTGTGCTCTCACCAGCCAATATCTCGCTCTTGTCACTCTTGCTGCCATCTGTATCTACGATGAGCCGAGAAAATTAAGTTCATTGTTTCCAAGCATGTGTAGGAATTTTGCACATCGTAATTGCGACAGACGATCGCATTTTCGGATAGGAACTTTTCCCAACCGAAAAATTGAGAGCATGCTCTCAATCTTTTGCTGGCTTGAATTCCGCCAGCAAAAGACTAAGCCCTTGTACACACAGTATCCGACGGACCAAGTTTTCCAACGTGTCTATAAAATTTTCCGACGGATTTGGTTGTCGGAATGTCCGACCGTGTGTACGGGGGCTTATGGAGCATACACACAATCGCATTTTCTGACAAAAAATCTCATCAGTCTTTTAGGGGCCGAAATCCCGATCGTGTGTACGCGGCATAAGCAGTGAATTAGCATTTCATCTAGTGTGAACCGGGCCTAAAGCATTAAGACTTGCAAATAAAGCATGCCAAGATTGAAAGGCTATAAAAGCTGATTATCTTTGGGGAGCACTAAGCATTTCACACAGAGCAACAATGTCCCAGTAATCTTAGGTCTCATTCAGATGGGTGATCCGGAAAAGGGGAGGGGGGTGCAAAAAATAGACAGCTGAACAACGGTTATACCACCTCATGGTTGACACAAATGGTTGTGGCACGACCCTATTGAACTCATTGGGCAAGTTTCACAAGCCATTCCTCTTAGCAAACCTTGCACCCTGGTTTTACCACCCCCTGGCCTTCCATCAGCAAAGCATTGTGATTGCAGCATGTGAACAGCAGCACAGGTGGACATCCATGGGGGCAGTAAAACCGGGGTGCTTATCAAACATGCCCAATGAGTTCAATGGGGCTGTGCTGCAACTATGTGCTTTGCTTATGGCTTGGTGGTGAGGTGGTGTGGTGGTGTGGCACTATAGGGTTAAATAAGGCGGTGAGGAGGCAATATAATGTCTTCCCACTGCCTGTCAAATCCCTTCATAAAAGCAATCTGAATGTGGATTACTCTTCAGAGGGCACCACATTCCATGGTGAGTGTGAACAAGCACTTAATTACATGCCACAACACTGATCAAGAGCTATGCAAGTTTCCTTATGACATTAGCTCTATCTAGAACATATGCAAAAATATATGCCTAACGAGGCAGAGATCTTTATTCCTGTCCAGCTGTGACCTATGGAAAAGGAGAGGCCCTAGGATATAAATTATTTCACATGCACCTGGCTGTACAAGGGGAAACCATATAAAGAGCAAGAGTCTGTCCACAGAAAGAGTTGTTGGTTGTCCGGATTGTTACATAGACAATTTATCATTTCTGTTGGTTACTCTCTCGTTTGGCCATAAGAGGAGAAGCATGGGGTACAGTATTAAAGATGGCTGCATTTTTGGTCACTACAGCAATGTTTTTTTATTACCAGCCCACACTTGCATACTTCTGTTCCTGGAAAGCCTATTTTAGAGCTGACCTACTTCTCTGGATTTCTCATTCAGTGAACGCACTCTTGCAAAAACCCGCTCTGCTGTTACTAAAAGAGGCAGCTCTTTGTTACATGTAGAAACGGTTCCAGTTGATAATATTACTCTTCTATTTAAGCTGAGACAGGAAAACTGTGTGAGATGGGTAAGAGCTGTAGCCGAACGCCAGGAAAGAGCTAAATACACAGTTGAAATGCATCAATTTATACTATTCCACCTGTCAAATGATTTGTTAAATCTTTCTTGTGATCCAGGCACCCCTGATAGACAGTACAGCCAGAAACTTGACCAACGCTGCAGCCCACCTTGATCAAGAAAATACCCCTCACCAGTGGCGGACCGTCCATAGAGGGCGCACGGGAGCCGCCTCCCCTGTCCATGCGTCCGGCCCCCCCAATCTACATATCAGTGGCACCGGACCATGGATTCCAATGCAGCGTTTTTTTTTTTAAGTGCCTGATTAGAGCCAGAGGCTCTAATAGGCTTCAAGAAAGGGTGAGCTCGGAGCCCACCAGTTGTGTGACCATAGCGAATGAATTTACGCTATTATCACACTAAAGTTCCACCCTGCCAATAAGGAGGCAGGTCTGTGAGACCTGTTTCCCTATTGGCCAAAGCGGCAGGTGATCATATTGGATGCCTAGTGCTGGAGGGGTGGACACTGGAGCCACCGTGGGTACTGCCCACACTCCAGGAGAGGACACTGCAGCCCCGCCACATGAAGCCGGTAAGTGCCTGACCAGACCGCCTGCAGGGGCGGGGGTGTGCTGTGCCATGCCATTGTTTGTGGCGGGGGGTGTTGTTTGTTTGCCACCCCCCAAAGAAGAACCAACCAGCTGCCACTGCTCTCTCCTCTCAAGGGATATAACTCTTGTTTGTTTTTTATTGCCATATGTGTGTAGCACCCTCCAGTGTGCTAGGGTTTTTTAGTGCAGGTTTTTTAGTGTAGAATTGTTAGTGGAGGAAAATGTATTGTAGCTCAGGGCTAAGCCTGAGCTGGGTATTCAGGTTAGGGTTCAGTGAGTCAGGGCCAAGTGACTCATCCAGCAGCCTCTCTGGTGCCTCCCCCTGTTTTCTGGGGTATTGGAGAATGTTCCAGACATAGTGGGTGGAGGCTAGGAGGAGCTACTTGGTATATGTATAAGGATCTCAGCCAATCCCCAGTAAAGGGCTGGCAGGAGGCATGCCACCTCAAAAATAGGCATGAGTCATGCCAGCAGGAGAATCAGGTGGAAGATGGAAGAGGAGGCTGTCGGTGGCCCTTGAGGGTGCCCCCTAGTCTGAGGAGCAGGGGGGGTCAGGAGCAAGTCAGCACTACTGGGAGATTTCCTGAGAGAGTGGTCTGGTGAGTGTCAGTCTGGAGGACTGGTGTGAGCGTTAGCCTGTACGACCAGTGAAAGAGGCAGCTGCAGCCAAGTGGGTTGGCAGCAGTGTTGGTCATCTCAACTCTTGTTTGTTTTTTATTGCCATATGTGTGTAGCACCCTCTAGTGTGCTAGGGTTTTTTAGTGCAGGTTTTTTAGTGTAGAATTGTTAGTGGAGGAAAATTTATTGTAGCTCAGGGCTAAGCCTGAGCTGGGTATTCAGGTTAGGGTTCAGTGAGTCAGGGCCAAGTGACTCATCCAGCAGCCTCTCTGGTGCCTCCCCCTGTTTACTGGGGTATTGGAGAATGTTACAGACATAGTGGGTGGAGGCTAGGAAGAGCTACTTGGTATATGTATAAGGATCTCAGCCAATCCCCAGTAAAGGGCTGGCAGGAGGCATGCCACCTCAAAAATAGGCATGAGTCATGCCAGCAGGAGAATCAGGTGGAAGATGGAAGAGGAGGCTGTCGGTGGCCCTTGAGGGTGCCCCCTAGTCTGAGGAGGAGGGGGGTCAGGAGCAAGTCAGCACTACTGGGAGATTTCCTGAGAGAGTGGTCTGGTGAGTGTCAGTCTAGAGGACTGGTGTGAGCGTTAGCCTGTACGACCAGTGAAAGAGGCAGCTGCAGCCAAGTGGGTTGGCAGCAGTGTTGGTCATCTTACTTCAAAAAAGTAATTAGTTAAGTTACAAATTACTTCTCCCAAAAAGTAATTGTGTTAGTAACTCGGTTACTATATTGGAAAAGTAATTAGTTACTCAGCAAAGTAACTGTGACTTTTTAAAAAATATTCTATAGATGGGACTAGCGAAGGAAGGGAATGTCGCCACCTCCATCGGCGAGATTGACACCTCGCGAGCCCCGCCACCTGGTATGGATTTAAAGGGGAACCCCTACGCCAAAAAAAGGCGTGGGGGTCCCCCCAAAGTCCATAGCAGACCCTTATCCAAGCACGCAGCCCAGCCGGTCAGGAAAGGGTGTGGGGACAAGCGAGTGGCCCCCCTCCTGAACCGTACCAGGCTGCGTGCCCTCAACATGGGGGGTGCTTTGGGGAAGGGGGGGTCCTGCAACCGCCCACACCCCAAAGAACCTTGTCCCCATTGTCCCCGTTTGCAAATGTGTGTTAACTAGGGATGAGCTCAGGCATGTTTGCATGGTCCACGTGCAGAACCCGCCAGGAAGTCAGAGCAGTGCTGTGCTAATCACAGGCAGTAAGACATTGCCCCGATGCGTGGCTGCAGAGGTCGGGAAATGTCTCACTGCCTGTGATTAGCGCAGCACTGCGCCAAATTCCTAGCGGGCTCTGCACGTGGACCATGCGAACACGCCTGAGCTCATCCCTAGTTAACACACATTTGCAAATGCATGTGAAAGCTACAAGGCCTTGTTACGGCACCCTGTGTTGCTTGCAGTCCTAACACTACAAAATTTATAAGTGTCTCCACAGTGGAAGCACATGCATGGAATGGATAGATGTGGGACAGGTGAGCCTGGAGGCTGCCCAAGCCCCCTTAAAGGAACAGGAGCACAGTGGACACCCAGCAAGAGCACAATGGCAGCGAAGGTGCCCAGTGTGTCCCCGGACCATATATACACATACATACACATATGTTACTGTTCGTATATGTGATCTGGGTCCATGTGCTCCTTACTGTGAAGGCTAGTTATGGGTGTGGGCAGTGGGGCCAGTTTTTTTGTAATGGAACATACAACTGAGATAATGGTCTGACGGTCCATATTAATATTTTGTAATCTGAATTTGGCTAAAAAAAAACATAATTCTCATCCTGATCATATCTTATCTGCCTCTAACAAAGTTCATCAAAATTATATCCTCACATCTCCCACCATATGATTCATACCAGGTTCCCTGTTTTGTGGTTTCTTGGTGACTGACCATCTATTTTATCTTCCAACAATTCATGAATTATTTGTCTACCTGGACAGGCCAATGCAAATCATTTTGTAATTTTAAAAGCAATTCACAATTTGCAAGTAATCAATTAATGGTTAATGGAAAAACAATTGGCAGTTAAATACAGTCAAACCCCTCAATTAACATTTCGTCAATTTACATTTCCAAAAATTGCCTGTTTTTATAGCTCATCTGACACACCATTAATTTCAGCAACTGTAATTTATTCTGCACAGGGTGTCAAAATAAATTACCCTTTTCTTTTAAACCTGGAACATTATAATATATCAGATATTAATTTTAAGCAGTTGATTGGCAAAACTTCAGCGTCACCTACTTTTTTTTCATGTGGACCTAATCTGTAAAATGAGGTAGGAAATGGCCGAAACTGTGACCTCGATATTGGTATCTTTAGAGACACTCTCTCATGTCTTTATATTAAATAAAACTGGCAAAGGAACAGCTCTTATACTTACCTCTCTGATGGCCTGTGTTTTCTTCCTTTTCTCCATTCAAGTTTTTTTTTAAATTTGTATTTTTATAGCACTTTTGGCCCTGGGTGCTCAAGGCGCTTAGCAGGTGAGGCAGGCAACCAATATGGAGGCACACATTCGCGGCTTCTGACAGATTGTGGGGACACATTAGACTATCATCTATGCTGCAGATCCTATATTGGGAATTTTTACCACCCAACTTGCTTTTAGCTCTCAAGCACCGATTGGGGGAATATAGATAAGTGCCACCTTGTGGTTTTTCATCAATATAACAACTTACTTCTCTCTCCATCAGTTTCCCCACATCCTGGGTCGGTAAAGCAGCCCAAGGGTGGGGTTTTCTGGTATGCCTGTCCATTTGTATCTGCACACCATCATTGTTGGCTGTACTGTGGGCAGATATATGTGCATCTCCTGGATCCTCCTGAGCAGGGGCGGACTGACCAGTGGGGCACTCAGGCACTGCCCGAGGGCCCCATGCCCCTAAGGGGCCCCATCATGGTTGCCAGCCTCAATAAAACCAGGAACAGTATGTAAAAATATGTGTTTTTTTTTAAATCCCAAGATTATAGCCGACCCGCCTCTCCAGTACCTTTTCAGTGTGTGTGTGTGTATTCTGTGTGTGTATTCTGTGTGTGTATACTGTGTGTGTATACTGTATGTGTACGTGTGTGTGTATAAAGTGTGGCCCCATAATCTATTTCCTGGGGGCCCCATAATCTCCTATTGCCCGGGGGCCCCATGAGTTTTACTGTTTTTCATATTAAGTTCACTCTAACCGCACACCCCTGAGCCCTTGAAGAAGCCGACCAGGCAAAACACGTCAGTAGGGGGTCAGCCTTCCCTGTTTTTATATTTGTTTTATGCAGTTAACACAATATATTTGCCATAATCACATGTATATACTGTACATACATAGGGAAGAACTTCTACATTCAAGGGTGTTTTTTGGTTGGAATGAAATTTGTGAAAAAAAAATATGTTTTTAAGGGGTAATATCCCCTAATGTGTTTCATCTTTATTCTATATGTAATAAAATATTTTCTACTTTTTTATAAAATGTTTTGGTATTAATTCTGAGATACCTTTTTCAGCACCTTTTAAGTCCCATCTTTCTACATACTGTTCTTGCTATTTAAAAAAAAAAAGGTCAGAGGTCTGTATATGATGATGCAATGATTGTAGATGGTACCCATGATGTATTCCCTATAGATGGTATATTATCTGACACCATCACCTGTGTATTTCTCAAGCATACAATTCTATAACTAAAGAAGACAGTTGTTTTTATGGAGCAAGCCAAGGAATTGTAGGCAAGTCTGGCAAGCCCAGCCTTGGCTATGGGTAGCCTAACAATTCAGCATGTGATTGAGCTTGCAACAATAACCCACTAAAAGGGGACTATGGATTTTATAGTGGAACAATTTGTAGATCAGCCAGAGATGAGTTGAGCAAGGTACCACATCCCAAATAGTATGTATAAATATAAAATTGGGAGAGGGACTTTAAGGTGCCAAAACAAAAACAAAAAAAATAACATATATAATAAAAAGGTTTTATTGTCCGTAAGTTAAAAAAGACAACAATTTAAGTGAATTTTTTTTGTAGATCAGACCAAAAATGCTGTACACAGACAATTTCGAATTTCCTGAAGAAGCTATATACTTTAGCGAAACATGTCAAGAATAACATTTCTGTACAGTAATATATTACATCCATTAATGTTTTGGTCTGATTTACAAAAATTTTTTCACTTAAATTGTTATGTCTTTTTTAACCTATGTACAATAAAACCTTTTTATTTATAACTTCGAGATTGCGGATTTGTTGTAAGAAGGAGTCAATTGTAGCTGTTCGTTTTTTCTTCTCCTGGGCACCCAATTTGAGGCATACTCCGCGGATAACCGTCTTATGGGCGTTCCAGAGCGTTGTGGGGTTGGACACAGAGCCAGAGTTAGAGTCAAAAAATGATGAAATCTCGGATCGAATCAGTTCTCGAGTCTCCGGTACACTAATAAGCGCAGAATTCAGACGCCAGAGAGTGTGTCTGGCTGTGGGTGGGGAGATGGCAATATTAATCGACACTGGTGCGTGATCTGACCATGTTATGAGGCCCACTGTCGCTTCACTGATTCTCTGGAGTGTTATTTTGGAGAATAGGAAGAGATCGATCCGAGAATATGACTTTTGTGCATGAGAATAAAAGGAGTAATCCCTCTCGGTACCGTGAAGACATCTCCATGGATCATGAAGGTCCTCCTGCAGGGCTACAGCGGATAGGGCAATGGAGTGTCTACGTAAAACTTTTTTATTATATATGTTATAGTTTTATTTTGTTTTGGCAACTTAGAAGTCCCTCTCTCCCAATTCTGTATTTATCTGGATTTTATAGTGACTGAACAAACTGGTTGAACTGTATGAACTGGTGTCTTTTTTTTTTTTTTTTTAATAAAATTTTATTGAAAAAGGTGTAGAACAAATAATACAAAATACAAAGACGAAAATTTTTCTCATTGAAATAGAAAGATCGAGTGAAAACAGTCGTACAACCTAGGGTTTGGTAGTAACTAAGCATTGTGTACATTGCTTAAGGGAAGACTTACCATTCTCCCCAAAGAAGGGAGAAGGGGAAGCTTCAACTGGATGGATCTGGAGGTCATAGAGTAACCTGGTATGTTTTATAAAAGCGAACTACAGGGTAAAACAAAGCATATAATGAATATGAAATAAAATAAATATGAAATAAAATAACCGTGGGGGGGGGGGGGGTGGTCAGTAGCAGGTGTAGCTTATTGCATATTGGGGGGGGGGGGGGAGAGGTGCTGCACAGATCCCAGCTGTCCATGAAAGGTGATGAGTCCCGTGTGAGGGGGAGAGAGAGTCAGGAGCACAGAGACCCGCATGGTACGGTTTTAGGTTGCAGCGACTATCGCCGTTGGCGCGTGTCCCTTATGGATGAAGGAGTGGTCCTCAAGGTGGGCTCGTTCCTGTGGGGTGAGTTTAGATGCTATATACAAGCCCCATCTGTTGTGAAAGCGTAGTTTGGCTTTTGCGTGAAGAAGGCTAGTATTCAATTTGTCCCGAAAGAGGAGGCGCATAAGTTCCCTGTTGACTTGTGGGACAGAGGGTTTAGTCGTGGTTGTCCAGTTGGCTAGGATGGTTCTCCTAGCGAGTAGCAGGCAAAGCAAGGCCCACTCCTTGCCCAGAGGTGTGGGGGTAGCCGACCAAGGGAGCAGTTTGGGGTCCCAATACCCAAAGATGAGGAGTAGCGGGTCCTTGGGGAGTTTCAGGAGTGTTATCTTGGAGATTAAAGCCAAAATTCCATCCCAGAATGAGGAGATGACCAGGCAAGACCAATAGCGGTGAGTGAGGGATGGTCTAGGATGCTGGCATAGAGGGCACAAAGAAGCAGCGGATTGACACGAAGGTGAGGAAGGTAGAAAAGGTATGTGCGCTCGATGTGTAATTTTTAGTTGGGTTTCCCTCCAAGTTTCGTTTGGGACCAAATTATAGACTGATTGGAGTCCGTGTAGGATCTTATCCACAATATCGGTACTTGGGAAATCTTTGGCCCAGTTAGAGACCGAGGATGATTCCAGAGAGGGTATAGTATTCAGTAGTAGAGGTTTGTAGATATCAGAGATGCCATAGGAGTCTTTGTGGAGAAGTACTTCGATGAAAGAGGATTGGAATCTTGCATGTTCCGCCCTGCAAGTTTTCTGCAAGAAGCTGAGGCATTGGCCATGGTGGAAGGCGGATAAATCCGGCAAGGAGAACTTAAAAGCCAGCCGGCGGAAGGGAAGTGCTCGACCAGAGTCCGGGTCACATAAGGAGAAGAAGGTGTCGAGGCCCTTTTGACGCCATGTTTCATAGGGTTGGCGGTCCATCCCCGGGGTAAAGTTCGGGTTACCCTGTATCGGGAGATGTCTAGAGATGAAGGGAGATAGCTTAAGGCTCTTCCGTGTTTCTCTCCAGGCAATGGCTGTGTCTCTCAGTAAAAGGTTGTGTTGCAGTGGCGGATCTAATTGTTTCCATTTGCAGTGGAGAAGAGCAGCTAGGGAGTAAGGATGGGTCATTGCAGCTTCCAGTGGGTAATTTGAGCAGCGGGATTTTTGGGTTATCCAGTCTAGACCTACCCTCAAAAGACATGCTAGGTTATACATTCTAAGATTGGGAAGGTTAATACCCCCTTCGCTCCTGGGAAGGTGACGTTTAGAGAAGGCTATGCGGGGTCTCTTGCCTCGCCACAAAAATTTAGAGATTGCTGAGTTTAAAAGTTTTGTATCCTTATGCCTAAGGAGTAAGGGTATCGTCTGAAGGGGATACAGGAGGCGTGCAAAGCTGACCATTTTTACCAGGTGGCACCTTCCCAAGAGCGAAAGAGGCAGATCCATCCAGTTGTCCAATTCCTGCACAAGCTTGGCAAAGAGGGGGGGGGGGGGTAGTTCAGGTGGTAGAGAGACGAGGGGAGCCTCCCTATCTTAATGCCCAAGTATGTGATATGAGTTCTAGCTACCTTGAAAATGGAGTGGTTTGCCCATGTCGGAGGTGGAAGGGATCCCAAGGGGAGTATTTCGCTCTTGGAGTAGTTGATACGCAGTCCCGAGCACTGTCTGAATCGGTCAAATAAGGATTTAATCGTGGGCATGTCTGCTGAAGGATTGGCGGAAAATATCAAGACGTCGTCAGCAAAGAGGGAGGTTCTTAATTCATGCGACCCGATTTCGATCCCGTGTAGCGGTGCTTTATATGTCAGGTATCTGGAAAGCGGCTCCAAGGCCAGGTTAAAAAGGAGTGGGGACAGGGGGCAGCCTTGTCTGGTTCCCTTATGGAGCCGGAACTCATCCGAGAGGAGGCCAGCGGCCACCAGTCTGGCTGCAGGGGAGGTGTACATGGAGCTGATCAGGTGTAGAAAGGGTCCGGTGAAACCCATATCCCCCAGTACCATGGAAAGCCATTCAAAATTAACATTGTCAAAAGCCTTTTCGGCATCTAGAGTAATAATAGCTAGATCGCTGGTAGGGTTACATCTAGCATGTTCTAGTGCCATCATCACCTTCCTGATATTAATAGTTGCCGTTCTGCCCTTGACAAAACCTGACTGGGCGGAGTGGATCAGGGAGGGGATGATGTCAGCCAGCCTATTAGCTATGATTTTGGAAAGAATTTTGACATCAAGATTTAGAAGCGAGATGGGTCTATATGATCCAGGCTCTTGAGGGTCTTTCCCCTTTTTTTCTAACAACTTAATAATTGCTTGATTACCGGACGGGAGATAGGGGCCACCAGACCATATATGTTGGTAGACATCGGCCAGGGTCGGGGTTAGAAGTGCGTTAAAAGATTTATAGAACTCGCCTGATAGGCCATCCGGGCCTGGGGATTTGGAGGAAGGTAGCTTACGAATCGTATCGGAGATCTCCGGGGGGGAAATGGGGGCGTTTAGCGAATCGAGTTGAGAGGGAGATACTCGGGTCAATTGTACTTCGTCGAGGAAGTCGCGAGCCATGGGTCAGTCAACAGGGTCCGCCGCATAGAGGGTGGAATAAAAGCGGAGCATCGCCGCATTGATGCCCTTCTGAGTGGTCGTGACTGTGCCATCGGGGTCGCGGAGTGACGATATAACCGTGGGGCGGTAGGGTCCCTTGCATAATCTGGCAAGAAGCTTGCCAGCCTTATTGCCAAACCTGTGCAGAGTGGCATCGAAGTGAGCTTGTTTAGTGGTTTCCAAGGTTTCGGCCCAAGTGTCAAATGACTGCTTGGCTGTATGCCAGGCCTCACAATTTTTGGGGGAGTTTAAGGCATAGAGTGCTCGCTGGGCCTGATGTAATCTGGAACTGGAAGCTTTGTATTGAGACAGGGCGTGTTTCTTGAACGAGGATGCATAAGAGATAATGCGTCCCCTGCGTCCCAGAACAAGTGTGGGTTATCAGCATGTATTGCGTTCGTCTGCGAATAGGATGCCCATTCTTTCATCATGTAAGCTTGAAAGTCCGCGTTGTGTTGCAAATAGGAGGGGAAACGCCATATTTTGGGATTAGGGTGTATGTCGGGGGTCTCTAGAGACACTGAGATCGGAGCATGGTCTGATATAGCTATGTCATGAATTTCCGCTTTCGGAAGGAAGGGGATTAGGTCATTAGAGCTAAAAAAATAGTCAATCCTAGAAAAGACATTGTGGGGATAAGAGTAAAAGGAAAATTCCCGGTCGGTCGGGTGGTGGAGTCGCCAAATGTCATGTAGGTGAAGGGATTCCATAGTCATTGCCAGGCTCGTGGGAATAGTAACAGTCGAGTGAGATACGGGGCGCAATGATGAGGATTTGTCATCTACCGGGTGGGCAACAGAGTTGAAGTCGCCCCCCACCAGGTGCGGGAGGTGGGGGAAGCGCAGAAGCCAACTAGTCAATGCGCTGAAAAAGGGTTTTGTGGGGCTATTGGGGGCATAGACGTTGGTAATTGCAAGTTCCTTGGTCCCTATGAGGGCCCTAATCGTAAGGAGTCTGCCCTGTTGATCTGTGTCCATAGATAGGATCTTACAAGGAAGATTCTTATTGATGAGAATAAGAACCCCTGCTTTCCGGCCAACAGCCTCAGAACCTATCACCTCACCCACCCAGAGTTTCCTCATCCGAACAAAGTCCGATGAGGAGAGATGGGTTTCTTGTAACAGCGCTACGTCTGTTTTGAGTCTCTTGAGGTGTCGCAGTATCTTCAGACGTTTGTTGGGGGAACGAAGCCCTTTAACGTTCCACGAGACTACTTGTAGCATGGTGGAGCGTTAAGTGAAGTAACAGTGGGGATTAATAGTACCATGTGGTAGGGAGGACCCGGGTCATGTAACAACAGGAGCTGTGCTCCAGATAGGGCCAGGGCGGCCCCTGGTAAGGTAGCAGCAAGGGAGGGTAGATTGGGGAAAAGTGCAGCTGGGGGAACAAGTAGAAGGAAGAGGTAGGGAAGGGAGCGGCAAATGTGCCAAGCATAATAACCAAGAAAGTAAAAACAACTCACTATTAACTTCACTTTTTTCCGCATGGGGGTCACTGTGTAGACCAGCTCCCAGAACCAGGCCTCCGAACTGACATAGAAATGGCTGCCCTAGAAAGAAGGAGCGTGGCACGCCGTCAACCCAGGCAAGGATCAGAACGAAGTGAGATGGTCTGCACAGAAGAATCCACAGGGGGAACAAATCCCGGCAAGTCACGGCCCTTGGTCAAATATTACCTGAAGAGCGCATGCATAGCGCAAGTGGCCCAGGAGGAAATTATTCAAACAGAAGCCACTTCTACCATGAGAGAACGGGTGGTAGGCAAAGCTTCGTCCCTGAGAGGGAGGGAAGACAAGAAAGGTCACAAGGTCCTGGGGTCCATCAACGTGGGTTCAGAGCGTGTGGAGCTGGACCTGAGGCCCTGAAGCGCTTGGGGGAATCCTTCCGTGGGCTCCTTTGGTCAAGAGCCCTATTAACTGGAGCCGCTTTGGGTGCTGGGCTGAGTGGAGGGCCCGAACGTAGCGATTTCAGAAAACGCGATGCATCGTCCAGGTCTTGAAAAGAGAGCTGTTCTTCGTTGGGTGCTTTAATCCGTAGGATTGCCGGAAATGCCAGAGTAAATTTCATCTGCCGTTGGAATAGTTCCGTGCAGATATGTTGAAAGGCCTTCCGTTTCTTGGAAACATCCACTGAATAGTCAGCAAAGATCAGGATTTTGACCCCGTCGATCTGAAGTGATCTGGACTGGCGATACTGCTGCAGAATGGAGGCTTTGTCTGAATAATTCAGGCATTTGGCAATTATCGGGCGCGGGGATTTGCGATCCGAGTTGGGCGCCCCCACACTATGTTCTCGTTCCACGGTGAAGGGCCCCCCCAGACCCAGAGCCTCCGGGATGCGGCTTGCACACAGGTCTGACAGAGCGGATTGGTGAAGCAACTCGGGGATACCTACAAAACGCAGGTTGCTCCTCCTGGACCTATTCTCGAGGTCATCGAGCTTTTCCAAAATATATTTGTTAGTTCTGTCCTGAGCTTGTTCCAGGGACTGCGTTTGGTATAATTCTTCCTCTAAAGTAGAGATGCGATTTTCAGCCTCATTGAGTCTGGATGCATGTTCCCCGAGCTGGGCTTGAAATTTATGCATGCCTTGGGTGACAGCTTTCTCAACAGAGGCAGCTATCATAGGGGAGAGGAGAGCAGCAACAGCTTGTGCCAGAAGCTCTGTCTGTGGATCCTGCAGCGGTGGGGATGGCAGAGATTGCAGCATGGCAACAGGCGCCACAGGCCCAGGTACATGTGTGGAGGCTGGAGATTGTAGGGAAGAGGGTGGCCTGGAGGTTGTCTGGCCTTGTGCTGGGTCTCCTACCTCCATGGCTGGCGCTGTCTCCTCCGGATAGGCCGCGCAGGCCGGAGCGGGGACCGGAGCGGTGTAGGCCGAAGCCGGGGCCTCGATTTGCGGTGCGGCCTGCCGCGCGGTGGCGGCCGCGTACGAACGCCGCCTGGTTTTTTCCACGAACCGGTCCATCCTGGAGCTGGTAGCATGGGGAAGTAAGCTGGCCGGTGGAGCGGGCGAAATCGCCGGATTTGGAGCCGATTTAGAGACCGGTTTGCGGGAGCTGTGAGAGAGGACAGCTACTCCATGCGGCGCCGGAACTGGAAGTCCGTGAACTGGTGTCTTAATGCAACCTTACCAACTATATAACTATGTATTTATTGAAAATTTGTATTAATGAAGAATCCAGTTATTTACAACAAACCCAGCGGGAAGACACCTGGAAGGGAACACTTACAGCAACATCAGCATTATGTAGCAGAGCAGGTCTCAGATGCACCAACAGCATCTGTCTCAAGGGGCAAAATATGGCCTGGCTGGTCCATGCCCAGTTGGGGCGGTCTCGGGAATGATAGCGTGTCCTACTCTTTCCCTAATTGTCTGGAACCTCTTCCTGACGCTAATCACTATCCCTGTCAGACTGGTGACCTATCTCTACACTATCCACACATGAAATGCACACCAAGACTGGGAACAAGGGCCTTAAATAGGCTCTGCCTGACTCAAGATGGCTATTAGAATCACATAGTGGGAAACATCCAATCGGTAGCCTACTCAGTGACCTTGGAAACCATAGATAAACTATGTTCTTCTTGACTTCCACTTCCCTTGCTATGCCGCACCACCTTCAGAGAAGAAAGCCCACTGCACCTTCCTACATGTCCATTCCCTTTACTCAGGTCTCAGATTACAACCCAGCTCTCTGTGTGGCACATCATAACCTCACCCCCTGCCTGCTGGAGCTTAGAAATACTGTGCAAAATGTGTGCTTTAGAAGGCTGTAGAGGAGAGAAGGTCACAGAAAAACAGGTATAACTCACAGTACGGTATGCAGGAGGATTTATTTAATCTCTGAGTATCACCTGAGACTAGTCACTTCACTGGGTATATGTGAGGGTTTACAATCACTTTAAGTAGTAGAGTTAGCCTTTAAAACTGAATAGCAGATCTTTGCTCAACTATTCTTTTTTCCCTGCTTATTGTCTAAAACTTGAGCAATGTATCGAACTTCAACATTTTTGATGGCTTCTTTACTACTTTTTCATGCTACATCAAAGCAGCATGTCATCCACACAACAAAGCTGTGTAATTATTTTTCCTTATAAAGAATAAATCGATTAGATATCATGTTGCAGGGTCAACCTAGTTGATTTTTCTCTTAAGGAAGGACGTTGAAATCAAAGGCCCTAGGACTCAGGAAACCCTGTTGAAGATCATTAGCAGATTTGACTGAAGAGAAAAATCAAGGAGGCATTTTGATGAAGGACTATTGGCATCTTGATTCATGAACACTATTACTCCTCGTCTCCATGTTAGTCTACAACGCCGAAAATTAAAAATTGACGTTTTCTATAATAGACGTGTCCCCTGCAGCTTTAAATGAGTTCTCTATAAATCTTGGATTCAATGTACTAAACAAAAAGTAGAACTTGCTTGTATTTCTTTCGAAGTTCAACTCAAGCGTAAAACTTCTATTATTGTTACTATTGCTGTCTGTGTCCCTATTAAGGAGATTTCCCCCCTCACTTCTTACCCTGGTCACAGGGGGTCAGAAAATATTCCACATAGGGACACAGAGGGTAACAACTTAAAACTTAATGTGCAACTAAAGGCAAAACTTTGGTTTTTGGATAGAGTGGAAAGGGATTAAAACACCTGTCAATTTTTAATGCTGTCTGTGCCCCCCTTTAGGCTAGGTTCACACTATTGCGATGCGGGAACGCCGCGAATCCGCGGCGTTTTCCCGCATCGCATACCTCCCGCCGGCAGTTCACACTGCCCTATGCGGACGGCTGGGGGTGTCAATGTTATGTTAATGACACCCCCAGATCCGTCGGCATATCGCAGTGCGATCTGCCGACTCGCACAGGAATCGGATCGCATGGTGTGAACCCCCATGCGATCCGATTCCGTTGCGGACCCAAAAAAGGGTCCTGTGCGAGTTTGCTGCGGGACAGCTGCGAGTTCAGCCATACTATCTGTATGGCTGAACTCGCAGTGCTACGGAGATCGGATGTGATTTGCTGTGCGAATCACATCCGGATCTCCCCCCGCAGCAGTGTGAACCCAGCCTTAATGCGATTCCCACTCACTATTTGTCCTGTTTACCATTATCATTGAAAGTGAAAATAAAAGAAAATCCCACATTTTTTGTTGTCCCCAGAAAAGTAATAGAGGGTAAATATTCAAGTGGGAACTATAGTTCTGGTGACCAGGGGGTCCCCAAGGGATTCCCTTAACCAGTTTCTGACCGCCCTATAGCACTTTTACTGCTACAGGGCAGCCGTGCTGCTCAGGATCATGTACAGCGAGTAAAATAAGTATTGAACACGCTGCCATTTTTCTCTGTAAATATATTTCTAAAGGTGCCATTGACATGAAATTTTCACCACATGTCAGTAATAACTCATGCAATCCATACATACATAGCCCTTGTACACACGGTCTGACATTCTAACAACCAAATAAGTTGGATTTTGTCCGACGGATTTTGTCCGAAACTGTTGCATACACACAGTCGGACAAAGCGGTCGGAAAATCCGATTGTACATAACGTGATGAAGTTATTTTGTTACGACGGGACTACGTTCAGGCTAGTAGCCAATGGCTTTGGTCTAGGAATTTGATCTGAGCATGCGTGGCACTTTGTCCGTCGGAGTAGGCTACACATGATCAGAGTATGTCCGATCGGAGCATTTTGTCGGAAAATTTTACGGACAAGTTGGAAAACTTGGTCCGATGGATACTCCGACGGAAACAGTCCGATGCAGACCACACACAGTCGGATTATCTGACAAAACGGTCCGATAGGACACATTCCGTCGGAATCTCCGACCGTGTGTACAAGGGCAAAGACACCAAAACAAATAAGTTCAGAAATAAAGTTATGTATAATAAAATGGCATGACACAAGGAAAAATTATTGAACAAATGAAGAAAGGAGGTACAAAAAGGCATGGAAAGCCAAGACACCAGCTGAAATCTACCATTAATTAGAAGACAATCCTGACCCTTGTCAGTACAAATTAATATCAGATGGTTCAGTCTCAACTGATGGCCTATAAAACTGTGTCTCATTACCAAGGTGTCACATAAGGAATATCTCATGATAGGTAAAAGCAAACAGCTCTCTCAAGACCTTCACAACCTTATTGTTGCAAAACATACTGGTGGCATTAGTTACAGAATAATTTCTAAACTTCTAAATGTCCCAGTGAGCACTGTTGGGGCCATAATCCTGAAGTGGAAAGAACATAATTTTACCATAAATAGGCCACGACCAGGTGCTCCTCACAACATTTCTGACAGAGAAGTGAAAAGAATTATCAAAAGAGTTGTCCAAGAGCCAAGGACAACTTGTGAAGAGCTTCAATTAGCAGGCACAATAAGTAATGCACTCACCCACCATGGCATGTATGCACGCTGACCACACAAGACTCCATTGCTGAAAAAGAAGCATTTTGAATCTCGTTTAACGTTTGCTGTGCAACATTTAGACAAGCCTGTGAAATACTGGGAGAATAGAGTCTGATCAGTCGGGACCAAAATTGAACTCTTTGGATTCCTTAATACACACCATGTTTGGAGGTCAAAGGGCACTGCACATCACCCCAAAAACACCCCCATACCAACAGTGAAGTTTGAAGGTGGGAACATCATGGTGTGGGACTATTTTTCAGCATACAGTACTGGCAAACCTCATATCATTGAAAGAAGGATGAATATAAAAATGTACAAAGACATTCTTGATAAAAATCTGCTGTCATCTACCAGCATGATGAAGACGAAATGAGGGTGGACATTTCAGCAAAACAATGATCCCAAACACAAAGCCAAGGAAACTCTCAGTTGGTTTGAAAGACAGAA
Organism: Lithobates pipiens; assembly: GCF_037356315.1. Taxonomy (NCBI): domain Eukaryota; kingdom Metazoa; phylum Chordata; class Amphibia; order Anura; family Ranidae; genus Lithobates; species Lithobates pipiens. The sequence goes on from NW_027507785.1 coordinate 294,570,582, forward strand.
AATAAAGCTGCTTTAATACAATAGAAAATCTATGGAAAGAACTAAAGATCAGAGTCCATAGAAGAGGCCCACAGAACCTTCAAGATTTGAAGACCATTTGTGTGGAAGAATGGGCCAAAATCACACCTAAGCAAGGCAGGCGACTAGTTTCTCCATACAGGAGGCGTCTTGAAGCTGTCATTACCAACAAAGGATTTTGTACCAAGTATTAAACAAATTTCTGTTAATGTGTTCAATACCTTTTCCCTGTGTTATTCCATTTTATTTCTCATAACTTCCTTTCTGAACTTATTTGTTTTGGTTTCTTTGTATGTATGAATTCCATTGGTTGTTACCGACATGTGGTGAAAATTTCATGTTAATAGCACCTTTAGGAATATATTTACCTAGAAAAATGGTGAAGTGTTCAATACCTATTTTACCCATTATTTACATTAATGGTCAAGGGTCGAGTCCTATCCAGGCCATTTCGTATCAATATGTCTCCTGTGATCATAATTGCTGGACAAATTGATAAGCGTTGTAACTAGGGATGAGCCGAACACCCCTTGGTTTGGTTCGCACCAGAACATGTGAACAGGCAAAAATTTTGTGCGAACATGCAAACACTGTTAACCGCTTGCCAACCAACTTACGCCGATATACGACGACAGAATGGCTCTCCTGGGCGAAACCCCATATGGGTAAGTTGTACCCTTTAAGAGCCACCAGAAGACCCGATGCGCATGGCTGGTGGGCGCGATCGCTGCCGACCATGTACAATCGCGGGCACATGCACCAGCACAGGGATTTGTGTGTGTAAACAAATCCCTGTTCTGTCAGGGGAGGGGAGACATATCTTTTGTTCCTACTAAGTTCAGCATTAGTAAAGAAGTAGAACTTTGTTCGCTTTGCAAAGGAAATTTTCACTTAGTGAATGAAGTGAAGCTGAGTGTTACTTACCTGATTGTAGAGCCCAGTATGCAGAGCAAGGCCTCTCTCACACCTTTGATTCGAGAACCCCTGATAAAGCAGACAGGGAGCTCGTGCATGCAGAGTGGCACAAGTGTCTGGCAGGGTCGCTGATGTAGGGGCTGGTCGGAACTTCCGATGACGCCATGGAAGGACTTTCAGCAATGAGGATAACAGCTGGCAGACTGGATACAGGATCAGACTAGTAATCGAAGGGGGAGTTCGGTAGATCGGAACACAGACAGGTACAGGCAAGCCAGGTCATACACTAACGGACAGGTCAGGAACAGATGCGGTGGCTGGAGCAAATTCAGGGTGCAGGCCGAGTTGATAACAGGCTGGCAGCAAGGTAACCAAGGAAGGAGCGGAGTCAGGACAAGCCGGGATCAGATGCAGGTGGATAGCAGGGGAAGTCAGAAACAAGCCAAAAGTCTACTGGAACAGGCTTTGCTGTAGACCAGACAGCATTGAACATGGACATCAGCTTCCTTTAAATAGCGCATCTGGTGCCAAGATCTGTCACAACGTACATATGTGCGCCCATGCGCGCACTGGCATTCACGCATCTGCGCATGCGTGCGCCATGCGGCTCTTCTCGTTGGAAAATTATGCACAGATGTTCTTCTGCTGTTGACATTTTGATTACTTGCCCTTGCTGACACTGTACTTTATTCATCCAATCATTTGCAATATGAGGTCAGGTTAAATACAAATTAATTTTGTTGAGAATACCTGATCATGTGCAACGAACATTGGAAAAAAAACAGGATTTTTGCTTGCGAAGGATTGGATGGTTGAAACCAGCACAGCTTCATCTCCTTTGCAAAGCTATATGAAGTCTCACTTTGCAAAGTAATGTACAGCCATGGTAAACTACAATGCACAGATGTGATGTACTACATTGATAAAATTAGTGCAAGTGCATTTTTAACACATTGATGTGCACTAACAGACTATTTAAAATGATCTTTTCACCTTAACACAACACACCTCAATGAATGAGAATGCAAGTGTTTACATGCATGCATTAGCATATGCACATGTTTTAATGGGCCCTTATAACCTGAGCTCTTTATATGGTGGTTCGTAGACCCTGAATAAAATGCACAGGGGCACTGTCATACTTAAAAGGAAAAGGGCCTTCCCCTCCCACTGATTTAAAAGCACACAGTTGTATGCTTGTATGCTGTCGTATTAACAATACCCTTTACTGGAAACCAGAGCCTCTGATAATGGGGTAGCACTGGTCCTCCTGTATAGGACTGAAGCCCCATCAGTTCAATCAGGGGTTCCAGGCAGCTTTATGGTGCAGGCATAAACCCCTCCCTGCAGCACAGCTGGATTCTCCTCTTGTTCCTCTTGCAGACTGTCAGCTGCTGCAGGCGGAACCACAGGGGGATCGGTTTTAGGGAATGGCCCCCCTTCCGCTGTTCTGATCATCCCATCTCCTGTTCAGGATCTCTCCCATAAGCAGGTTTGATCCACCCATCCCCCCGCCCCCACCATGTTTACTTGGAGTTAATAGTATGAATACTATATATTTCGTGAAGTGAACAGGAAGCCTCTGCACAGAGTGCTTCCTGTTTATTCATTCTTAGCAGCTAGGTAGCAGAGAAAGGATTGGAGATGTGTGTCCTCAATCACTTTCTCTGTTTCAAAGGTGAGAAACCAGGGATCTGTTTAGATCCCTGACATTTCGCCAAATTCCCCCCATCCCCCGAGGGCTATTAATAATGCAAAAAGTTTTTTTTAAAGATGTAAAAAAACAAGGTGTGATGTTCAGGTGTCCATAAACAGGCTTACTTGCCCTTAATTTATGTATTGTTATATATGCTCCAACATGGAGGCTCTCATAGACTACAGTTAGTAGTTACTATGCAGAGGGTCCTCAACAGTTCAGCCCAGCTTCTACATGTTGTGCACCTCTATTTTTAATGCAAATTGTTAGATAGTATATTTTTTTTCCCGCTAGCTAGCTGGTAAGTGTGCTGAAAAAAAACAGTATATTTTGTTTTGTTTACTCTGTGCAATGCCCTGCCATGCGCACCTTGGGTGGTTGCCATTTTTTTTCCTTTGCTGAAATTGGCACAAGAACACATTGGACACATTTGGACACAATTGTACTCTGCTTGGCTTCTTGTGTGCCCCTGTGCCTTTAAGGGGCATTTGGCTCCAGGGATACCTTCTCTTAAATTATCCATTGGTAAATATGCTCCAACATGGAGGCTGTTAAAGTTTAGAGTTAGGACCACACTATACAAAGTTGCCTTAACAAGGTGGCGCAGCTTCCACATATATTGGAAAATTGTATCCAACTAAAACCTCTGTTTTTTAGTGCAAATTGTTAGACAGCTAGTCCATTTTGTTGCTGTGTAATATAAATATATACCGTGTTTCCCCGAAAGTAAGACAGTGTCTTACTTTCTTTTTATCCCCAAAAGCCCCACTATGTCTTACTTTCGGGGTATGTCTTATATTGGAAAAAAAATTGTCGAATTTTTTGTTTTAACCATAAAATTAACATTTATTAACAACCTGAACAGTATTGTATTCACTACTGAGGAGGACCACACCTCCCAGCATGTAAGGCTGCACTGCACTACAGAAGAGGACTACAAGTCCCAGCATGCAGAGCTGCACTGCGCTACAGAAGAGGACTACAAGTCCCAGCAAGCAAGGCTGCACTGCATTACAGAGGACTACAAGTCCCAGCATGCAAGGCTGCACTATGGAGGACTACAAGTCCAAGCATACAAAGCTGCTATGCTCAGCAGAGGAGAACTGTAAGCCCACACAGCCCGGTATGTTGGGACTTGTAGTCCTCCTCAGCTGCATCTTGCGGTTACATAATAAGAGCTGCAGAGAATCTCTTCACACCCCCCCTCCCCCTCCCCCTCCTTGGTCTCTCTCTGTATGACCAGCACTGACCTTTTCCCGGGAGGACACAGAGCCAGTGACACCTGTCGGCAGTGATCCGGGACCTGGCACAATAATCCCCTTCTCTGTGGCTGCGTCGCGCCGTTCTGATCAGTCTCGGGCAGCGGCTGTCACTCACAGCCGAGCAGAGTGAAGCCGCCTCCCCCTCCTCTTGTATGGCTACACAGTGCTGTCCATGAAGGAGAAGGAGGGGGAGGCAGCTTCACTGAAGCCGCCTCCCCCTCCTCCTCCTCCATACACAGCACTGTGTAGCCATACAAGAGGAGGGGGAGGCGGCTTCACTCTGCTCGGCCGAGACTGATCAAAACGGCGCTGTCTCTTCAGTCGGAGGGGGAGGGCGCTGGCCTGGCACCCCCCCCCCGGGTGCGGCCCGCACCCCCCGCCCCACTCTTAGTACCGTACGTCACTGGAGGCGGCAATACCCCCGTGTTTCCCCGAAAGTAAGACATATGTCTTACTTTCGGGGTACGGCTTATATTAGCCGACCCCTCTGAAACTCCCGATACGTCTTACAATCGGGGGTGTCTTACTATCGGGGAAACACGGTATATTAGGTGAATACCACCAATTATCTGAAGGGCATCTGAACATCAGTGGGATAGATTAGGCAGCAAGTAAACATGCTGTCACTAAAGTTGATGTGTTGCAAAAAAGAGCATTGCAGTCTGTTGTGTTTGGGGCTCTGTAGTCACAGACCAGTCATGGTGTCCATGCTGACCCATGTTCCCAGCCAAAAGCACCTGCAATGGGGCACATAAACTTCTGAACTAGACACCAGAGTAATGGAAGGAGGTGGCCTGGTCTCATGAATTACCTTTTCTTTTATATCATATGGATGACCGTGTGTGTGTGTGTGTGTCGCATACCTGGGGAAGAGATGGCACCAGGATATAGAAAGAAGCCAAGCTGACAGAGGCAGTGTGATAATTTGGGTAATTGTCACACACTGCCATTCATGTGGATGTTACATTGACAGGTATCACCTACCTAAACATTGTTGGTGACCGAGGACACCCCTTCATGGAAACAGCATGATGAGTAAGTTCTCTGATGTCTGTGGATTCTTTCAAAAGGATAATGTGCTCTGTCACATTGCAAAAATGATTCAAGAATGGTTTGAGTTTGAGGAACGCAACAACAGTGAGTTTGGAGTATTGACTTGATCTCCAAATTCTCCAGTTCTCCAAGTTCGATCCATGGAGGCACCGCATTGCAACTTATAGGACTTACATGAGCTGCTACTGATGGCTTGGTGCCAGATACAACAGAAAACTTTCATAGGTCTAGTTGCATCCATGTCTTAATGGGTTGTTTTAGTGGCAAAAAAGGGGGTCCTAATCAGTATTTTTCCATTGTGGACATACACCGCTGCATTTTGGTCTACAGCTCATTTGATCACCAGCTGTGGAGTACACTAAATTAGCAAATGAGAGGATGTCAATCTAGATCAATCTAAATGAGTCAATCTAAAGTTAGAGTGGGGACTGGCCAGAGATCACTTTGACGCAGTTGGTCAGCTGGAGCATGTATTGTTATACAAATATGCTAACTAAGAATCCTCCTTTTCTATAAGCAAGAGTTTACTATATATTGGGTTAATAAGTGGTTACATCTCTTTATGATTTCATGTGTTGTATATACAGTATATGGAAGCTATGTAGGACCTGTACAGACATTTCCATTTCCACTGCATAGTGAAGGTTAGCCATAAAAAAGTGCAGGGATGCCTGAAGTTAATATAAGATATGCTCACTGTGCTGTAACCCCTTGTAATATATATATATATATATATATATATATATATATATATATATATATATATATACACAGTATATAGATTCTTGTTGAAGTTTTACCTGCAAAAATCAAAAAAAAAACAGGTTTGCTTTACAACTTCGACCATGCTATTTTTTACCTTACTTCTAAAGCTATACTTTGCTGTAGCTAAAAGGCATTTCTTTCATGAGCAAATTTTCCATCTCATCCTCTCACATACTATTTTCCTTATTCCTATGACCTCCTCAATACATCTTCCAGACATCATATTACTCTGACCCTCAGCATCCTCCCCCTCTTTTCTCTGCCTAAAATCACCTGGCGGCCATTGTCTGGAACTGTGGAGGAGAGACTTTGTCTATTGTCCACTCTCTATGGTAGAAAAGAACACTTTTCTTACCTTATGACACCCAAGGTACTCTGTTCTTTACCTTGAGTAATAGACCTTTCTGATATAAAAGAGAGGTTGACCAGTTGCCTCTTACAAAAATATCGCTGGTCAAGAGAATGTCTCCCTTTTCGAACACACACTTCTTCATGTTTTCTTCAGATGGTTCTCCCTGGCAGTCAGCTTTACTTTTCCAAAACTATTTTTAAATAGAATGCAATGTATTGTTTGATTGAACAGTTTTGTATAAAATGTCTTTCTTTACTATGTTTAGGCCTCAAAAATTTTCAGCCTTCGGGTAAAAATCTTGCCTCCTTTTCACATTTGCCTGTATGTTTTTAGCTGCTCTGAAAATAAATAAAAATGCCAGTTTTATTCAAAGCTCAATAGCTCAAGCTAATATTTGGTGGGCGGCACAGTGGTGTAGTGGTTAGCACTCTCGCCTAGAGGTAACAAGGGTTGCTTTTTCTAATCCCAACCACGACACTACCTGCCTGGAGTTTTCATGTTCTCCCTGTGCCTGCATGGGCTTCCTCTGGGTACATCGGTTTCCTCCCACACTCCAAAGACATGCTGGTAGGTTAATATTCAGTGGGCTCCTGCGCTTAAATGGAATTCACGAGGAATGTTCTTATTTGATGGATGCCGCAGGCACTTTCACGAGACACCAGCTCATGTATATGGACTAAAAGAGAAAATGGTGGGGCAGCGCTTCCAGAAAAATGGAACCTTACAAGAAAACTATAGAGAGCTAGTTGTTCAGATGGGAATATACCAGATGTTATATATTAAAAAAAATATAATAGGGGAGAACTCTTCTCCCAGTGTGGGAATTATTCTGTTGCCTAATGAGAGTGCTCACAGTAGTGTATACACAATAATAAATGTCACAGTACAGAGTGCAACTTATACCTCTACAACATAACAAAAGTGCTGAGTGCAGTAGTAAATATAAAAACACATACAGTGGTCCGACTATAGATCAGACTTATATAGCCAAAAGTGCTAAGTGCATATAAAAACCAAAGTAGCTAAAGTATAGGTAATCACTTTCTAAGTGGGCACAAGCTAGTGACAATAATTGAGTGCAAAGATGCAAACAAAGTGCTAAGTGCAATAATAAACTCAAAGTATTAAAACACACACAATAATCAGACTATAGATCAAAACTCTATAAACAAAAAGTGCTGAGTGCATGAAATAACAAAACGGTTGGACTATATACAGCTGTTAGCGACGGGAACACAGTCCCGTGATAATATCACATATACATATATAAAGTGATTCTGTGCTGAAAAAGTGCATCAGAGGCTCTTCCTCCACATAGGTGATTCCACGCATAAGTGTACACACTGGGTAATTACCTCCCTGCTATATAAAATATAGCGTAGATGCAGCCACCTTGTAGATGTACCAGGAGTCCCAGGGAAGGGGGTAGAAGGGGGGGGGGGGGAGCTCAGGGAGTCACTCTCAGATCTCTGTCAGTATACACTTCATCAAGATGCTCCAATATAGCTCAGAGAACAAATATAAGGGCAACCATAGTGTAGCATGTATTTAAAATTCACTACTTTATTAATAGGTTAAAATTACTCACAAACGAATGGGGTAAATAAGCAGTATTAGCAGCAAGACAATTCAAATAGACCGCTCTGGTGCGAGTGTCACTTCCGGTCTCCGTATCCTACGCGTTACGTCACTTCCGGTGACTTTAACTGGGATAGGGATATGGGATATGCTGGTAGGTTAATTGGCTTCTGTCTAAAATTGGCCCTAGTATATGAATGGGGACCTTGGATTGTGGGCTCTTTGAGGGTAGGGATCAATGTGAGTGTGCGATCTACAGGCATAAGGACAATTGTAGACACTCACTCAGGTTGAACTGGATGGACTGGTGTCTTTATTCAACCTTACTAACTATGTAACAAAGGAATAGCTCTATTCCCTCCCTTCTCTGCTTTGATCATGTCCTGGAAATTTTGGCTGTACGCAGAGCACACAGCCAAATCTCCTGTTTCCCATAATAATAACATTTCCATCTTAATGATATAATACTTTAGCTTACCTTCCAACCCACTCATTCAAGTATTCAGACCGCATTCTTACATCCTCATTTCAGCCTGGCTGCTCCTCCACTAGGCCCCTCTGGTTCCCCCATTAAAGAGACATCAAATAGCATTCTTACATTCTCCAATCAGTCAGCATCTGTCCTTGGGGCCCAGACCCTTGGGCTTTTTATTCATTGGACACAAAAGAATTCACCTGTCACACCTTCAGAATATGCCCCTTTGTAATCGTTGAAACCACTAAACAACTTATCCCCTTCCCGGCTAGCGTACGCAGATGTGCGTACTCGGCTTCCCGGGGTTATACCGGGATGATGCCCGCACCTGCAGGCATCATCCCGGTACCATTTTTTTCAGCAGGCGATTGGCTATCCAGCCATAACAACCGATGCGGCTAAAAGCCGCTCGGCTGTTATGCCGGAGGAGTGGGAGGGGACGTCCCCCTCCCGCTGCCTCCCGCCGCTGTTACCGGTGCTCCCGCTCGATCGGGAGCACCGATTCCATGACCGCTGCCTCCGGCTGCTGGGAAGGAAATGTAACGAAGCCGTAATCAGCTTTGTTCCAGTCTCCTCATAGTAAACATGGAAGCGACGTCATGACGTCACTTCCCGTTTACTCGGCTGCCAATGGCGCCGGTTTTAAAAATATATACGGTATTCAGAATCGCCGTTTTCGGCGATCTGAATACATTGAAGTGTAAAGGAGGGGTGGGGGGTCCCTCCATAAAGAGTAGCTGTCACCACCTATTACTGTCACAAGGGATGTTTACATTCCTTGTGACAGCAATAAAAGTGATCAAATTTTTATTTTTTTTAAAAAAACAATTTAGTCATTTTAAAATAAATAAAAAAAATAAAAAAAAAATAAAAAATTTTTTAAAGCGCCCGCCGTCCCCGCGAGCTCGCGAAGTAAAGAAAATGCATACAGAAGTAGCACCTGCGTATGTAAACGGTGTTCAAATCACACATGTGAGGTATCGCCGCAATCGTCAGAGCGAGAGCAATAATTCTAGCACTAGACCTCCTCTGTAACGCTAACCTGGTAACCGTAAAAAAAAATTAAAACGTCGCCTATTGAGATTTTTAGGTACCGTACTTTGTCGTCAATCCACAAGTGCATGCAATTATAAAGTGTGACATGTTTGGTATCTGTTTACTCGGTGTAACATTATCTTTCACATTATGCAAAAAAATTGGGCTAATTTTACTGTTTGATTTTTTTTAATTCATGAAAGTGTCCCTTTTCCCAAAAAGTTGCGTTTAAAACACCACTGCGCAAATACCGTGTGACATAAAATATTGCAACAATCTCCGTTTTATTCTCTAGAGCAGAGATCCTCAAACTACGGCCCTCCAGCTGTTGCGAAACTACACATCCCATGAGGCATTGTAAAACTCTGATATTCACAGACACGACTAGGTATGATGGGAATTGTAGTTCCTGAACAACTGGAGGGCCATAGTTTGAAGACCCATGCTCTAGAGTCTCTGCTAAAAATATATATATAATGTTTGGGGGTTCCAAGTAATTTTCTAGCAAAAAATATGCTTAGCAAAAATAGGCTTAGTCATGAAAGGGTTATTCACTCCCTTGTTATCTCTCGCTTTGACTATTGTGAAGTTCTTCCTTTAGGCCTACCTCTCCATAGGCTATCCCCTCTTCAGTCTATTATAAATGCTGGTGCCAGACTCATCCACCTTACCAACCGCTCAGTGTCCGCCACCCCTCTCTAACAACCCCTCCACTGGCTGCCCAATTAATACAATTTAAAACACTAACAATAACATAAAAAGCCATTTACAACTCTGCTCCAAGCAACATCACCAATCTTGTCTCCAAATATCACCCAAACCGTCCTCTCCACTCCTCCCAAGACCTCCTGCTCTATAGCTCCCTTGTCTCCTCCTGCAATGCTCATCTCCAGGACTTTTCCAGAGCTTCTCCCATCCTCTAGAACTCGCTACCCCAATCTGTCCAGCTATCTCCTACTGGTGTTTATTTGCAAAATCTGGTGCAGCTCTGCATGGAAACCAATAAGCTTCCATGTTTTTTTTTTGTCAAAGCTTAATTGAACAAGTTGAATTTAGAAGCTGATTGACTACCTTGCACAACTGCACCAAATCTTGCACTCTCCAATTTTAGCAAATCAACCCCACTCTGTCTACTTTTAGGTGATCCCTGAAAACTCATCTCTTCGGGAGGTCTATCCTGTCTTCAGCTAATAACCAAATCTTCTATTTTTCCCATCAGTTCATCCCTCACAGTTATTACCTTTTGTTTTACCAGCCTCCCTATTAGATTGTAGTGTCTCTCTTTATATTGTAAAGGGCTGCACAAACTGTTGCTGCTATATAAATCCTGTATAATACTAATGATTAAGGATGAGTCGAACACCCCCCTGTTCTGTTCGCACCAGAACCTGCAAACAGACTTAAACTTCGTGTGAACTTTAGAACCCTATTAAAGTCTATGGGACTCGAACGTTCAAAATCTAAAGTGCTCATTTTAAAGGCTAATATGCAAGTTACTGTCCTAAAAAGTGTTTGGAGACCTGGGTCCTGCCCCAGGGGACATGGAGCAATGCAAAAGAAAGTTTTAAAAAGGGCCGTTTTTTCGGCAGCAGTGATTTTAATAATGATTAAAGTGAAACAATAAAAGTGTAATATTCCTTTAAATTTCGTACCTGGGGGGTGTCTATAGTATGCCTGTGAAGGGGCGCATGGTTCCTGTGCTTAGAACTGTCCCTGCACAAAATGTAATTTCTGCAGGAAAAAAAAGTCCTTTAAAATCACTTGCGGCTATAATGAATTGTCAGCTCCCGTAATACAGAGAACACTCATTGAAAGTCATTGATAAAAAATAAATAAAAAAAAGCGTGGGGTTCCCCCAAATTCAATTACCAGGCCCTTCAGGTCTGGTATTGATATTAAAGGGAACCCCGCGTCAATTTAAAAAAAAAAATTGACGTGGGGGTCCCCCTAAAAATCCATACCAGACCCTTTATCTGAGCACGCAACCTGGCAGGCCGCAGGAAAAGAGGGGGGGACGAGAGATCGCCCCCCCCCCCTCCTGAACTGTACCAGGCCACATGCCCTCAACATTGGGAGGATGCTTTGGGGGTCTGTGACCCCTCAAAGCACCATGTCCCCATGTTGATGGGGACAAGAGCCTCATCCCCACAACCCTGGCCGGTGGTTGTGAGGGTCTGCGGGAGGGGGGCTTATCAGAATCTGTAAGCCCCCTTTAACAAGGGGACCCCCAGATCCCGCCCCCCCTGTTTGAAATGGTAAGGGGGTACAAAAGTACCCCTATTATTTCACAAAGAAAGTGTAAAAAATAGTTAAATAAGACAAACACACTTTTGAAAAATTCCTTTATTAAAAAAAAAAAAAAGATTCCAGCGGTGGTAATCCACTCTTGCTATCCAGCGATGGATGATCATCTCTCCGGGGTCCAGTGATGGCTGATCTGATCCAGCGACGCGTGATTTCTTAGTCCAGCGTAGCGAATCCATCCATCCATCTTCTGTCTCCACGGAGGAGACACTGCGGGGATCCCGGCGGCTGAGGTTTCTTATATGAGGAGGGCGGGGCCACCCGTCACCTGACCCCGCCCCCCTCTGACGCTAATGAGGGAAGCCGGGGTTCCCCAATGACGTATGGGTGATCCCGCCCCCTCTGATATAACGGAAACCTGCTTTTCCGTTACATCAGAAAGGGCGGTATTTAAAATTGGACGTACCTGTACGCCAATATGCCTGCCCATGCCATTCTGCCGACATACATCGGCGTTCACCGGTCGGGAAGTGGTTAAATTCCACGGTCTACCTGAGTATTGTTGCTGACCATGTCCATCCCTTTATGACTATAGTGTACCCATCTTCTGATAGCTACATCCATCAGGATAATGCACCATGTCACAAAGCTAAAATCCTCTCAAACTGGTTTCTTGAACATGACAATGAAGTCACTGTACCCCAATTGCCTCCACAATCCCCAGATCTCAATCCAATAGAGCACCTTTGGGATGTGGCGGAAGGGGAAATTTGCATCATGGATGTGCAGCTGACAAATCTGCATCAACTGTGTGATGCTATCATGTTAATATGGACAATATGGACCAAAATCTCTGAGGAATGTTTCCAACACCTTGTTGAATCTATGCCACAATGAATGAAGGCAGTGCTGAAGGCAAAAGGAAGTCCAACCCGGTACTAGCAAGGTGTACCTAACAAAGTGGCCAGTGAGTTTACTTGCATATAAACCTTTAAAATTAGCAGTTTTGATTTTTCACGTTCGTGTCCCATAGAGTTTAACGGTGTTCGCATGTTCACACCAACTTACCTTTCTGTACACTGATCTGTGCATGCACACTGCCAGTGTGGTGGAATGACTGTGTGGGTGTGATGTCATCCTGCACCAACCACTCAAAGCAGTCAAAGAGTGGCACCCAGAAGAACCTGGAGAGAAGATGGCAGCACTGGCTAAGTACCATATGGGTGTCCGACCGTTGGAGCATAGGTGAGCATTTGTGTCTTCCACTTTAAAGTTGTTGTAAACCCTTACAACACACTTTGACCTACAGGTAAGCCTAGATTAAGGCTTACCTGTAGGTCCAAGAAATATCTCCTAAACCTATACGGTTTAGGAGATATTTGCCTGAAGACAGGCACCGCTGTCTACGGTGCATGCACCGTAGACAGCAGCGTGCAGGCGCACTGAGCGCGGCACCATCAACAACGGAGATGCCGCGTGTGTCAGCTCCCGTGTGCATGCGCGGGAGTGACGTCATCGTGGCTTCGCCGAATGACAGCGGCGGAGCAGCGAGACCCACCGAGAAGATGGATGCGTCGGACTACAGGGGACAGCGGTGACTTCGCTGGCTCCTGTGTCAGGTAAGTGACACATAATGGACTACTATGTGATGCATAGTAGTCCATTATGCTTTGCCTTTGCTGGGAATGAAAGAGAAAGTAAACTCATCAGGGTTTACTTCCTCTTTAACAGTGGACAGTGCAGTATCAAACTAGTCTATTAGCTTTTAGAAGGAAAGAGAAGGAAGGAACATAGGAGTGACTTGCTGTTCTAGGTTTGGCTCTGTATTTCTACTAATACACACAGCGTATTTCACAGCTCTAGTCTCTGCATGCAAGGTTGGCTCCATAGGATATTGCAAGAGAAAAGAGCCACCCTGAAACAGGAAAAATGGGGCAGTGGTCATGGAATCAGCCTAAATTGGAACATAGACAAGGAATATAGGATAAAGAAGCTGCTTACTCTGTAAATTATTTAATCAGCTGCTGAAAGTGCTTAAAAACTGAGGGTTTATTACAGGGCTGGACTGGGACAGAAATTTGGCCCTGGACTTCATCCAGACCGGCCCACTTACATTTTGAGTGTCCCATCAGCACTCCCTTACATCAGAGTCCCATCACCAGCCCCTTACATCAGAGTCCCATCACCAGCCCCTTACATCAGAGTCCCATCATCACCTCCTTACATCAGAGTCCCATCAGCACCTCCTTACATCAGAGTCCCATCAGCACCTCCTTACATCAGAGTCCCATCAGCAGCCCCTTACATCAGAGTCCCATCAGCAGCCCCCTTACATCAGAGTCTCATCAGCACCCCCTTTACATCAGTGTCCCATCACCAGCCCCCTTACATCAGAGCCCCATCACCAGCCCCCTTACATCAGAGTCCCATCACCAGCCCCCTTACATCAGAGTCCCATCACCAGCCCCCTTACATCAGAGTCTCATCAGCACCCCCTTACATCAGTGTCCCATCACCAGCCCCCTTACATCAGAGTCCCATCACCAGCCACCTTACATCAGAGTCTCATCAGCACCCCCTTACATCAGTGTCCCATCACCAGCCCCCTTACATCAGAGCCCCATCACCAGCCCCCTTACATCAGAGTCCCATCGCCAGCCCCCTTACATCAGAGTCTCATCAGCACCCCCTTACATCAGAGCCCCATCACCGGCCCCATTACATCAGAGTGTCCCCCTCCCACGTGTACTTACAGTTCTGAAGGCAGCTTCTCTTCTTCCTCTCTTCAGCCATGTGATAATAACTGATAGGGGAGAGAGGAAGGAAAGTCTGCCGGCCATCTATCTCCCCCTGCAGGCTGGAGGGAGCAACCTAATGCTCTCTCCAACATATGATGGAAGCTGCTCTTCCTGACAGGAGTGAAATCACGATCACTCACTGTCAGAGAGGAGCGGCTCCAGGACTGAACCTGACTGGCCCACTGAGCCATCGGGCCACCGGGAATCTCCCAGTAGTCCCGATGGCCAGTACATGCATGGTTTATTATCACTTTAACTTCTAAACATGCTCTACTCTCAAAGTTTAAGAGGCCCATCACTGTGGCTCAGGGGTCATTCAAGATTACCAAAAAAACCCACACAACTGTTGATTCCTTCCATGCCACCCCTCTACCTATCTCCGCATGACTGGACTTTCAACTGGGCGAAGAACAATACACAGCATACTATTGCCTAGACTGAACTCTCATTGCATACCTGAAGCTCAGCCCAATAAAATCTCTTTTAATTTCCATCTATTTATCTAAACATGGTACAAATCTGTTTACATATTTCCCATGAGCTGAAAGTCAAAGAAATAGACTCCTTAGCCGCAGAGGAAGCAGACAGCAACAAACACAATCTGATGTCCAATAAATCATTACAGAACAATTCCCGGGCTCAGCCTTGATGGACGGATAAATATGTGGGAGTTGCCCATCGCCACAGTCACAAATATGATTAATTCTCCATAATAACCTTCGGAACAGTCTGTTTTCCGCTGCTAGATTGCATTGCAAGGTGACACATATCTGTTCAGAGGATCTCGTCCTGAGTAAATAAGGAGGGTCTGACATCACTAATGCAGGCCTGATTGATGGTTGTTCACCGTCTCGGCATTTGGAACCATCAGATGTAATTATTTCTGTTTTTTTTTTCCCTTTCAGGTGGTTTTATGTCAATTTTCTGTTCTGTGGAATGCCGGCTGTCTCCAGGCAACCCAAAGTTTTTATTTGTCTGCCCACACACCTTGTACCTTGGTCAGCTCTAAGTATCTTTTTATATTGGTAATAATTCTAAAAAGGTAATAATTCATTGTCGTTATTTAAATGTCAAGTAAATATGCATGGTGTGAAAAATCTACTGAGAATATTCACAAATATGTATAATATTTAAATCTTAAAGTGGTCCTAATGCCTCAAGGTTTTTTAACTTATTTCATCTGATGCATTAAGGTAAAAAAACCTTCTCTGCTGCGGGTTCTCCCCAGCCCCCGCTCCACCAATTCTTACCTGAGCCCAATCTGATCCAGTGACGTACACAGGAGCAGCGAATCTTGTCGCTGTCTTCCTCCTAATTGGGCAGATTGATAGCAGCGGGAGCCAATGGTTCCTGCTCCTGTCAATCAATACCAGTGACGAAAGGGGCAGGGCCAAGTCCCGCTGTCTGTGTCAATGGACGCAGTAGCAGAGCTCGGAAGCTGGCATGCACTAGTGCCCCCAGCGGGGCACTGGACAGAGAGGAAGAGTCAGGAGAACCAGCAGGGGGACCCGAGCAGAGGAGGTTCGGGGTTGCTCTGTACAATTGCATTGCACAGAGCAGGTAAGTATAAAGACATTTGTTAGTTTAAAAAAAAAAAAAAATCCTTTTACAATTGTGTTAAGTTTAGTGAAATATATACAGTATATGTTTGTAGCACCCTTCAGAAAAATTAAGTTAGCTCCACTATAATCAAAGGGGTTGATTAATTAGGGCTGCTCAATGTTTCATAGGTTGCGACTCTGTTACTTTCTATTGTGTTCTAGAGGATTCTACAAGTATAGTAGGAGGAAGACCAGAGCAAGCAGCCTGAATATTTATGGAACTCCAGCAAATGCCTGAGGAGGTGTGCCCAGAAGGTGGTGAGCCAGCTCATAAATAGGCTAAGGACTAGGCAGCAGCAGCAACGTTCCTGGGTCCATTCCTGCTGCAGGAAACTAAAAACAAAAAAATATTGCACTGGTAGATCAGAGGGAAAAAGCTGCTGGTAAAAGCACAATGGGATTGGATTGTGAACAGTATGTATAAGATTTTTGTTTGACGCGCTAACAGTGAGTTCATTTCAATATGGCAACTTCTAGGAAAAGTCTAGTGCATATAAATCAAAAGGTGAGTCCCATGTGGTAAGACAGTCTATAATGACACAGTATGAAGATTCTCAGTATAAAGGTCCCAATTTCATTCAAGCCCAGCAAATGTGTCCAATGTGTAAATGAAGATAACAATCCAAAATGTAAATCAACCAAGTGCGTCTCCCCCATAATGTAAAAAGTGTCTTCTTACCAGAAATTGTGGACTCCTAATTAAAAAGGGTCAAAAACACTGTGTCAATAAAGTATTACCTGAGATAGAAACCTTTTGCTCCTTTCATAGTTAGTGCAGTGCAGACGAAGATTGTCCCATCATAACATAGTTTCATAGTTAATTAGGTTGAATAAAGACACCAGTCCATCTAGTTCAACCTGAGTGAGTGTCTACAATTGTCCCTATCCCTGTACATTGCACACTCACGTCGGTCCCTATCCTCGAGGATTGCACACTCACGTTGGTCCTTACCCTCAAGGAGGCCACAATCCAAGGTCCCCATTCATATACTAGGGCCAATTTTGGACAGGAGCCAATTAACCTACCTGCATGTCTTTGGATGGTGGGAGGAAACTGGAGTACCCAGAGGAAACCCACGCAGGCACAGGGAGAACATGCAAACTCCAGGCAGGTGGTGTCGTGGTTGGGATTCAAACTAGTGACCCTTCTTACTGCTAGGTGAGAGTGCTAACCACTACACCACTGTGCTGCCATGGTGGGGAAAGCAAAAAAACACATAGTGTATAATAGATTTATTGTGCAAAGGGGAATACTAGGTACTCAAAAGTTAAGTCATAAAAGCAAGCATGTAATTAAAAGAGTACCGCTCCTGGGTTTTGGAGTACGTGGTGATGTCATGAGCATAAACTCCACCATACACGTTTCGCCACAATTGATGTCATTGGGAGCAGGGAGGTCATGCTCATCATCACACCTTTATATGGAATTAAGAGGAGACAACCACATTAGCCTATCCAGGCCTCTCCTCTGATTTAAAATAGTCACCATATATATGAAATAGATCACCAAGCCTCATTCTGGTTTCAGTGGCCATGTTCTACTCTGGCTATTGGAGCCAAGCCTCATAGTGATTTTAAAGATGACCGTGAATTGTTTGTAAAAGATAGCCGGTATGTAGTCCAGTATATTACACATAAACGGAACCTAAACTCGATTTGGTTATCCAAGAAAGGCCAACATATTTTATTTAAATAAAAAGAATACATGAGAGGCGCATGCGCGGGAGCTCGTCGGATGGCAGCTTAGTCCGCGAGCTCCGCACCGCCCCGGCCCTATAACCACTCCAGCGCTGAATCAAGCAGCGAGCCTCAGCCGCAAGCATCACCGGCGGACGGGGGAAACACCCGAGCAGTCCGGGATGGCCGGAGGAACGGCTCGGAGAGACCTTTCCCGTGTTCTAAACACGGGCCCGGGACCCGCGCTCACAGCCAAGATGGCGCCGAGCGCCGCAGCACGAGGGGAGACACAGGAGGAAGACGAGAACATAGCAGACCCACCTCTTCACTCTGCGGGACAGGCAGCTACCACAGTGAGTAACACCTTCAATGTCTGCCTGTCCCCCTCCTCCACCGAATCCCTCCTAGGCAGGGTACTAGACGAGATGCCTCTCTCACCCCTGGAGGACATCACAGCAAGCCCAGGAGGCAGCGAGGCCTTTATGCCTAGCAATCTCCCCTCACCTCAGGACTTTCCCTCTATGGTTGCAATGTTCGGCACCATGTTAGCCAAAGGTCTCTCCCAAACTGCCACTCAAATCACCTCAGCCATTCACGCTGACTTACAACAACTAGGCAACAGAATTGAAACGATCGAACTCAAAACAGATCAAACAGTCTCCAGAGTAAATCAAAATACCGCACGAATACAGGATTTACAAGATCAACTTGAAACTGCGTTTTCCAAAATAGACGACCTCGAAAATCGTTCGAGGAGATACAATTTCCGTATCAGAGGAATCCCTGAGTCTTTCCAGGACTCGGCTCAAGTGGTCCAATCATTCATAAAAGAGCTCATTCCAGACATCCCTGATCATCGCCTTGAGCTGGACCGCGCTCACAGGGCGCTACAACCTCCACGCCAAGATGGGCTCCCGAGAGACATCATAGTAAAACCACATTTTTACAAGGTTAAGGAGGAGGTCATGAAACGGTCGAGGGGAGAAGGACCTCTTATGTTCCAGGGCAACCCCATACAAATCTTTGCTGACTTGTCGCCCTATACCATCCAAAAACGGAGGTCTTTGAAACCGCTGCTTCTCGCACTATCCCAGAAATCGATTGCATACCGATGGTCCTTCCCATTTCGGCTTTCATTCTCCTTTAATTCTAAATCTTACGGCTTTTCATCATTTCAAGACGGTGAAAAACTCCTCCTTCAACTTGGCCTCATCTCAAGGGATCCTGACTCATCATCTCCTCTTCACAAGACCCCGAATGTGTCCTCTAAGAGACCTCCACCTTCAAGCCCAATCGCCCCAGCATGGCAGAAGCGCCTCTCAAAGAAGTCCAAGGACTCCAAGCCGCCTTAATGACAGTTTCTGATCCGGGTTCGGTTGTGGACCCGTGTCTTGCTCCTTGACCCCGGCTGAGCCGGATCCTTGGATATACTCAGGACCCTCTTTGACTATTTGAAAAAGGGGGGGGGGTGGTTTCCCCCCCCCCCCCCTCTCTTCCCTTTTTTTTTTTTTTTTATTTTTTTTTTTTTTTTTTTTTTCTCTGTGCTGTTCCTGTATTCTACATTGCTCACATGGTCATGGTTTTCTTTGACTTTTTATCTCTTATCTTTGGATAGAGTTCTAAGTTAGATGATAATTACACAAATAGGCTCCCCCCAGACTCCTCACTGAATTTCGAAGGTTAAGTTTCCCCTCTTAAGTCCTTCTTAGACCCACTATTCTGTTTAATTCACGGGTTTCTCACGAAACTCCTGGACTATTCCAGCCTTATCATCATTTGTAGGTCAATAGCTGGTGAGGTAATCTAACGGTTTGTAACATTTTGTCCTTAGGGACATTTAGGGCTCAGTTCCTGATCTATTTGATTTTTTTTTTTTATTAGGCTCCTGGAGAGGGCCGGGGCGGATGTCCTGTGCCTCCACGTATCTCTAACCAAACGGGGGACTCAGTTGAGTTCCTCGGTTGGACTGGAGATCTCGCGCACCCTCTACTCATGGGTGGTGCGATAATACGGTTAGGTTTGGGGTTAGGGTGTGTGAGGTGCGGGAATGGGTTCCCACACCTCATCTGGTTGTTCTTGTTTGCTTGTTTATTGTTTACATGTTCTGACATATCGCTTATCTCCTATTTTTTTCCTAGCAGATCCATCTCTCTACCTTTCCTTTCCATCCCTCATCCTACCTGTTCCTCCCGAAGGTCTCCTATCCAAGTGTGTTTTCAGAATCTGGCGGCTACCGTCCCCATTACACAAGGTAAGTCCCACTCTCTCCTAGATGATGCCTCCCACCTGATCCATGTCGGTTCATAACACCGCTTTACCTCCCATCTCCATAGTTTCCCATAATGTCCAGGGCCTCAATTCCCCTGTTAAAAGGCGGAAATTGTTCAAACTATACCAATCGCAAAAATTTGCGGTTCTCCTGCTGCAGGAGACCCACTTCCCTAAATCATTCCATCCCTCATTTCTTCACCAAAGCTTCCCCCAATTCTATCTCTCCAATGCGGAAAACAAAACGAAAGGTGTAGCTGTCTGCTTTTCTAAACATCTCAATTTTTCCATGTCACAGATTATTACTGACCCACTGGGCAGATATATCCTGGTTAAAGGCACCATAGACGGGACAGTCTATACTTTTGTCTCGTACTATGCACCCAATAAAGGTCAAGCTAATTTTTTCACTGCAATGCTAACCACCCTTTCCCCGCAACTGGACGGAGTTATAGTCTTGGGGGGGGATTCGAACATAACATTCGATCTGTCTTTAGATAAATCACGATCTGGCCTGCATCGTCCTAAACAACCATCTAAACAAAGTACTAGGATAGCCAAACTCCTTTTTGACACGGGTTTAGTAGATATTTGGAGGGAACTTAACCCCCGCGCCAAAGACCATACCCACTATTCAGCCCCACAAAAATCGTACGCCAGGATAGATCATATTTTTCTACGAGGTACTAACGTTCCGCTAGCGCTGAAGTCCACTATTAGAGACTCCCCTATCTCAGACCACTCCATGGTTACAATCTCCCTATGCAACTCTTGTAACACGAATAAGGAATTCAAGTGGCGTCTCAACGAATCGCTTCTTAGTAATCCAGCCCACTGCTCCATGTTGGAACGGGACTTAGGGGAATACTTCAAACTTAATGACACGGCAGACGTCTCCCCCGCTACATTATGGGCAGCCCATAAAACTGTGATACGGGGCAAAATCATACAATTCTCCTCCCAACTAAAAAAAGAACATAGGGCCGAAATAACCAAACTCACTAACGAATTCCAGGCATCATGTAAACGTAACAAACGTGAACGTACACAAGCTTCCCGTCGGGATTTAGAAAACTCAAGAATCAAACTTAATTTAGCCCTCACCACTGAAGCAGAAAAACACCTCCGATGGTCTGGTGCCAGGTTTTATTTACACAAAGATAAAATTGGCTCTAAATTGGCCACCAAACTGTCACCCAAATCACAGATAATGGCTCTACCCAAGATAAGGCTACCGTCGGGCATCCCGACACAAAACCCACAACGTATCCTAAA
This sequence comes from Lithobates pipiens, assembly GCF_037356315.1. Taxonomy (NCBI): domain Eukaryota; kingdom Metazoa; phylum Chordata; class Amphibia; order Anura; family Ranidae; genus Lithobates; species Lithobates pipiens. The sequence goes on from NW_027507785.1 coordinate 294,591,594, forward strand.
ATGCTTCCACGAATTTTTCTCTTCCCTTTACAAAGACAACAATCCCACCCCTCTCCCAAGCGTCGAGAAGTTTCTAGACTCCTTACCCTTGCCCAAACTCTCTAGGGAGCATATGGAGCTCCTTGAACAACCCATTTCCTCTTCGGAGGTCAAGGAAACCATACAGAAACTCAAACTAGGCTCGGCTCCCGGCCCAGACGGCTTTTCAGTCGGATATTACAAAAAATTCTCTGACACTTTAGCTCCTTATTTAGCGAGATTTTTTAATTCTCTTCGCCAGGGTACTCCCCTGGATAAAGCCTCTAACCTAGCATACATCTCGGTCATTCCAAAACCTGGAAAAGACCCGTCTTTGGTGTGCAACTATCGTCCGATTTCATTGATCAATAACGATCTTAAACTTTTAACGAAAATAATGGCAAATCGTTTATCCTCCTTCATAGCTCAGTATGTACACCAGGATCAAGCAGGCTTTATCCCGGGGAGACAGGGCCCAGACCAAGTAAGAAGAGCCATAGACATAGTATCCCTCCTTAATTCGCAATGGGATGGTGGACCCCCTCAGGAAGGGTTCCTCCTTTCTGTGGATTTACAAAAAGCGTTCGACACAGTCACCTGGCCTTATATTTTTGCAGTACTTCGTAGGTGGGGCATAGGGCCATATTTCCTAGGTACCTTAAAATCACTTTATTCTAACCCCAGCGCCCAAGTACGATTGCAAGGACGATATTCTGAAATATTTTCCATCGAAAAGGGGACTAGACAGGGATGTCCTTTATCGCCCCTGATTTTCGCCTTAGCCATCGAATCCTTAGCCATCGCCATTCGTACAAATCCGGATATCAGAGGAGTCTCATGTGGTGGGCGGGAACATAAATGTGCCCTTTTTGCCGATGATTTACTCCTTTTCATCACATCCCCCCTCATTTCTACTCCTAACATTATCAAACTTTTGGAACAATTTGGAGTCGCTTCAGGACTTCGAGTCAATGTTTCAAAATCCGCAGCACTGAACATATCCATCTCGCCAAACCTCCTCACGCGCCTTCAGGCTCACTTCCCGTTTACTTGGAACTCTTCAGCCATCCCGTATCTGGGAGTTAACTTAACCGACAGACATGACAAGTTATTTGCTAGCAATTACCCCCCCATGTTCAAAAAACTCGAAGCGGATATGGCCATGTGGTCCAAATATGATCTATCCTGGCTGGGCCGGGTTAATTCTATTAAAATGACCCTTTTACCTCGCTTGCTATACCTCTTCCGTTCTCTTCCAATCCCAATCAAAAAAGCACAAATTATGCGGCTCCAATCCTCTATCTTAAAGTTTGTCTGGGGTTCTAAAGGCAGCAGATGTTCCAAGGAGATTCTTTATAGATCCAAGACCCAGGGTGGCCTTGCTCTCCCCAATGTTTGGTGGTATTACCAAGCCGCTCAGTTAGCTCAAATCTCAGTAGTATATTCCAAGGGCCCTAAACCTGACTGGCTTATAATGGAGAGGGAGGCGATACCGAAATACACGATTGACTACTTACTCTGGTCTACACCAAAACTTCGCCCTGCAATATTGGCCCCTACACTATCTCACACTATGTCTTTGTGGGACAAACTACGAAAGCTCCCAGCCCTGGTCTCTCCCCTGCGCCCCCTTGCACACCTCTTTAATAATCCAGAATTCCCACCGGGTCAAAATATTTTAGCGTTTAAATGGTGGGTGGACAAGGGGCTATATAGAATTGGCCACTTCCTACACGCCACTGGACCTCTCACACCGGGATACTGTGTGAGTAAATTGGAGATGCCCACTACCGAAAGGTATAGACTATTTCAGATTTCCCATTTTCTACGCTCCAAATGGCCCCTCAATTCTACCCCCCCTTCACCGACTCAATATGAAATATGGTGTGCTGACATACAAGATCAGAGGGGAGGCATCTCCATTGTTTACAACTCTCTAGCCAAGGCTCTTAACAAACCATTATACGCCCGACTTTGGGAACAAGACCTGGCAATAGAGTGGGACTTGACCAAATGGTACTCGCTTTTCGGCAGATCATTCAAAGGCATTATGAATACCTCACTAATGGAAGCTAGCATTAAGATTATGATGCGTTGGTATCGTGTCCCAGCCTCTCTGGCTAAGATGTTTCCGAACACTTCCCCCCTATGTTTTAGGGGTTGTGGACTCACGGGCACACTTCTCCACATATGGTGGACATGCCCTAGGATACGAAAATTTTGGAACAGTTTTTTCCACCTATTGAGAAAAATTACGGGAACGGCTGTCCCACAGATACCTGAAATAGCACTTCTCAATGCCAGCATTGATAAGATCCCCAAACACACTCAATCCTTAATTTTTTACATGCTCTTAGGAGCTAGAATTACCATAGCTAAAAATTGGAAAAGGCCCACGGTACCAATGAATGGTGCGAAACTGAAAATTTCTTGGATCATGGCCCAGGAAAAGATTGTCAGTAAACTTCTAGACAAAACCCACAAATTTCAATTGGTTTGGGAACCATGGGCTAACTACATCGGAATCCCTATTATTCCAGGGACTTAGGAGTCTGGGTACGCTATTCTTCACCTAGGAGACCTTCCCCCTCGTTCCCTCTTTCCCTCCTTCCCTCTCTATGCTACCTCTTTCCTATGGATCTGCTCTCCCTCTTATTCTTTCTAATCCTGCTCCTCCTACGATCCTCTCTTTTGCTGTGCTCTTGGGTTCATACAAAATTTCCCCAGTGCTTCAGTCACGCATTTTGAGATTTGCACAGATGGTAAAGGTCTACCAGTGTAGCTGGGTATTCTTGTTCTTACGATGGTTTAACCTGCTATATCTCAACTTTCTAAATGAGTGCAGTGATTCTGTTTTCTTCAAAACAAGATACACAATGGCATTTAAGTATGCGTATTACAGAAGCTAGTAGATGGGGTATCAGCAGCCCCCTTCAGACTCTCTATGTCACCCTTAGAGATTGGGCTGGGGTGGGTTCCCTCTCCACAGTGTGCTCCCCCTGGGGTGGGGAGGAGGCTCTCCCTTAGTAGCCCGTCTCCCCTACGACCACAAATATTACGGCTGAAGGATTGGTATTGCATACTTTTATTATATATTTACACACCTTACTGTATTATCTCGTTGTATTATCAAAGAATTAAGAGAAAATGTCTCATGTATTCTGTATTGATTATTGTATACTGGACTATAATTCTACTCTCTCCGACCCAAGAGTATGCTATATGTTTTTGAAAAATTTTCTTTTGCATTGCTGTATTGAAATCGGTTTAAAAAAACTCAATAAAAACACTGAAAATAAAAAGAATACATGAATATAATAAAATTCTATGTCAGGTCACCTTGAGGCGAGGTGACAGATGCACACCATAGGGATCAGGAGTGCACCGCAAGGTTGTGGACCCTACGGCTGACTGCTGCGGATGGGAGACAGATCCCACCGGGGTTAGAGCGTAAGATTCCCTGGGGCGCGGAGTCTAAGAGCCAGCAGGTGTTCACCAGAGCCTCTAGAGGTGAGGATGGACTGGGCTGCAACTGGCTCCAGGTCGCGACCCCCAGGGTCCCCCAGCTCGCACCCACAGTAGGCAACAGGAGGATAGGGATAGTGAGGGATAAAGCCAAGGTCGGGGCCACAAGCAGACAGGAATAGTCAGGGACACGCCAATAGGTCAGGATCACAGGCAGACAGGGATAGTCAAGGACACGCCAAAGTCGGTAACAGAACAACAGAAGAGCACACGGCAGGTAACAGGAAGCCAAACACACAAAGGTTGATCAGCAGGATAGGCCTGCAGTGCACAGGTTAATATAGAGCTCTCTGATAGGAGCTAGAGTGGAGTCATGCCAGAGGATGGATTACAAAAGCAGTCAGGTGAGGGTCGGCTGGTCTCTAGAGATGAGCACATGGAAACAGGTAAGCAAACTATTGCAAAACCATGACATTCTATTCTTCATACTCATACTTTTAGACCTCTCTGCTGCCTTTGACACAGTTGACCACCTTCTCCTACTTAGCAAATTACGCTCCCTTGGCCTCTGTGATTCTGCTTTATCCTGGTTTTCCTCCTACCTATCTCAGTGCACTTTCAATGTCACTTACAACTCCATCTCCTCCGCTCCCCTTCCTCTTTCTGTTGGGGTACCCCAAGGTTCTGTCCTTGGCCCCTCCTATTCTCGCTCTATAACTCTTCCCTGGGCCAGTTGATAAGCTCCCATGGTTTCCAATACCACCTCTATGCCGACGACACCCAGATCTATCTCTCCACTCCTCAACTCACCCCCTCAATCTCCTCACAGATCTTCATCTTACTGAATGACATATCAGTATGGATGTCACAACACTTCCTCAAATTCAATCTTTCTAAAACTGAGCTTGTTATATTTCCTCCTCCACGATCCCCCCCCCCCCCGTGACTTCACCATTAATATCAACAACACAACCATTGGTCCCTCCACACATGCCAGGGTCCTGGGTGTAATCCTTGACTCTGACCTCTCCTTCAGTCCTCATATCCAATCACTGGCTAAATCCTGTTGCCTTTACCTCCACAACATCTCCAGAATTAGACCCTTCCTAACTATTGACACCACAAAACAACTAGTTCACTCCTTGATTATTTCCCGCCTTGACTACTGCAACTCTCTCCTTAATGGCCTACCCTTAAGCAGGCTATCCCCCCTTCAGTCTATTATGAATGCTGCTGCTAGACTAATACACCTCACTAATCGTTCCGTGACTGCTACCCCTCTCTGCCAATCCCTTCACTGTCTTCCCCTACCCCACGATGTAAAATTCAATATGCTAACCATAACATACAAAGCCATCCACAACATCGCCCCATCTACATCACCAATCTCAACTGCAGATATCGCCCAAATCGCCCCCTCCGCTCCTCCGAGGACCCCCTGCTCTCTAGCTCCCTTGTTACCTCCTCTCATGCTCGCCTTCAAGACTTCTCCAGAGCCTCTCCCATCCTCTGGAACTCCCTGTCTCAGTCTGTCCTATCAGCCCCTACCCTGTCCACCTTTAGGAGTTCCCTGAAAACTCATTTATTCAGGGAAGCCTATCCCACACCCACCTAACTGTCCCCGAGCCACCCCCATCAAATCATTCTCTGCAGCTATTACCTTTTGTACCACCACCCCCTTCCTTTAGAATGTAAGCTCTACCTGAATGTAAGGGCCCTCCTGTACCTTTTGTATTGCACTGTAATTGTGTTGTCCCCCCTATACATTGTAAAGCGCTGCGTAAACTGTTGGCGCTATATAAATCGTGAATAATAATAATAATGATAATAAAATAAACTCTGCTTTGAATATTAAAACTGAATTTAGTAGCATTTTCAGTTTGTGGTGCTTAGACACAGTTAGGTTCTGCTTTAAATGAAATCTTCCTATTGTGACACAGATGGCAACAAAAGTTGACAGGGGTTATAATCTCCCTTACATAGTTGCATAGTTACATAGTAGGCTTACTTTATCCAAAATTAAAAAAAATGCCTTTAGTTCTATACAAATGCAGAGTTTTGCCCATTGGGACTTTAGATGAAGCACCACACAGCCAGTAATAAAAACATAGTACAGGTTTATTGAGTACATGCCAGCAATAACACTGGAAAAGGTGTCATAATGATGTCATGATGGCAAAAAGTTGTCCCAAGTATACAGATCCATTACATGGTTTCAGACAGTAATCAAATAGTCCATTGTAAGTTTGTCATAGCATCCGTGGTGACCAAACATGTTTTGTGAGTTCAGTCTCATTCTTCAGAGGTTGATGTATGGACCTAATCTATAAAGTAAAATGGTTAAAAGATGTAACATAGTAATAGACATGGAAATACAGTATCTCACAAAAGTGAGTACACCCCTCACATTTGTGTAAATATTTTATTATATCTTTTCATGTGACAACACTGAAGAAATGACACTTTGCTACAATGTAAAGTAGCGAGTGTGCAGCTTGTATAACAGTGTAAATTTGGTGTCCCCTCAAAATAACACAACACACAGCCTTTAATGTCTAAATCGCTGGCAACAAAAGTCAGTACACTTCTAAGTGAAATGGGAATGAGATTTCCAAATTGGGCCCAATTAGCCATTTTCCCTCCCTGGTGTCATATAACTCATTAGTGTTACAAGGCCTCAGGTGTGAATGGGGAGCAGGTGTGTTAAATTTGTTGTTATCGCTCTCACTCTCCCATACCGATCACTGGAAGTTCAACATGGCACCTCATGGCAAAGAACTCTCTGAGGAGCTGAAAACAATAATTATTGCTCTACATAAAGATGGCCTAGGCTATAAGAAGATTGGCAAGACCCTGAAACTAAGCTGCAGCGTGGTGGCCAAGACCATACAGCGGTTTAACAGGACAGGTTCCACTCAGAACAGGCCTCGCCATGATCGGCCGAAGAAATTGCATGCACATGCTCAGCGTCCTATCCAGAGGTTTTTTTTTTTTGGGAAAAAGATGTATGAGTGCTGCCAGCATTGCTGCAGAGGTTGAAGGAGTGGGGGGTCAGCCTTTCAGTGCTCAGAACATATGCCGCATACTGCATCAAATTGGTCTGCATGGCTGTCGTCCCAGAAGGAAGCCTCCTTTAAAGATGATGCACAATAAAACCCGCAAACATTTTCCTGAAGACAAGCAGACTAAGGACATGGATTACTGGAACCAACCAGGTGAGGAGTACAAAGACAAGTGTGTCTTGCATACAGTCAAGCATGGTGGTCTGGGGCTGCATGAGTGCTGCCGACACTGGGGAGCTACAGTTCATTGAGAGAACCATGAATGCCAACATGTACTGTGACACACTGACGCAGACCATCATCCCCTCCCTTCAGAGACAGGGCTACGAGGAAGAATTCCAAGAACAACCCCAAACACACCTCCAAGACAACCACTGCCTTCTTAAATAAGCTGAAGGTAAAGGTGATGGACTGGCCAAACATGTCTTCAGACCTAAACCCCATTGAGCATCTGTGGGGCATCCTCAAACTGAAGGTGGAGCCATTTAATCATTATTTTATGATTTTCTCACCATTTTTTTTCATCTTCTTTAATTTTTTTCCTAATTAATTAGTGCACATCACCCATATGCAGTCTTTTTCTAGCCACTATCCTGGCAGGCCATGCTGGATGGTTCTGTTTGCCTGTTTTTCCATCTGTTGTGTTTTGTGCTGACGGCCCATTTTGGATCCTTTACCCACAGCTCCCAGGTCAGATGTCTCCGGTGGCAATTATGCATCAACCCCTGAAAAGTGAGACTGAACTCACTAAGCGAGTTGGGTCACCATAGATGCTATGACACACTTACCATGGACTATTTGATTACTGTATGTAACTATGCAATGGATCTGTATATTTGGGCCAACTGTTTGGCATCATGACACCATTATGACACCTTTTTCCAGTTTTATTGCTGGCAAATACTCAAAAAAACAGTACTAAGTTTTTATTTACTGGCTATGTGGTGCTTCATCTAAAGTCCCAATTGACAAAACTCTGCATTTGCATGTACAATGGGGATGGAGGCACCTCCATCTACCAACCATATTTAGTTTTTTTGCCTTTGTTTCTAAATATGTAAATGTAAAGGGTGCAAAGGTTCTCTAATAGAGAGAAGGGTTGGGGTGAAGAAAACAAGGGAGGGGGAGGCCAAGGACGCAAGAAATGGCAGTACCAGAAATTAGAATTTCTGTTGTTCACAAGGATTTTCAGAATTTACAAGCCTTTTGCAGCACATTTAGAAGCACCGAACCGGTATGCTGAGTGCCTTGCGTTTATTCATAGCAAACATTGACGTTCGACTGTGGCATACTTTTTAAATGAAACTGTTCCGCTAATATTTTCCAAGGCAAAACTTTTACACAGTCAACTATTAAGAACAAAGCATTCATTTCAACCACGGCTGACAAACAAATCATAACACCGCAATCTGCTAGGGAGAACTAATTGTAGTAACCTGTAATTACATTAAGTAATTGCAATTGCTTTAGTACTTCTTTTTTTCTTCTTGCAGTCTTATAGAAGTGTTAGTATTTTATTTCTTTTCATATTTTCTAATGTATTGACGTTTCAGAGAATGTAATTGCTCCATTGATTGCCTCATGATTAACATTCTCAGCGAGCTGCACAAACCTTTAATAACAAGATTTCCGCTAAGTAAACTTTCGCTGATCAGATTCTATCAGGCATATATATGCTTAAGTCAATCCTGGCTGATTTCGCTGGAGATTGGAGCAAACAAATGTGTAATAGCAATTTGCCCAGTGCCTCTCGGTTCTTGAGAGTTGTAAATGACTGCGTGTGCTTCTCTCCATCTGAACATAGGTTTAAAGGGATATTCCACCTTCAATTGAACATAACTTCCAAACTTTATTCATATTGTGCAGGCATGGCCAGGGTTATATTTGTCATAATAGTACTGGTGGGCCAGTTACTAGGATAGTAGAATTGAAGGCACCAACCCTTAAACAGCACAATTAGCGGTACAAATTCAAAGCAGCAGTATGGCCATGCTTAAAAAAAACAGTAATGTGCTATACAGATGTGCTTAACGCTCTGTTGGCTTTCGGTCAGAGCCGGCAGAGCAGTTATTTTTAAATGGAGAGAGAATTCTGTGGGACAATGCAGGACCTAACATTGCAATAATATCACTTATCTGGTGGTAGAGCCTGAGGTGAGGAGCTAGGACTCTTTTACAGCTCCAGCTCAGGGGCCCCTGGTAGTGAGACAGTGGCCTCAAGAGCACAATGGGGTATGAGGGCCTGTAGCTTTTCCAGTGATCTGAGCAGGTAGGTAGCTGGTGCTTCCTCAGGGATAAGTAAGGTGGCAAAGACAGGTAGCTGGTAGGTGTTGGCAGACCTGGACTGGAAGACAAAAGACTGGCTGATGCTTGGCAAGCACATAATGATTACCAGTGCTGGGTAGGCTGGCGAGGCCAAGTAAGAAGAGCACCAGTAACATGCATCTGGCAGGCAGCATGCAGGCTCAGAGAAGCCGTGTCAGTAACAGATGAGCAGATTGAGCATAAGCAGGCAGCAGAAGAGCAATCAGGTCACAGGCCAAGGTCAGCAGCGGTAGAGCAATCAGGTAAGGCGTAAGTAGGCAGATTCCAGGGACAATCCCGGGTCTGGGTAGGTTGTGGTCAAAGACAAGCTGGGTTAGAAACAAGGAGTCAAGTACAGGAACTGGTAACATGGAAATGCTGTAGATCAGACAGCAATGAGCCATTGCAGCAGTCCAGTTTAATCTAAATAGTCAATTTGCTGCCAGCATGCCTTTGCACACCTACATGGCTACCTGCTGGCCTGCACTTGCCCCTTGGAGCACCAACTTCAGTATGGGTATTGGGTAACCTTCCCTGGCAAGTATAAGTATAAGTGAGCTTTTTTCTTTTTTTTGTTACCCTCTTCCAGTCACTTCTGTTTTGTTTTTTGCTGGGGTGGGGGGATGGGGATTAAATTCAGCAATAGAGTTAATTCAAATGGCAATAGATTTGGAATGAAATTCATTATTTATATGTGCCTAGCTGAATGCAAATTGCAGTGCTATTTTTGGCAGTTCAGCTTCCCACAGGGCTTCTGGGAGCCGTGTAGCTGCAAAAAAAATTCATGCACCTATGCCCACTGCTGTGGTCACCATGATAATCCAATGCACCTCCCACCTACCAGACCGATTGGATTCCTTTTGTCCTGCTATGAGTTGAGATGTGATGTATCAAGGACATGTGTTATATTTTGGCAAGCTTTGATACACCTGTTGGTTTGTGAGTATATTACTTACCACTTTAAATAAAAATACATGTTTTTTAAAGATAATACAATAGGCTAGGATGCCCTCTGTTTTGCTTATGGTTTCAGTGTATCCAGACTTCCCCAGTCTTGAAAGGGCAGCAAGGCCACAAAAACCAGGATGGAAATCTAGACTGGCAACTCTGGGGTCTGCTCTGAAGCACAGGAGGTTTTTAACTTGTTTTTTGGTTCCAAACTCTGAGCAATAGGGATGGGTGAATGGTTCGGCCCGAGCATGAGTTTGGGCCGAACATTTGCCTGTTCAGCCATTTGCCAAACACCCGACTTTGCATGGTGTTAGCCCCGGCAAACACCCTGCAAGTGCTACACTGTGCACTCTGTGTCCTGATTGGGGAAAGATTTGCCCAATCAGGGCACAGTGTAAGCTAGTTGTTAAGGAGCGGGGCTGGGAAGTCGGCCGCATTGTCCTTAACAACCAATGAGTCATAAGCTTTCCCCGCTGACAGCTGAATACAAAAAAAAAGTTTTGGTAAAAAAAATAAAGAAAAAAAACGGCATTGGGGTCCAGGTGACATAGCTGGGTGGCCCTCTCCACTCCTTGTCTATATAAAAAATGTCAAAGCAGATTGGGCATATGGCAGGAGGCCTCCCGGGAGGTGTAATGCTTTAATTTTTTCTATCTTTCAGGTCCGGCGGGCATCGTGATTTACGATGGATTTACATTGAGGGGCACAATTTTTTTATTTTTTAATAAAGAACTTGTCAAAAACTGTTTTTTGTGGCAATTCATTTTTGACCATTTTTTGGCAAATGGGTAGGGCACGATGTACCCGATACCCATTCACATGGGGGGGCTATGTGAATGGCCCCTGCCCACTGACTCTGACAACCACAGGCCAGGGTTGTCGGGAAGAGGCACCTGTCCCCATCAACATGGGACAAGGTGCTATGGGGGGGCACCCACCCCCCATGTTGAGGACATGTAGTCTGCTATCGTTCAAGAGGGGGGGGTGCTCGCTTGTCCCCTCCCCTTTCCTGACCTGCTGGGATGCATGCTCGGATAAGGGTCTAGCATGGACGGGGGGGGGGGGGGGGGGCCCACAACAATTTTTCTTATTTTTTTTCAATAGCCGTGTTCCAGCAATTGTCATTTTAAATGGGATTCTTTTGAAATTTCATTTTTTGCTGTAGCATGTTTTATGCATGCTACAGATGCACCACTGCACCACTTTACAGACACACTAAGGGGACCCCCCAGGCAGTATATTAAAGGAATGTAATCATTTTTATCGTTGCACTTTAAGCATAATTAAAATAACTGCTCCTGAAAAAAGATTGTTTAAAAAAAAAAAGAATTATTGATACATGTCCTCCAGGGCAGTACCCAGACCCCCATACCCCTTTTATGGCCAATTACATGCATATAAGCTTTAAAAATGGCTCTAGTTATCTTGCTGACACAAGGCTCCTGCCACTTGCAAGGCCCAGATTCTGTATAATATTTTAGTTTTCTTGGTACAATTTTTATAAGTGGCTCATGCTACTTCTTATGCCTGCGATGTTTCTGACCTTATTTCCACTGCTGTCTTAACACACCAAATCTGCCACCTCCTCAAAAACCCATGGGAATACATTTTTTTCCAAGAAAGATTAACACATAATAAGTTTTCTGGGTTGCTAGCAGCTGCTTCTGTTTTTATCTAATTTCCCAAAACTTCCCAGATATGTCTTTATGTTGACTTGATATGACTACATTATATAAATTCATCTCTAAAAGCAAAATTCCTATAATTGTCATGTATAAGTTGTACCACTCCATATCAAATGCTACAATACACACCAGAGACCCATAGAAATGTCCACTTAGCTTAACAAATATCACTACACATGTTTTTTTCTTTTTTTTTTTGCATTTGATGTTTATTTATTTCTTAAAACAAGTATAACATTACAAAGCCAGAAGCGTTGTACATTAGTCTTCATATGTTGAATATACATTGATGAACACAGAAATTCAGACATGTGGTATACTGTCTTAACTAAGAAAGCATGCATCAACAACTTAAACAACTTAAAAAAGAATAAAACATTTCAGGTGTGTTTCCACCAGCCATCTCACAGGATGGAGGGGTGTGTCAATGATAGTAGATTTGACCAACATCCCCTCGGACACCCCAATGGGATCTGTCTGTGCCTGAGAGGAGGCGCGTGCCCAGTCATTTCGTGTTGGGTGTACACACTCAAAGACAGGAACTCAAGTCAGTATTTTCATACCAAGAGTTCCATGGAAGCGAGTGGGTAAGGAAAGTTTGTAGGCGACCTGTGGATGACGCCACCTTAAGTTTGTACGTGTAGTGTAAATGAGACAAGTCTAGTACCTCAGCTAATGTAGGTGGGGCAGAATCTTTCCAATTTCTAGTAATCAGAAGTCTAGTCGACAGGAGTAGTTGGATAATTGTGGGTTGTAAAGAATAGTGGAATCGTTCTATGCCAAGAGATAGAATTGCTAGCGCTGGATCCGGCTGGACCGGTTGATGAGCTATATCAGAAATGATGCGGAATATGCCTGTCCAGTATTGGAGCAGTCTGGGACATTTCCACAAAGTATGGAAGATGTCACCTCTACTTCCACATTGTCTCCAACAATTGTCAGAAAGTTGGGGATTGAACTTGGCTATTTTCGCAGGGGTATAATACCATTGCAGGTTTCTTTTAAGCACTACACGTTTTGTTCTGTATGGGCTTTAGAGTGCCTTTTCAGTCTCCTAAGCTTCCATGTCCTGATGAAGTCCTGGCTTTTCATTCATGCTAGCTGTCACTATTCCCCCCTGTCTGTAAGCTGCACAGTAACTTGTGATGTTAGAATTCCCTACTATTGGAGGGGAGAAAGGTGTACTTCTCCTTGTGTAGTCATTTTATTAAAAATGTCACAAACTATTAAATACAATGCATTAAAACCAAGCAAGCATGTCAATTCAAGTGTTGCTTGATGGTTTTAATCTGGTAAGTGTATATCTCTTTGGATGCTTGAAGGGTTGGAGTGTTTGATGTGGATTGACCTGACTTATACATTATCTATGTGCTAAATGTTCTACCAGTCTAAAAAGTTACAGCCAGAGGATATCATGGAAGACGGGAGGTTGGATGTTGTACATTAGAAAGATTTGTTTCCATGATTCTCCTCTCTTATTAGTTCCAAAATGAACCAACATCCTGGCCTTTTGAAGGACCTTCCAACCCTTTAGTGTGTTATAAGCATCCCAAATGACATTTTCAAAACTGAAATATTTACATAATACATGGTAGATAAGCATACTTAGAAATAAACCAAACAATACAGAACAAATGAGGGGGGAGTGAGATAACATGGTTTATAGGCTGCATGAAAAATTAGGTAATATGAACTAAGAATTTGACTTCACAACCATACATTTGTGCACATAGAAGCAATGTGGAAAATGTGACAATGTGGAGAGATCTATTACAGACAGAGTGCCTTGTTGATAAAAAAAAAGAAAAAATGATACTGAACAAAAAATAAGCAAAGCCTTTATTTAACAAAAAACAGTTTTGGGGTTATGCTCACTCATTTCACAATGGTGCAGGAACGTCCTGTAGTGCTACCCTTGGCTACTAGGGTTGATAATCTATTAGAGTGTAAGCTCTTCTGAGCAGGGCCCTCTTAATCCTCTTGTATTTTATTGTATTGTAACTGTATTGTCTCCTTTTTATATCGTAAAGCACTGCTGGCGCTATATAAATCCTGAATAATAATAATAATAATTTCCCTGGTTCTGATCAGGTTTCCTGATCACCCAGGTTCTATTCCCTTAGTACAGCAGCCAGGCAAACAAAAACTTCACACTCTGATTCAGAAATCACAGTCCATAAAGGTTAGCTTTTCCAAGATTTCTTGCAGCATTAACTTGAATAGGGTTCAGTGAGCTGTGGGATACTCCACATTACTAACAGGACACTTTTCCTTGTAGTAGGTCTTGTACTTTCTGCATAAAAGGTGATAAAAGCGACAGTCACTTTAATTCTTACCCCTTGGGTGAGTATTCAGTATCTCCCCAGCTTGGAAAGTAATTCCATCAGACAGGCTCCCCCTGTGAACTCCCAAGGCAGATCTTCAGTTGCACCTATCTTAATCCCTGAATGGTTCTGTGGCTGAGCAGGCTCTCTTAGTATGGCTGGGATACTGATGAACAAGCTGGACCTTCCGCATGACATCCAGGAAGGTAAACCGCCCTCCTAGGCTGGGAATGTTTCCTCCTGGACAAGAACTGAGGTTTTGGGCTACAGAATATTTATACACTCCCCAGCCACCATCTGGACACACCTCTCCAGGGATTATAATATTCAGACAGCCTATACGACTCTTCCTCCCATTATATTCTGGAAAGCTCCAAAAAACAAAGGGAAGCAGGCTCTGCTAATTGCAGAAGAGCCAAAAACGAAGTTTCCCTCAACAAATAAAATCTAACAGCCTAGCAGAAGGGTGCTACATTCCTTTGCCAATATCTTCTCAGAACATAAAGGACAACTGAGTCACGAGGCATGAAAGAAACCATATGCATCAAACTGGACCAACCCTCCCTGAGTAGGCTAGTGGGCCTTTAAAACTATCTCTCACCAACATAGAATGCAGTTACCATAGATATTTAACTGCAATTTGTACCAAGAACAATTAATACCTGTCCCAGGCATGATAGCACCATGGGATTGGATTATGGAAATAGAACATAATGGCTCCACAAACATTCCCACCTACTAGCATGTGTCAGGTCACCTTGAGGCGAGGTGACAGGTGCACACCGTAGGGATGCGGAGTGCACCGCGAGGTTGTGGACCCTACGGCTGACTGCTGCAGACGGGGACAGATCCCACTGGGGATAGAGCGTGAGATTCCCTGGGGCGCGGAGTCTAAGAGCCAGCTGGTGTTCACCAGAGCTTCGAGTGGTGAAGATGGTCTTGGCTGCAACTGGCTCCAGGTCGCGACCCCCAGGGTCCCCCAGCTCACACCCACAGTAGGCAACAGGAGGATAGGGATGGTGAGGGACAAAGCCAAGGTCGGGGCCACAAGCAGAACAGAATAGTCAGGTACACGCCAATAGGTCAGGGTCACAGGCAAGCAGGGATGGTCAGAACACGCCAAGGTCGGTAACGGAAATCAGTAGCAGCGCACACGACAGGAAACAGGAAGCTAATACACAAAGGAATACACAATGGTTGATCAGCACTGAGCCCTGCAGTGCACAGGTTTATATAGGCTCCCTGATAGGGCCTGGGGTGGAGCCATGCTTAGAGGAGAGGTTATAAAAACCACCAGGTGGAAGTAGCTGGCTTCTTAGTCTGAAGACATGAGGGAAGGTAAGCAAACACAGGAAGATCACTGCATAACCATGACAGTACCCTCCCTCTTACGAGGCCTCCCCCTTCCCTGCCTGGGTCCAGGCTTAAAGGGAAACTCCAGATGGAACCTCCTTAACAGACAGGGAGCAAAGACCTCAGATGCAGTGATCCAAGACCTCTCCTCAGGACCCAACCCTTTCCAAAGTACGAGGTATTGAAGAATGCCTTTACGGGGCCGGGAATCCAAAACTTGACTAACCTCGTATTTTAGATTATCCTCAGAAACCAAAGCAGAGGTAGGGAGAGGACGAGAGGACTTGAGGACTAAAGGCTTTTTAGGAATGGGTAAGGGCATGAGAAGATCAGGAGTCTGAGCAGGGACCCCCTCACCCTTAAAGTTGAGTTGGGCATCCATCACAGGACCACCAAACTGGGCAGAGGTCAGTGGATCCCTGAGGTCAGGTTGGTTAGAGGGTGACATGTCGCAAGATTTAAGCTGGATAGCAGAAACACAAACAGAACCCTGAGAAAAAGATTGAAAACCCCTCTTGGCCGAATGAGGTATTCTATCCAAAGGATGGATTGAGCCTCTTAAATGGGTTTGAACGGACATAGTAGTAGTAGGGTGAGACTGGGTCACAGAAGGTCCTGAACAAGAAGCAGGAAGCTCATAGGGCATGGGCTGGACTGGCATAAGTGGTGTGGAGGCCGACTGATTAGTATTGTCAGATGTAGCGACCATCTCAATCGCATCACAAGGCATAGCGACTCTGGAACTTGCAGACAAGTTAGCCTGGCTGTGCGTCCAAGGGAGATTAGGGACAGGCAGAGGTAAATGGTTATGCGAACTGGAGCGAATGATCGACTCAGGTTCATAGGTGGGCTCCTCATCCAGAGTATCACATGACCCAGAGAGTGCACCAGTCCGACTATTGCAGGACGCGTCCCAGAGATCGCCATATACAGCAGGAAAAGCAGAAGATACTGGGGTGGTGGTAACGGGAAGTCTCTCCTTTGGGGTACCCTTGAGTAGACAGGAAGAGGAACAGGAGGAACCCCAAGCCAGGATCCGTCCAGCAGACCAGTCAACGTGTGGAGAATGGAGCCGAAACCAAGGAAGACCTAATATGATAGGAGATGAAGCCTTAGGTAAGACAAGGAAGGATATCCACTCCTGGTGGAGTGTCCCTACTGACATCTTAACAGGAATAGTCTGGAAGCGGATAGGACCCCCTGGGAGAACCGTGCCATCAATCGCCAAGACCACCAATGGTGTTGTAAGGGGCAAAAGGGTAAGTCTCATGGAGGATGCAGTTTCCCAATCCATGAAATTGGCAGCGGCTCCGGAATCAAGATGTGCTGAGACCGAACGAGAGGAAGCACCGACATGAAGCAACACAGAAAGGAGAAGACGAGACGGTGAAGGTGATATTTCAGGGTCTAATACTCCACCTTCCAGATGTATTAGCCCTGAGCGTTTTTCCGGACGAAGAGAACAAGTGTCACGGAAATGACCTTTAGCCCCACAATAGAGGCATAGGCCCAGAGTTCTGCGCCTAGCGCGTTCTTCGGGAGATAACTTAGTCCAGCCCAACTGCATAGGTTCCTCGGTAGGCAGGGGGTGCTCCTCGAATCGAGGAGAAGGGACTGGGGACTCAGGATGCCTAAAGAACGGGGAGTGCTGGCGTCTTTTTTCCAGGGCCCTCTCCTGAAAGCGAATATCGATCTGGTTACACAAGGTGATGACACTGTCCAGATCAGCAGGAAGGGATCTTCCTGCTAATTCATCCTTCACTCTATCAGAGAGGCCATGTAAAAAGGTTGCAACTAGGGCCTCATTATTCCAGCTCAATTCAGCTGAGAGGATACGGAACTGAAGAGCATACTGTCCCACAGAAGCGGCCTCTTGACGGAGACTTAAAAGAGCGCTAGCCGCTGAGGAGACACGACCTGGTTCCTCGAAGATATTCCGAAAAAGTTTCAAGAAATCAGACAGGCTAGAAACCACTGGATCATTCAGTTCCCACAGAGGGGCGGCCCAAGCCAACGCCTCGCCGGACAGGAGGGATATGATATATGCGACTTTTGCCCGATCGGACAGGAAGTTTTGGGGCTGAAGTTCAAAATGAATTGTGCATTGGCTGAGGAAGCCCCTGCAGGCCTTGGCGTCCCCAGAGAAACGGGACGGAGCTGGCAGTACTAATGAATGCGTGGATGCGACTGGTGCGATAGGTGCAGTCGCAGATAGTGGTTGAGGTTGTTGAACTGGGGGTCCTAATGAGGCCTGAACCTGTTCAAAACGGGATGCCAAATCCTGAAGGAATTGCATCACCTGCGTCTGATGCGATTCTTGGGTCTCAAGTCGCCGAACTAAGCTCTGCAATGGATCATCTGCAGGAAGCGGCACGTCAGCTGGGTCCATGGCTGATCAAACTGTCAGGTCACCTTGAGGCGAGGTGACAGGTGCACACCGTAGGGATGCGGAGTGCACCGCGAGGTTGTGGACCCTACGGCTGACTGCTGCAGACAGGGACAGATCCCACTGGGGATAGAGCGTGAGATTCCCTGGGGCGCGGAGTCTAAGAGCCAGCTGGTGTTCACCAGAGCTTCGAGTGGTGAAGATGGTCTTGGCTGCAACTGGCTCCAGGTCGCGACCCCCAGGGTCCCCCAGCTCACACCCACAGTAGGCAACAGGAGGATAGGGACGGTGAGGGACAAAGCCAAGGTCGGGGCCACAAGCAGAACAGAATAGTCAGGTACACGCCAATAGGTCAGGGTCACAGGCAAGCAGGGATGGTCAGAACACGCCAAGGTCGGTAACGGAAATCAGTAGCAGCGCACACGACAGGAAACAGGAAGCTAATACACAAAGGAATACACAATGGTTGATCAGCACTGAGCCCTGCAGTGCACAGGTTAATATAGGGCTCCCTGATAGGGCCTGGGGTGGAGCCCTGCTTAGAGGAGAGGTTATAAAAACCACCAGGTGGAAGTAGCTGGCTTCTTAGTCTGAAGACATGAGGGAAGGTAAGCAAACACAGGAAGATCACTGCATAACCATGACAGCATGTTCTTGGACAATCAACATATGCCTTGACGCAATATATTCACACTATGGTTACCCATGTGACTGTAAATGCTGGTGTATGTTCCTCATTTCTATATTGGTGCCCCATGCAAGTTAAAGTATTGAAGGCTTGAAAATAGGGGAAGGCCCCCATTCACAGAATTAACTGCACAACACAGGAGTCTTTCAAGTAGAACCGCTTTAATAATTACAAAACTTAAAACATACTTTAAACTTTGACCATGAAAAATCTCTTACATTTTCCAAATTAAAAACGTCAACGCGAAAAATAGTTGCTAGTCATACAACACAGAACAATTAAATCAGAGCAATTAATTCATTCAAAGCAATTCTAAGATGACGGATATTTCAAATAAATAAAGGGAAAGAAAACATTAAGCAATGTCTAGGAAAAAGATTTCCTTGTTTAATTCTGACAAAAAAGAGGAACTCTATTTAGAAAGAACAAAAAAATGTACTTTCAAGCATTAATAATGGCTACATTCCATATTTCAAGTTTCTCTATTTCTGTCTAGCCACTCATTAGTTTTGTTAGTTTCCCAATGTATACATAATTTGAAGAGTGTGGCCACATTTTCTGTGCTTGCAGTTCTTTGCCAGGTGGTCCTCTCCCCACTTCCTAACATCGCTGACCCCTGTGTGATTACTAAATACAGCCATCAGCATCATCCAAAGAGAAAGAAGAACAAGTACTGAGACCCCATGTGGAAAAGGGGCTTTGTGGATGGCTGTATTTGTTACCAAGATCAAAAGGTCTTACCCCCACTCCAGCCCTGCTAGAACACTGTCCCTCCTGCTGAGGCCTCCTGAACCCTCCACCACCTTGTGCCCTGCTCCCTGCCATGGGCATCTATACAACATTCACGGCCATTGACCTTTATATCGCCAAGGAGGGAATGTCCACACATAAAAGTAGTTTTACTGTGCTGTATTGGTGTTGTTCAGGAAATGGCAAAACAGTCACATCACAAGGACATTCCGGAGCCATTTGACATTACAAAGTCAATCACATTTAGTGGATGGTCCGCAGTAGTCACATGTGAAAGCATATGCAGCACCACAGCAGCCATATTCCTTACAGTCTCTCTGCTGCCAGGGTCATCAGTACTCACAGGACTGTGCTCTCTGTAGACACTTCCTCGCAAGGTACTGTAGGTGGCCGCTGAAACCTGCCCACTGAGCCATTGGCCCACCAGGAAACTCCTGGTAGTCCCGATGGCCAATATGTGTAAAGAGTAAACTAGTGCGCTCCACCTAATATGTCATAAAAAAATATACAAAATTGATGCGCATAGGAAGCAGCCGGCATAAAAACAGTGATCTCTGCACTAAAAAATAGGTATATAGATTAATAAGAATGCGGCGCTACCTAAAAGTGCTAAAACTTATAAATAAATAATAATCCCAAATTCAATATAAATCAAATAATAACGACTAAATGAAACATGGATATAATAAGAAATGAATCAATGTAAATCATCCAAATTAAGATACGCGTGCACGCAATACATGCCAGCGTGCGCATGCATGGGAGTCACATCATCGCGGCTCTAACCAGTCACAGAGCCGGAGCCCCCAAACTCAGAAGCAAAACAGGGTGAAGATGGGGGTCTGCTGCAGCTCTGAGATCTCGGCATGGGAGGGCTTTCATTTTAAGGTAAGTTTAACATAATTATGTAAATATTATGCCTATACCTTGCAGGGTGTAATGAAAACCAACAACCGCTTTAAGTGACTGAGAGGGAACACGGGCATAACTCCCGAATGTGTTGAATGCCAAAGATGCCTATGGAGGCTGCTGTGATAGAGCAAAAAGAAGGGGGACGAGAGCCTCCAGAGACGTCAGTGTAAAAGCTGCAAACACCTTTCACCTGGATTCTTTTTTTTTTTTTAACCTGACAGGGTCACTTTAATATTTCTTTCGGTAATGGTGGTGCTACTTTAAGGTAATTTAGCAGTAATAGCGTTTTTTCAGTGAATTTGTACAGATAAAATAAAAGTTTTAACAATAAACTTGAGTTCTTCTTTAATCCGTTTGTTTGGAAAAGTGACAAAGAAAGCCAAATACTGAGTGTAATGTGGATTATATCTTCTCCACGGCAGGCATGCCAAAGATTTCTTTTATTTTTTTGTCACACTGTAAGCAATTCATAATGTCTGATGTCACAGGAGCTCACAAAAGTGAATCCGAGTAATATCATGAAAGTCAGTGGGGACTTTTACAGCGGATAATCTTTCTTTCCCCGTGTCACTGGGTTGATGGAAAAAATGACTAATGATTACCTTAAATTGCAGCAGATATATTTCTTTAGCTAAAGCCCGAACTTTTATTCTCTAAGTCTATTAAGTCTTCTGTGTGTGTGTGTGTGTGTTGGGTGTGCTGTAAGTCATCTCGTGAAACCGATTTGCAAGATTTGTGAAACTGCAGAGTCTACATCAAAGTTTTCCGTCACAGGCGGCTCCTTTTATCCTTGACCAAATTCAATCTTTTCAAGGAGCTTCCAGCCCAGCCGTCCCGCGTGTAAGACTGCAGGAGACAAGTGCAGATGGGATCTTCTAAAAGTCTGCTATCTAAGGAATCTCACTATTGGAAACAAGTGTTTGGTATCAACGGTCGTTTTTTCCTTTTTAAGGGTTTTTTGTTCTTGCAGTTTATAGCATGACCAGTGTAAACTCTCCAGGTGAATTATATACATTGCATGGACCTAAGCAAGCGTTACGGCGCATTCTTAAAATGATTGCAATCAATAAACTTGTAAAACAGCCCATTCAGCTTAAAATAGGCAAAACATTTTTGTAAAGATAAAAAAAATACAAATATAAATACTGTTTTTCCCTTTTTTTTCCCTTCCCCCACCCTCTGTTCTCAGCTGCAAAAGAGATGGGAGAGGAGAAACAGCAGCACACTGAGCAGAGGGGGGTGTGTCAGGATAAGTCTAATCATTGGACAAGAGCAGGTTGAGTTCCTAGCGTAGCTAGAGGACTTACCACTGTGTGCTCTCCTGCTTAGTGTGGTCATTTTTAAATAGGAAAGCAAAGGGACTCAAAGGAACAACAGGGATTTCACAAAATAGAAGTAATACTAAGAGAACGGGATACTTCCTCATACAATTACATGGTACAGCAGGCACAGATCAGGAATATGTAGGTTTGGGGTAATAAATGCTTCAATTGCATCTGTTCTGGAGGTGTTGTAGGCCTTGCTGGCACTTTTTTTTTGAATGCTAAGAAGGTCAGCCTTTACGGTGATAATATATATATATATATATATATATATATATATATATATATATATATATATATATATAGTATCACCGTAAAGACTGACCTTCTTAGCATTCAAAAAAAAAAGTATATATATATATATATATATATATACTTTTTTTTACAATTCTTTTTTAGTAAATTTTGTTGTATCGTGATACAAAACAGAGGCAAATGGGCATATCCTGACTTGCATAAAATACAAAAAACAAGAGCCATCTATGAACAATGACAATAGACTTTACCTAGACTAAAGAAGGAACCTCCAGGGAGACATTGGTAGGGTTTAGCCAAAAGTCCCATACCTTTGCAAAGCCTATATACCCAGGGGTATACAGGAACGTATAGGGTGGGATAGCTGAATGGACTAGGAGCTTCCTTTAAGGAGATTTCCACTTCAAAATTATTGTTTTCCTAGCATAAAATAAAAGGAGATCCAGGAGAATCCTAATCACTCTGGTGGGAGCTGATGGGTTGACCTGACCCAGTATACAAATATCTGTCCTCAAGGAGATTTAGATGGAAGTTAACTAAAAAAATAAAGCATACAAGCTCAGCCCAAAAAGTTTGTATTCCAAAAACATTTGAGCGTAGTCAGCCTGGTCAGCTATACTTTTCCAGCAGCCTTGTGGGACAGAAGGATATATTTAATGTAACTGCCGGAGAGTAAGATATATTCTATACATGATGTGTATCATTCGGTCTCTGACAGAAACAAAATGGAGCATTGCGTATCCCCATATATCCTCCCAATCCTTTCTATCCAGCCAGTTAGAGTTTAAAAGTTAAAGAATTTAAAGTATCTAAGCCATCATGAATGGAAGCCATCCAAGCCAAATGTTGGATAAGGGTTTTGGTTAGGGAGTCATTTCTAGGAGACCAGGGGAGATAATAGACACCTCTGATGTGCCAAATTGAGCTTTGCAATGGTGCTATTTTAACCAAATTTAGCAATAAATGATTAATAAATGATATATATGTGCAGCCTATGGGTCTTATTACTCTTTATCTACTTTGTTAAAAAAGAAATCACATACAAATTGAGAAAATTTGTCAGCCACTTAACATAATCCATCTCCCTCCCCTGATTTTGCCAAAGTTGGCAAGTTAATAAATTGGGTCTTTGTATTTTTTTAATAACAAATATGAATCATTAAACTTTAATTATGTGGGAAGACAATTTACTGTTAATGGTATGTTACAGTAATTTAGGTCGCTAATTAGTATTATTAGTCAAGTGAAAATTACTTTTTATTTAATAGTCTAAAGAACGGTAAAATTCTGACAAAACCCAGAATTGTTTGCCGCACAACACAAAGGTTTGTTGATACACTTTTGTAGAAGCAACAGGATAAACTTTTTTCCTTATATATATATATAATATAATATATAATATTATTCTCCTTCTCATAATTGTAAATTCAGTCATCCAGCCAGTATTTTCTGACCCCAGAATCTGAATCTAGTAATAACAGCATATCCAAAAGATTTGATCTTTCTGAGTGTATTGGTGGCTGCTGTGGACTACTGAGCCTGAAACTGTATGGAAAGCCCCAAATCAAGTTTTTCAGTATGATTGACATCATGCTTCACTGTATACAGTTGATAGGATTGCAGACTGACACGGCTAAGCCACTGCCTCACAATTAGCAGTAATCTTGTCTGTCTGCCATGTGCATTCCTTTAGTTAGCCCTTGAACTGCTTATCTGATAGACCAAAAAAGGCAACCCAGCAGGCAACTAATGCTGGCCAAAGATGGTTCAAATCTTGACTGATTCAGCAGAGACCAGAATTTGAAATTGATCACCTTGGGTAAAACCAGCCTGTTGGATTTTTTATGTGTTTATTGCCAGTGCCTATAACCACTGGCAATAATCAATGTGTGTTCTGTGTGTTCCTGTGCCAGGAGAACACAAAAGCTCCATGGGAGGGATTTCCCCATCGACACTGCCTATGTTGATGGGGGAATCAAATTGATTTTCTTTCCCACAACCCATGATTGCAGGCATCATCTATGGCCATCTTAAAGGGCTATACTAACAACGATGCAGTGAATTGAGAGGCCATGGATTAGCATTGTAAGGCAAGAAGGCAGAGAAAGAGGAACCGCCACCTAAGTGTAGAGGTTAAAACATACTTTATTTGCGCAAGGATTAAAAATCACTTGCAGGATAACAAAATGTAACAGGCTCATCAAAACCAGGGGAGGTTGGGGTGCCATGCCTCAGCGTCCTTTCGGGTTCTGTATCATTCTCAGGGCTGTATAGAGATGGATGGAATATCCTCAATGCGTCCTGTTGCCACCAGGAAGCAGAAAACAGAACCAGCATAGAACGCAGCTGGAAATTACATCACCGGAACAGAAGATGGCCAGGCTAGGCAGGCGAGGAATAGGCTATGGGCTCGGAGCTCCAGCTCCTTCTAGAGGCCTCTAGAAGGAGCTGGAGCTCTGAGCCCATAGCTTATTCCTCACCTGGAGAAGAGGGAAGAAAGAAAACGAGGGAGAGAGAAACAAAGAGGGAATGAAGAGGGAGAGGGAGAAGGAGAGGAGAAGTAGAGGAGAAGGAGAAGAGAAGAGAGGGAGGAGGAGAAGAGAGACGGAAGGAAAAAGTGGAAGGGGAGAAAAGAAGAGGGGATGGAGAGGGAGAGGGAGAGGAGGGGAGAGGGAGAGGAGAGGGAGAAGAGAGGAGAGGAAGGAAGAGAAGAGGGAAGAAAGGAAAAGAGGAAGCAGAGAAAAGAGGGGATTAAGAGGGAGAGGGTGAGGAAGAGGGAGAGGAGAGGAGATGGGAGCGGAGGGGAGGAGAGGAGAGGAGAAGAGAGTAGAGGAGAGGAGAGGAGGAGAGAGAAAAGGAAAAGCAAGAAGAAAGAAAAAGAGGGTGGGAAGAAGAGGAGAAGAAGAGGGAGAGAAGAGGAAAGAAAGAGAGAGAGAGAGAGAGAGAGAGAGAGAGAAGAAAGAAAACAAGGGGGAAAGAAAAGAGGAGGGAGAGGGAGAAAGAGAGGAGAGGAGAGAGAGAGAAGGAGAAGAAAGAGGGGTGGAAGTGAAGAGGAGGCAAAAGGAAATGAGAGGAGAGGGAGGTAGGAAAGGGGTGGGAAGGGAAGGAGAGAGGGTGAAAAATGGAATGGGAGTGGAGGCTTCCTTACTGGCAGGGACTAATGCAAACAACCCAATGCTCCATTAAGCTTCTGGACAATAAAATTGGAACTATAAAAATAATAATAAAATTAAGTAAACCCTGTCACCCGACCATTCATTTCAGCAACAATTTCCTTATGAGATTGCATTTGCATTTAATTTTAGACATTCAATTTACCAGAAAAAGACTCCCATGTGTAGACATCCAACAGCCCTGAGACCGCTGTCATCTTGTAGACTTAGTAGACTATCACACAAGTGGCACTCTAAATTATTCCCCTTTACTGCTCCCCAGCAATTTAATTTAAAGCATTTATAATAAATAATTTTTCTGTGCTTTTACCTGTCCTTTTCTAAGGTGGGGACAGGGTCTCTTTAACTGATAGCAGCATAGTGCAAGCACTGATAGGACACGCTCAACCCTCATTGAAATTCAACTTATGCATTTTTGTAATGACATAGAATATGAATTTAACTTGTTGTATGTCAGTGACAAAGCGCAGTGACTTTTGGAACTTGGAACATATGGTTTCTGTCGGCATTCACCGCACAAGTCCCTGCAACCAGCCCGACAAAGGCGTCTTTTATTTCACTGGCATAAACGCTCACCACATGGATCCGGCACTTTATGATTCTTCTGTTTAAAGAATCCGCAAATGAAATTCAAATTTCTCAGAGAAGAAAATGGGATATTGTTATATAACAGGTGCTCCAAATGTTTCCACAATACGACTCGTGGTATCATCCTTCTGGCTAGCATAAATATGTATAGGTACAGCACAATTCTGCTTGCCTTTTCTCCAGTCAATTCATCATATTTCTGTAAGTTACATGTGATTTATGATTTATCCTGAATTGTTATGCAAATGAAGTGCCAGCATTTTCTTTTTTTTTTTTTTTTTAAAGATGAGGTGCTAAGACTACGGCGTGCATTGATTGCTTGCAATATGTTCCTGAAAACATACTGTTTTTTTTTCAGATATACACAGTATTACTATTTTTACTTTGTTACTATTATGACTTTTTTGTACATTTGAATACATATGGCATTTAAGTACAGCTAGAGTACTGCAGTATAGTAAGATAAGTACAGCTCCTGTTGTTTCATATGCAAACTATTTATAATAACAAATATAATAGAAAAAACTTTCTAAAGAAAAAGGATATAAAAAGTGTGGCACTTTTGTCTTTTAAAGCTGAATTCCAGGCTAGGGTGTAGGCAGGTGGTGGGCTGCAGTTTGTCCTCCAAACCTGAAGGTGGTGCTGGACTTTTTCAAGATACCAGGAAACCTGCTTTGCCCACATGAGTTCAATTTGTCCTGCATGCAATAGTAAATGCTTGCTAAGAGGTAAGAAATAAGGTAGAATACTTACCATATTCATTGCTCCTTCAGGCATAACACAAAAAAAGACTGCAATCATAACGCCATAATACATAGTTATTCTGTGTACATGTTTCACTAAGACCACTTCACCAGGACAGAGGCACCAATCTTCATAGTTATTGTGCTAATACCAATCTGTTACAATTCTTCTGTATTTTAAGTTCAGGGGACTGCTTCATCAGGACCAAGGAGCCAAGTAGAAGAATTTATTAAAAATAATTGGAAAGACTCACAAGAATAAGAAATATACACTATATTGGGACACCTGCCTTTACATGCACATTAATGGCATCCCAGTCTTAGTCCATAGGGTTCAATATTGAGTTGGCCCATCCTTTGCAGCTATAACAGCTTCAACGTTTCTGGTAAGACTGTCCACAAGGTTTAGGAGTGTGTCTATGGGAATGTTTGACCATTCTTCCAAAAGCGCATTTGTGAGGTCAGGCATTGATGTTGAACAAGAAGGCCTGGCTTGACGTCTCCACTCTAATTCACTCCAAATGTGTTCTGTCAGGTTGAGGTCAGGATTCTGTGTAGCCCAGTCAAGTTCCTCCACCCCAAACTCGCTCATCCATGTCTTAACCCCCTGGCGGTATTACCGAGTCTGGCTCGGGGTGAAAATTTTGTACTATTAGCGGTAACCCCGAGCCAGACTTGGGACCGCATCGCTGGATCCAGGGAGAGTTTACTTACCTTGTCCCCTGGATCCAGCGATGTCCCCCCGCTGTACGAGCGAGCCGAGCTCCGTTCCCTGCGAGCGTTGCGACGCATGGGGACTGAGTTCTGCACCAAATTTAAAAAGTGAAACACACAATATACATACAGTATAATGTAATCTTACAGATTACATTTCTGTATGTAATTATTTCACATCCCCCTTGTCCCTAGTGTTCTGTCCAGTGTCCTGCATGCAGTTTTATATTATAAAAACTGTTCTTTATGCCTGGAAACTGGAGATTGTCCATAGCAACCAAAACTGTCCTTTAACATCAAAAATGATTTTAGACCAGCTAGAAAACAGCGATAATAAATTAGAATCACTCGCAGAATTGAGTGATAGCGATTTGTGGGGAGATTCGTCATCAAATACTGAAAAGTAATGACAGTGACAATTCTGCAACTGAGCAAATTTCAGTGTTTTTGATTTGATTACATTATCGAATATTTTTATTATTATTATATTATTATTTGGTATAATTATTTATAGTTATTTATTATATTATAATTTATGATTTCATTTTTCAAACTTTATCACACCCGGGATGTCTGCTATATGACTCTGGTTTGGACAGATTTGAGTGAGTTATTCCTAAGAATTACAGGACTACAATATAAAAACGCCAAATTTCCATGCAAAATAATTGTACCGCTCTCAGCATCAAAAATCTGAAATAATCATACCGCCAGGGAGGTTAATGGACCTTGCTTTGTGCACTGCTCCAAATCATTTGGTGGAGGGGGGATTATGGTGTGGGGTTGTTTTTCAGGGGTTGGGCTTGGCCCCTTAGTTCCAGTGAAGGGAACTCTTAATGCGTCAGCACACTAAAGCCCCATACACACTATCAGATTTTCTGCTGATTTTTGTCTTCAGATTTACCAAAACCATGTAATATGAGGTCAAACCTTAGGAGTTTCAATTTGTATGCAATCAGGCAGGCCCTTGCACTACATGGTTTTGGTAAATCTGAAGACAAAAATCAGCAGAAAATCTGATAGTGTGTATGGAGCTTAAGACATTTTGGACAATTTTATGCTCCCAAGTTTGAACAGTTTGGGTTTGGGCAACATGACTGTGCACCAACATGACTTTTCCAACATGACTGTGCACCAGTGCACAAAGCAAGGTTCATTGAGACATGGATGAGCAAGTTTGGGGTGGAGTAACTTAACTGGCCTGCACAGAGTTCTGACTTCAACGAGAAGAACACCTTTGGGATGAATTAGAGCGGAGACTGCAAGCCAGACCTTTTCGTCGACATCAGTACCTGACCTCACAAATGCGCTTCTGGAAGAATGGTCAAACATTCCCATAAACGCACTCCTAAACCTTGTGGACAGCCTTCCTAAAAGAGTTGAAGTTGTTATAGCTGCAAAGCTAATCCTACAGACTGGGATGCCATTAAAGTCCATATCTGTATAAAGGCAGGTGTCCCAATACTTTTGGTAATCTAGTCTACATGCTCATCTGGTAAATGACAAGGAGGATCATCTGTTTTCCGGGGTACAGGAGTCAGGTTCTGGCTGCTGGAGGCCTCTCAGGCCTTTAGAAGGAGCTAGATGGTCCTCCCTTCCTTCTGGTGACGTCACTACCGATATTCGTTCCATGCTTGTTAGCTTAGCCTGCCTGGACTCATGCAGGCCCCAGAGATCCTGCAGGACAGATAATGGATAGATCCTCCTTGTCATTTACCAGATGAGCATGTATATTTCTATTCTCGTGAATGTCCTTAATCCTTTTAATACATTCTACTTGGGATACTCCTACTTATCCCCTTATAATACTTTATGGATCTGTACCACCTATAGACTTGTGTTTTACCTGGTTACATCCAGATATATCTATGAGACTCATATAAGCCAGCCGGACATTGAATATAACTCTGTGAGCCAGAAATGACCCTTTCCTTAAATATTCATAGGCATTATCACAATGCCCATGAAGATTGGTTCCTCTGTCCTGATGAAGTGGTCTAGCGAAACGCGTAGACAGAATAACTGCGATGGCACTATGATTGCAATCTTAATTGTGTTTATATGCATTTGGTGTTGTTCATGGGTGTTTTAAAATTGGTATAATAACCATTTGTAGATTTGTACATACATGTACATTGTGTATTATGGTCTCCTACGGGTTATATTTAAAGTCCCAATTTTTCCTTATTTGCTACCTGATTACTATGACAGCCAATCACAGTGATCACATAATAGAAAAGCCAGCATCTGCCTCCTGGCATTAAGAACCCCTTGAAGGGCTGGCACCTGCATTGATGCTCATTACAGTCCCTGATATGCAGGAGACCACTAAAGGGAGCATATACTGTACACTTGGGCATAAAGATGGACACGCATACATCAATCCAGTTGTACAATTTCCTTTTTTGCTTTGGCCCTGGTAAAAGCAAGCAATATAATAGATCTGAACATCAGTCCATGAACTGGTTAAAGCCCGTCTCCAATTTGCAATGCCAGCTGTGCAGTGATTCAAGCAAAAACAGAGAGATCTTTCACCTCTCGTTCTCAGCGATAAATTCGTCCATCTAGGGCCCTCTAACACTCCAAGCCAATTCCTATTAGCAGACAATTATTTTGGTGCTGGTCGATAGTCCTCATTCACAGCCGCGTGTTTTCTGTACATCTTGTTTTATCATTTATGTCTTTCAGCTCCATATAAATCCCACATGTTTTCAGCTGCTCGCTATCGCTCACTTCTCACAACAGCGGCTCTGCTCTCCTGAGTTACCCCGACTCGGCACGTCCTTCAAATAACACTTTTCCTGACAACTGCTGTCAACTCCATCATCCGACTATCCACTTTCACTCATTGACTCCCAGCAGATAGCCGCGTTCCCGGCTCCCTCGCACGGGTCTTCACAGCTGCGCGTTGGATAATTCCTAACCGATTCCTGCTGCTATTAATTGTCTTCCCATATTTCTATTGAGATGATCTGATAGAATCTGACAAGTTGTGAAAACCAGAGAAAGCGAAAGTTTTTGTGAGTTAGCCAAGACGTGTATGCTTTGATCTTAACCTGTGAACCCTTAAATATTTTATACCTAGAATACTGCTTTTTATTGTCCTTAAAGGGACTAAAACCTCAAAAGGCACTGAAAAGGAAATAATAGTCTTTTGATAAAATATGATTGGCTAAATCAGCTTAAAGAGACCCCGTCACTGACTTAAATAGCTGCAGGTTAAAGCACGGAAAAGTTAAGTATTTTAAATGCTTACTTCTAGTGTTTTTTCCTTTCTATGAATGCACTTGCAATATGCATTTGAAGTTGCTAGAAAATGTACTGTCTATGATTCCAGCCTTTCCACCTCTCCGTTCACCTCCTTTTATAACTTTGGAGGAATGAAGGGGAGTACTATAGGGCAGCCATTCTCAACCCTTGAAATAATTTAAAGGTCTCAGGGTGTTGTGGAAAATTTTATGAAGATGTTTTAGATGTATTTTAATATGTATTGTCATAAGAGTCCCCCGGTTTTAGTTCTATCCCAGCCCGCTCTAAAGAGCTGACTGGGGCAGACTGACGATGGTTGAGACCTGTTAAGTAGTGCATAACTTCCTGTTTGGAGAGATAGGTGTTTGCGGAATGAGGAAATGTCCGCCAGCGAGGGGCCCCTGTGAGATGCACGGAACGATCGTCTGGGGGGGGGATTTGTTCACCCCGCAAACACATTTTATCGGTTTTAGTGGGTGTGCGCTTTTGTCACCCCTGTATTCCTGATCAACATATTTGGGGTGCCATGACATACAGCTGCAGATAATCTTCCATCCATGAGGAACTGTAGTCATTGGTTATTGAATCATTTAGTCGGTTTGCACATGTCGGTTTGCTAGTCTATTTGAATGTATACATGTCTGTGATTGGTTCTTTTGAAGGAATACAAATGTCTGATTGGCTGTCTGTGAAGACACCACCTCTTTCTGTATTGTCACATCCTGTTTTGTTAAATCTTTATTTGGTCATGTCCTTATATGGTCATTCACATCCTGTGTTGCTCCTGTGAGGTCACAAGCTTTGTAGGAGGTGTTTAGCTGTTGGAGGCAAACCCTCCAGGGTGTGACTTCCTGTTGATATTTAAATAAAAGCAGATTGCTCTGCTCAGAGAACTCAGACATGCTGACCGATTTGAGAACGTAAGAATGCTGGTGATGTCTCTTTAATGGGGAACCACAGGGGGCTGCTGAGAAGCAGCCAGACTGAGATGTAGGAATGCTGGGGATGTCTGAATACTTGGCTGAGTGGGTTGTTAGCTAAGGTAAAGTATTATATCATTAAGACGGAAATAGGTGCTAGGTCTGCAAAAGATCTGGGGCTAGAGACTATAGCAGCAGTCACCATCCTTTTTGCAGGCCCGCAGGGGGAGACACGCCGGTGTTGAGCCATATTTTGTGGGCAATGGCTGTTGTTGACTCTTCAATCATCATGGCACCATGGTTGATATGGTGTCAGTGTGATTGAAGCACATTCTTTCTATTGTTACATTCTAATATATAATAAAGAATCAGTGGGAGCTCTGGGCATGTCACTTGCCCTATCTCCTGCTGCCAGATGCAGCGTGTCACTTGCCACTGTCGCCTGTCACCAGATGCGGTGTATTACTTGCCACAATCACCTACCACCAGATGTGGACTGTTGCTTACCACTTTCACCTGACAGCAGATGTGGATTGTCCCTTGCCAGGTCACCTGCCACAATTTGCAGATTGTCACTTGCCACTTCACTTGCCACCATTTGCAGATTGCCACGTCATCTGCCACCATTTGCAGATTGTCACTTGCCACATCTCCTGCCACCATTTGTAGTTTGGCACTTGCCACTTGCCATGCCAGCCAGTGCCACCAAATGTGCATTGACACTGCATTGGTGTCAGGCTGGCAGCACTGGTCCATTTAGTGAATCCAGAAGAGCGATGATGTGGGGCGGGCATTGAGAGATGATGTCATCTCGCTGCTTCCCGTCGCACCTCTGACATTGATGCAAGGGGGTCTGGTTGCAAAGTGGAGCTCCACTGATGAAAGGAAGCATGTGACCTCCACTCCACTGCATTGTGTGGGCAGAAGAGCACTGATAAGTGGCAGGAAGTGAGAGATGAGATAAGAGAGTGTCATCTCTCTGCTCCCCGACGCACCTTGCTCCCACATTGAAGAGGCCTGGCTGTGAAGAGCGCTGATGTGGCGCAGGTGAAGAGAGATGTAACTTCTGCTTGTCCGCTCACTCACTTCTGTCCTCTCCTCCATCTGTCTCACGCAGCCAGCCCACCCAGCCGTCAAAGCATTCTGCTGGTTAGGCCGGGACCCTGTGGCAAGAGACTCTAGGCTATGGGCCCCAGATTCAGGGCTATAGCCCCAATAGCCACCCCTTAGCGATGCCCCTGGTCAGTGGGAAGAATGCCCCCTTACAGCAGTGGTCAGTGGGAAGAATGCCTCTTACAATGGTGGTCAATGGGAAGAATGCTCCCCTTACAGTGGTGGGTAGTTGAAAGAATGCCCCTTACAGTCAGTGGAAAAAATGCCCTCCTTACAGTGGAAGTCAGTGGGAATAATGTCTGCCTTACAGTGGTCAGTGGGAAGAATGTCCCCTTACAGTGGTGGTCAGTGGGAAGAATACCCCCTTCCAGCAGTAGTCAGTGGGAAAAATGCCTCTTGCAATGGTGGTCAATGGGAAGAATGCTCCCCTTACAGTGGTGACTAGTGGAAAGAATGCCTCTTTCAGTGGTCACCAAACGTTCACTGCAGATGAATCTTTTGTGCAGGTGTTTTAAATCACAGCCAGTGAATGTTTGGGGAAAGACAAATCCCCTACTTGATAAATATGCCCCCTAGCATGCTACCACTGCTCTAGTTGTGTTGGTTGTGTTTGGTGGAATGCAACATTGGTGTCAATAGCGTGCGTGGAACAGCGCTTATGCAAGTCACTGAAGATGTCAGAGAAAGCATTGCTTTGGATGCTCTCTGCATGTTGGTTGAAACTATACTGGCACAGATGCAAGATGTGAACTGAACATCAAAAATTACTTTCAGATTAAATCTATAAAAATAAAACATAGGTGTCCGTTTATGAAGAAGTGAAAAAATGTCACTGCTTCATTCCCTGGGAATTCTCAAAGGAGATCGTTCTCCTCTTGATGCCAGTTTATGAAGCTTTGTAGATCGCTTCTCCTTTGGAGGAGTGAAGTAATCTACAAACACTTCAAACAGTGGAGAGTGCCCCGTGATATTGGAATCTCATGAGACTTTATGAGATAACAGTACCAGAAGCTCACAGGAACACAGAGATGTCAGTTTATTAAGCAGTGATCAGTATCACTGCTCAGTACATAGACAGACGGCGAGGTTAATGCTAATAAAATAAAGAGTCCCCTACATAATATAGCCCCCCTACATAATATATACACTGTGTCCATCAAACGCTGCCACTGTGTCCTCAAGCACTGCCACAGTGCCATCATATGCTGCCACTGTGCTATCAATTGCAGCCACTGTGCCCATCAAACACTGCCACTGTGCCCAAATGCTGCCACTGTGCCATCAAACGCTGCCACTGTGCCATTATATGCTGTCAGTGTGCCCATCATATGCTGCCAGCGTACCCATCATATGCTGCCAATGTGCCCATCAAATGCTACCAGTCTGCCCATCATATGCTGCCAGTGTGCCCATCAAATGCTGGCAGTGTCCATCCCTGGACACCCTGCTCACACCCCCCCTGTGGACGGATCATGGGACACTCTGCTCCCAGCCCCCCGCGGATGGATCGCAGGACACCTCGCTCACACCCACCGCGGAAGGATCATGGGACACCCCATGCAGGAGGACCGGTGCTTATCTTGGTAAGGTATCCTCTTCTCCGGAGTCTCCTCTCCAGTGAGCTTCCTCCGCTCTGTCCCACTTATGCCACTGTACTGTACTGATGTTAGAAGAGAAGACTTGGCTCACAGCCAAAGCCCTAATTCAACCCACATGTGTTCAGTAAGGTTAAAGTCAGGTTTCTGTGCAGGCCACTGTGCAGATTGCTCCACACCAAACTTATCAAACAATGAGGTTCATTTGCTAAAACTGGAGAGTGCAAAATCTGCTGAAGGTCTGCATATAAACCAATCAGCTTCCAGTATTTTTTTTATGCCAAACACTGGTGCAGCTACACCAGATTTTGTGCTCTCTAGTTTTAGCCATTGGCTCCCACTGCTGTCATTCAAAGTCAGTGAGCCAATGAGGGGAGAGAGGGGGCGAGGCTGGGCTACGGCTCTGTGTCTAAATGGACACACATAGCTGCGGCTCTGCTCGGGTGCCCCCATAGCAAGCTGCTTGCTGTGGGGGCACTCAGGAGAGAGGGGCTAGGAGCATGGAAGAGGAACCTGAGAAGAGGAGGGTCTGGGCTGCTCTGTGTAAAACCATTATACAGAGCAGGTAAGTATAACATGTTTGAGACTTTAATGGAGCTGGCTTTAGCTACAGGGGCACATTTATGGTGGAACACAAAGTGGTCTTTTAATCAAACTGTTCCCACAAGGTAGGAAGCTCCAAATCATGTAAAATGTCTTTATATTATATAACTTCACTGGAAACACCTGAACTCATTTGGAGAGGTGTCCACTTTGACCACGATGTGTGCGTATGTGTGTATACCAGTGGCATTGCTAGGTGGTGGCTTTTGGGGCTTTAGCCCGAATCTGAGGCCCATAGCCCCAAGTCTCTGCAGGGGTCCCCAAGGGGAGGGGTGGCTCTCTGAGGACCCTGATGTAAGTGGGGGGGGGCTCTCTGGGGACCCTGATGCAAGGGGGGCTCTCTGGGGACACTGATTTAAAGGGGAGGCTCTCTGGGGACCCTAATGTAAGGGGGCTCTCTAGGAATCCTGATGTAAGCGGGGGGCTCTCTGGGGACCCTGATGCAAGGGGGAGGCTCTCTGGGGACCCTGATGTAGGGAGGAGGCTCTCTGGGGACCCTGATGTAAGGGGGGGTGCTCTCTGGGGACCCTGATGTAAATGGGGGGCTCTCTGGGGATATATATACACACACGTATATTACTTTATATACATGTGTGTGTCCACCCAAGCATATGACTTTCTTTACTACGCTGCTATGGCTGTAGCCCCAGATCTTTTGTAGACCTAGCAATGCCCCTGGTGTATACTGTGACCCCCCCCCCCCCCCCCTAGTCCTTCCATCCAGTGCTATTGACACTGACACAGCAAGATCCCGGTTATTCTAGCTACACCAGCTAAATTCTCGCCTTAGACACTGTTACAGCTTTATGATATAAGATCCTTTACAAGACTTTAGTCTCTAAAAGTTTTATATTTCATATAAATTCAAAGTGGATAATTATTCGGTGCCCATCGATAAATACAGGTAATGTCTTGCCATGTTAATTCTGAGAAGAGCAATTGTGTTTTCCGCTGGGGAGCGGAATCTATGGCAGCGTTAGCGAGAGATTGACATAGCCATGTATCAGCAAACTCATTACTGATAATAACATTGACTGCGCCACTCACCAGCAGTGAATGAGCGTGCTAAAAACGGCTGGGTTTCTTATATATTAAAATATTGTTTTTCATTTTCAAGACGTATTAAATAACCAGAAACTCACTGGTGACATTATAACTGGTTCTTTGTAAATTAGGTTTAAATAAATAGATGCTCTAAATAGGAGCTTGTCGAGTGTATTTTTCTGTTTACTGACGCCTTGGAAGTGTTAAAGTAGAACTCTTGACTAATGGCAAATCGGGATATTGTTTTAAATGAGAAGTTGCTTAAACCAGTAAATAAAACTGAAAAATAATGGTCTACTTTCTTTGCAATGGCATAACAATTAAGTGGAAGAGCAGTAACTCATATCCTCTCTTCTACTATACCAAACTGATTGACGTTGTACAGATCAACCATGATTCCTTTTATTCATTTGAGACCTGACTTGGCCTTTTTCCCTGAACATGTGCCAAGTGACCTATATTTTGCAAACAGTCCTGATTAAGGAATAAGGATGAGTCGAATCCTGAGCAAGTTTGCACAACATGAATAAAGTTTGAGTGGCACATCTGAGCCCCCTTAAAGTCAATAAGAGCTGAATGTTAAAAAAAGTAGAGGCTATTTTCTAGGCTAATAGACAAGGGATTGTCCAATAAAGTGTCTGGGGTGTTGGGCACTGCCATGGGGAACATGCTCCAAAGCAGAAAAATATTTTTTTCAATTTCGTTTGGTAGTAGCAGAAATTTTTACCACTTTAATACTGTGCTATAGCCGAAAGATGGCTACAGCACAGCTCTCTTGTTCTGGGATGGCAGCCATGGATTGTCCTTCCAGAATGCACCTATCTTGTGCCCCCTGGGGCACACATCTGGCTTGCTATGTCCTTTACCATGTGACCAGCTGATCACATGTGAACAGACTTGTTGGTTTTTGCAAAACATGGCAAAATGCGGGTAAATGCGTCATGTAAACGCGGCAAATCGCCGCAGTTATACTGGCTCGGTTGTACAATTGGCGTGTAAACGGCGATCTGTGGCATGCCCATTTGCTAGCGGGGGAGCCAATCAGCGAACCAGTGTAAACAAAGCAGATCCCCATTCTGTCAAGGTAGTAGAGTGAGATTGTCTAGTGATTAGGAACAGCGATCTCTCTCTACTCCCTGTCAGTCCCCTCCCCCACAGTTAGAAAAGCACCTCCCTAGGGAACAGTTAACCCCCCCTAGTATTAACCCCTTCCCTGTCAGTATCATTTACACAGTAATCAGTGCATTCTTTATAGCACTGATCACTGTATAAATGCCATTGGTCCCAAAAAAGTGTAAAAAATGTCCGATCAGTTTGCCGCAATGTTGCAGTCCCGCTAAAAATTGCAGATCACCGCCATTACTAGTAAAAAAAATAATAATAATAAATATGCCATCAATCTTTACCCTATTTTGAAGATGTGATAGCTTTTGCACAAACCAATCAATATAAGCTAAGCTAATTGGGATTGTTTTTACCAAAAATATGTAGAAGAATACATATTGGCCTAAACTGGGGAAGAAATTTGTTTATTTTTTATTTTTTGGGGGATATTTATTGTAGCAAAATTCTCGCTTCTTATTTATAGCACAAAAAAATAATATAATAACCCCAGAGGTGATCAAATACCACTAAAAGAAAGATCTATTTGTGGGAAAAAAAAGGACATCAATTTTGTTTGGGTACAGCTTTGCAGGACTGCGCAATTTTTTATTTAATTTCCAGTTAAAGCGACGCAGTGCCGTATAGCAAAGAATGGCCTGGTCAGGAAGTCGGTAAATCCTTCTGGGGCTGAAGTGGTTAAGAAAGCTGCTATTAGGCTTCAGCACTTCTTAAAGCTTGTTGAAAGGCTGCTGAAGTCTGCTAGCAATTTGCTTAAAGTGGCAATCTACATTCTTAAGGCTTCATGTACACAGGACGTTGTTCAACCTCTCCTGAACGATTTAACTTGACAGCTAAGCCGTTTATCTGCGTTTACATGGCGCGTTTAGCCGTGTTTGCATCTAGAAGTATTTGTAAAAAATGTTTTTGTTAAAACAAAAAAGTCTGTAAACGAAACGCTGCTAAAGGCGGGTTACTGCGTTTAGCAGCGTTTACAGGCTGTTACAGGCATTTGGCATTTCAAATGCCTCAGTACATTCGTCTGAACCCATTTTTTTACATTCCAAAAAAAGCTTTTAAACGCAACTGCCTAGAAACTACTATAAACGACCCTGTGCACATGTTCCAGAGAAGAGTTCAGGAGCAGCTGAAAAAATTCTTCAGCCTAAATGTCCGTTTACCAGCAGCAGTGTACAAGAGGCCTTAGGCTAAGGCTTAAAGGTATTGTAAAGTGATTTATTTTTATTTTTTTAAATAACAAACATGTTATACTTACCTCCACTGTGCAGCTCATTTTGCACAGAGTGGCCCCGAACCTGCTCTTCTGGGGTCCCTTGGTGGCTGTCTCGGCTTCCTCCCGCAGGTACTTCTCACGTTCATGCGAGCTCCCTCGCATGGTGAGAAGCATCTGCGGGCGCGCTCCCGTGATACAGCCAGCGGCTATAGCGGCTCGCTGTATCACACGGCCCCGCCCCCCGGCGCTCCGTGTCAGTGGATGTGATTGAAAGCAGCGCGAGCCAATGGCTGTGCTGCTTTCCATCCATCCACTCCAGCCAATCAGCGGCCAGGCTGAACGGTGGAAAGGACGTCGGGGGGTGAGCGTGGGACTTTCGAGGGGTGAGGTAAGTAAAACGGGGGGGCTGGGGGCGCCGGAACTGTCAGATATTTTTTCACCTTAATGCATAGAATGCATTAAGGTGAAAAAACATTTACCTTTACAACCCCTTTAATGTTCCACGGGACATTTTTACAACCTCTCCTGAATGATTTAACTTGACAGATAGTAATCAACGTTTAAAAATTCAGTTTTGGCGCGTTTACATGCCGCGTTTTGCTGCTTTTACGTTTAGTAGCTTTTAAAAAAAAAATATTTTTTTTACTTTTTTCAATAAGCCAAAAAAATGAAAAACGCCTGTAACGAAACACTGCTAAATGTGAGTTACCGTGTTTAGCCGCGTTTAGAAGCGTTTGGCGCTTGAAATGCCTCTAAACTCAGCGTCTGAACTCATTTTATTGCTTTCCAAAAAAGGCCTCTAAACTCAACTGCCTAGAAACTACTATAAATGACCCTGTGTACATGGACTGATAAGATAACATAGAGGAGAGTTCAGTGGCACTTGAAAAAAAAATGCCCAACTGCTCCTAAAAGCCCGCTTAGCAACAGCAGTGTACATGAGGCCAACACATACAAGGCTCTTATCTTTGATGATGAATACTTATATGTTATATGTTTACCCATGCTAAGTTAAGAGCCCAGCTAAATGCTAAATTAATAACTTCCCACTGTAGCCAGAGGTTTGACTTGGCCAAATATTAATTTAGTTTGGCCTCTTGCTGGACCTCAAAACAAACAAAGTTTGTCCCAATCTAGGTTCGGACCAAACCAGCAGCTGGTACCTTGTCCTGATACAGTTGGTATAGAAAAGAATAACCCCCCTTTCTTAAGGGATTCTTGAGGAAAATCTGCTGCCAGAAAGTTGTCAATGGGAAGAAGGTTTACCTTCCAACATGACAATAGCACACAGCAAAAATGATCGCACAGTGGTTGAAGGAGAAAAAGGTGAATGTCCTTGCATGGCCAAGTCAGAGCCCAGACTTAAACCTCATTGAAAATCTGTGCAATGACTTGAAGTCTGTAGTCCACAAAGGGTCACCATCAAGTTTATCTGAACTTTAACAGTTCTGAAAAGAAGAGTGTGCAAATGTTGCAAAATCTAGATGTGCAAAGTTAGTAGAGACATATTGCATCCTTTCCTGTGCATGCCTGGCTGTCGAGTGAGGGGAACATGGCCCCACTCTGCTCCATAGCATTGACTGACGGAAGCGACGCCAAACGTCACTTCCGCCAAATGCTTTTTCACTTCACTGGGCATCACTTCACTTCACTGGGTATGGGTTCGCTATTTTCAGTTGTTTAATTGTGTCAGACTCTTCGTGACCTCATAGAGCGCCAGGCTTTTTTGTCCTCCACTGCTAGGGATGAGCCGAACACCCCCCGGTTCGGGTTGCAGCAGAACATGCGAACAGCGAAAAAATTTCATGTCTGTGGGACACAAATGTGAAAAATCAAAAGGGCTTATTTTAAAGGCTTATATGCAAGTTATTGTCATAAAAAGTGTTTGGGGACCTGGGTCCTGCCCCAGGAGACATGTATCAATGCAAGAAAAAGGTTTAAAAACTGCAGTTTTTTTCAGGAGCAGTGATTTTAATAATGCTTAAAGTGAAACAATAAAAATGAAATATTCCTTTAAATATCTGCCTGGAGCGTGTCCTTAGTCTGCCTTTAAAGTAGCACATCTTTCCCAGTGCCACAGAAAAATTAAATTTCTAAAGGAAAAAATGTAATTTAAAACTGCTCGCTGCTATAATGTATTGTCGGATCACAGGAATATAGATAAAAATCCCCAAAATACCCCCAAAAAGAACGCCATGGATTCCACCCCAAAATCCATACCAGGCCCTTTAGGCCTGGTATGAATATTAGGGGGAACCCCGCACCCAAATTTTAAAAACATGGCGTGGGGGTTCCCCAGGCACTATATACTCTGAACAGCATTATATATACTATACGGCCTGCCCTATATACTATGCGAAAAATTGGACCTTAGGTGTTGGTGGTACCAGAACACTGTAAGCCCTCACAGTTACTCTTGTTGGGTGCAGGAACAGGCCCTGCTGTGAAATATTATATCAAGAATTGTAATTACTTGTTCAACAGGGGCAGAAACATTGGGCCTTAGGTGGTGGTGGTGCCACAACACTCTAACCCCTCACAGATACTCTTGTTGGGTGCAGGTACGGGCCCTGCTGTTAAACATGACTGCTAGTTTCTTGTCCTTCTATGGCACCCCCTCTCTCTAGGCTCACATTACTCCCTTCCTCAACCTGGGAACCAACATTGGAGCCTTCAAATCTCTGCGCATCCTCCAGCAGCATATAGCCAACACTGTGGTCGAATAATTCTGGGAAATCCTCCATGCATTATGGTGGGGCAACAGAAGGAGTGACTGTGGACAAGGAGTCAGTGGAATAGGCTGCTTTGACTGCTTTGCGTTGGAAGGCAAACTAATCTGAGCCTGGGTGACAGAGGAAGAGGAGGATGAGGATGGCTTTGTTATCCACTCCACCAAGTCTTCTGCATGTTGTGGCTCAATAACAGGGTCAGCAGCAGCAAAAAAGGACAAGCGTCCCCCATGGCCACCTGCAGAGGATGCAGCATGTCCACGACCAGCACTGTTGACTATAGACACAGAGGCTGCTTGCCCTCTTTTAGCGGCCTGTGAGCGTCTGCCTCTCCTTGGTGGCCTTCCGGACATGATGTATTTTTTGCTTTGCAACACCACACTACACAGTATTAAATACTGTGTACACCGCCTAAAGTGCAGTAGAAACTGCACACACTGTATTAGATAATGTGTAGACCGCCTGCACTGTATTAGCAACTGTACAATGGCTGCACTGTATTGTATACACCACCAGAAGTGTAGTAGAAACTGTACACACTGTTTTAGATACTGTGTAGACCACCTGAAGTGTATTAGAAAC
This sequence comes from Lithobates pipiens, assembly GCF_037356315.1. Classification (NCBI taxonomy): domain Eukaryota; kingdom Metazoa; phylum Chordata; class Amphibia; order Anura; family Ranidae; genus Lithobates; species Lithobates pipiens. The sequence goes on from NW_027507785.1 coordinate 294,632,456, forward strand.
AGTACACCATGGAGTGCACTATAGATATAGGCTACACTGAATACAGTATATATATATATATATATATATATATATATATATATATATATATATCAAATACACTGCCACTAACTGAATAACCTGCCTGCTTAATATAACTAAAGCTATCTCTCTGTCCACGCCAACACTACACTCTGTAAGCAGCCTTATATAGTGTGAGGTGTGGACTTAGTCCCCCTCAGCCTTGATTGGCCAAAGGCACCCTGCCTTTGGCCAATTATGGCTCTCTTAGCAGATTGCTGTATGATGATTGGCCAAAGCATGCAGGGCAGGTGCATGCTTTGGCCAATCATCATACAGCAATGCACTTCAATCTCGCAGTGCATTATGCGGCATTTCTGCGGCACTCAAATTTTCCACGAACGCCCAATGTGTTAGGTTAGTTTTAGAACAATCACCCAATGTTCGACTCAAACCATGGGCTCATCCCTATACACTGCTTCCCGGAGCTTGCTTAACTTCATGTTCATTCTTTCGATGGTGTTATCTATCCATCTTGTTTTCTGTTGACCTCTTCTCCTTTTTCCTTCCATGTTTTCCAGCATTAGGGTCTTTTCCAATGAGTCCTCACTTTGCATTAGGTGGCCAAAGTATTCAAGTTTCAGCTTCAGGATCTGTCCTTCCAGTGAATAGTCAGGGTTGATTTCCTTCAAGATTGACTGGTTTGATCTTCTTGCTGTTCAAGGGACTTTCAAGAGTCTTTTACAACACCATAATTCAAAAACATAAATTCTCCGGCATGCAGCCTTCCTTATGGTCCAACTTTCACAGTCATATGTTACTACTAGAAATACCATAGTTTTGACTATACAGCACTTTGTTAGTAGGATGATGTCTGTGCTTTTTGTAATGTTGTCTAGGTTCACCATTGCTTTCCTCCCAAGAAGCAAATGTCTCTTAATTTCATTGGGTACAATCACCATCTGCCATGATCTTGGTGCCTAGGAAAATAAAGTCTGTCAAAGTTTCCATTTTTTCTCTTTCTATTTGTCAAGGAGTGATGGGACCGGTTGCCATGAGCTTTCTCAATGTTCAATTTCAAGCCAGCTTCACCTTCACCTTCATTAAGAGACTATTTAGTTCTTCTCCACTTTCTGCCATTAGTGTGGTATCATCTGTAAGGGTTTACAACCACGTTAAGGTTAGAAAAACACACAGCATTTAGTGCTACTTTTATAGAGTTAAAGGTGATGTAAACCCTTGTGTTTTTTCACCTTAATGCATCCTATGCATTAAGGTGAAAAACCTTCTGTCATGCAGCAGCCCCCCAGGCCCCCCCGTTTTACTTACCTGAACACCAGCTCTAGGTGTCTCCTGTCCTAAATAGATTGATAGCAGCGCAGCCATTGGCTCCTGCTGCTGTCAATCAAATCCAATGATGTGGGACAGGGCTGAGTTCTGCTGTCTTTGTCAACAGACACAGCAGCAGGACAAGGGAGCATGCCCGAAAGGTTGTTCCAAAGGAGAGTGCTTCTCTCGAGAAGAGGAGGAGCCATGAGCGCCTGAGGGACCCCAGAAGGGGAGGATCGGGCCATTCTGTGCAAAATCAACTGCAAAGAGGAGGTAAGTTTGACATGTTTGTTATTTAAAAAAAACAAAAAAAAAAAACAAGGGTTTAGTAACCCTTTAAAAAAGTCTAATGTCAATAAAGTTTCTGTGAAAATATTCTCTATTATTACATACATTTTTTTTTTCTATACTGCCCTATACCTTCTGTTTCACAGGAGGCCTAAAATGCCCAGCTTTCTCTCAACTTCCCAACTCGAAAGGCCTCAAAAGTTTGTAAATCTGTCCTGAGATACTGGCAAAAGAATTGCAAGTGCAAAGCCAAGTGTGGAAGACTCTTTCGCTACCATGTCCTCCCTTCTCATGAAAAACTACCCCTCCGACAGAAAGCCGTCTCTGTTTTTATTTCACTCAGGAGGCAAATAACTAGTCAGTCAGGCCTGAGGCACTCATGAGTGATATGGGCCGTGTAATATGCTTTCTATTGCGCTTACTATTATTAAGGACTTCAGAATTAACTGTGACAATTATTCTATCCAGAGTTGGCATCGCCATTAGCTTGCGCCGTTTACTGCTAATAAAACTTTTAATTGACTGTTACTAGTAATAACCTTCCTGCTACCTTTCCAATAGGAATTAGACTAAAAGCGTTGTTCCCCGACTCGCCTATTGATATTTTCAAGAGGTGCAGCACAGCGGGGTGGTAATAGGTTCCTAAACATCATTATTGAGAATTATTTATAAACGGCGTATGTAAAGTAGATCTCACTCACCACTGAGCTGATAAATGGAATAGGCTCGCTAGCAATATTCAACAGTTACCATTGCAGACGATTAATCCGGTAGACCAGCCACCACTTCAAGTGATTGCCGCTTAAGCACGAGGCAGTATTAAAACCTGTTTCATCAGATACATAGTAAGTGTTAATTTTTGTTCTTTTTCTGAAGAAGGGAAAGAGAAAAAAAACAGCCGACGGATATGGAATATTTTATTCTCTTTTAAATAACATTCTGCTATCTTTTTAAAGAGGCTGGTGTGTAATAGACAGACTTGAGCATAGTGGTAAATGCATGACGGATAGGGTTGAAGACGTTTTGAAGAGATTTTCAGGTTTTAATGTGATGTTTTAAACAATGCAAAAACACCAACAAGGGTGGCTGTTCTTGGTTGATATTTGCTATCTATATAGTGAACTAGTAAAAAGGGTTGTTGGACCCCTTACAAGTTCAATTGGGGACCTCTGACTGCACTAGCAATGTTATATTTTAAGCTTCTATGCTGACATTACTGATGTGAACCATTTTAAAGAAAATCTTGGCTGAGAGAAACACATAAACTACCGTTACTGACTTCTTCTTCTGCAAAGTCTGGTTGCCTGGCTGTCATAATTTATTAGGCACAAAAAAGGGTGTAGCTGATGGTGCAGAGACCAAAACATACACTGTCATAGGTTTCTGCAGGCTCAAAGAGCAGGTGGTGCTGCAACCAGGAACGCATAGCTATAGACTCTTCTAGGTTCAGAGAGATGGTGGAGCTAGAACCAGGTAACACTTTGCCATTGATTTCTACATGTGGGAAGGTGCAACGTGGTGCGGTGGCAGTAAACATTCAGACTTCAGTTGCAGAGAATGGAACTTGTATCAATGTAAAAGTTCATCATATGTCAACAAACTCACAAAGGAAGGTCTCTAACTGGGAACACTGTGTAGCAGAACAGGCCTCGAGCATGCTGACAGCATCTGTCTTTGAGGGGGGGGGGGGGGGGGGGTAGTGCAGACTGGCTGGTTCATACCAAAATGGGGAGGTCTCCAGGAATGATGACGTGTCCTTATCCTTTCCCTACTCATATGGAACCTCTCCCTGCCGCTACTCGCTGTACCTGTCAGATGGGTGACCTGTCCCTGCACTACCCACACGCAGAAAGCACACCAAGCCTGGGAGCCAGGGCCTTAAATAGGCTCTGCCCTGCCCAAGATGGCTGCCAGAGTCACATGGTGGGAATTGAATAGCTTCCTCAGTGACCCAGGAAACCATAGAGGAACCATGTTCCTCCTGACTTTTCCTCCAACTGTAATGGCACTGCGGATGAGTGGCACCTACAGTGGAGTAAGTAGACTGCACCTGCCTACATGTAGGCTCAGAGAGAGCACAGTGCTGGAACCAGGAACACATAGCCATCAATTTCTGCAGACAAAGTGAGAGGGTGATGATGGAACTAGGGTAAATATAGCTATGGATATCTGCAGTCTTAGGGAAAGGATAATGGTGAATTCAGGGAACATGTAACCTAAAATAACAAACATGTCATTCTTACCTGCTCTGTGCGTGTGGGTTTTGCACAGAGCAGCCCGATTCTCCTTTTCTGAGGTCCCCCGCTGGCACTCCAGGCCCCTCCTTTCTATTAACGCACCCGTGTGTGCTCACTCCTAAGCCGCCCAGCCTGCGTCTTTTGTCACAGATCGGGCAACTCAGCCCCACCCCCCACTTCCTCATCACGGCATTTGATTGACAGCAGCAAGAGCCAATGGCTGCTGCTGTTATCATTCTGGCCAATGAGGAAGAAGATAGCGACAAGAGCTGCACATCATTGGATGAGATCGAGCTCAGTTAAGAATAAGGAGGGGGGGGGGGGTTGGGGGTCTCCTGCAGCACAGAGGGTTATTTACCTTAATACATATGATGCGTTAAGCTCTTTTATACATTAATATTCATTCACAATTTGTTATTCCATAGCTCTCCACTGTCCCTGATTTGGAGGGACTGTCCCTGATTTAGAGCAATGTCCCTCTGTCCCTCTTTCCTCCTCATTTGTCCCTCATTTTGGTCTGATCTATATAGTTGCATATAAAATGCGCTATTTATTTTTCAAAAAGTGTTTCCCAGTTCTAAACCTTTCATCCAAATTCTAAATTGCTGCATTTGTAAATTTTAAAACCCAATATAAAGGAATAGTAATGGTAAAAATAAAGCCCTTGTGGATTTAATTAACCTTTTTTGGGGTTAATTCTCCTATAAGGGGGTGTGGCAGGGAGCGTGTCCTATGCCTACATATGTATGCTAATGAGTGTGCCATCTCAAAATGTTGGGAGGTATGAATGAATTAATGAAATACTTGTATAGCGCACAATGTAAACCGAATCACCTCAAGGCACTGTGGCGAGCTTTGATCATCAGCTAGAAGAGGAAGGTCTTGAGTTTTCTCCTAAATGCCAGGTGGTTTTCTTCCAGGCGGATGTTGATTGGTAGAGCATTCCATAGCCGAAGACCTTGGACAGCGAGTCTCCGATCCCCCTTGGATTTATACCAGGCTTTGGGCACGAGGAGGAGGTTTTTGTTGGCTGATCGAAGACTGCGGTTTGGTGTGTAATGATTTATGTTCTCCATTAGGTATTGCGGAGCTTCTCTATGCACGCATTTGTGGGTGAGGCAAAGGGTCTTGAATGTGATCGGATTTTTTGTTATTCTCTTGTTGTGCATCCGTATCTTGCTCCACTGGTCTCATCAAAGGGATTAGCAGCACTGGTTGGTATCTTCCAACACGACCTATTTTGCCCGGAGCTATTGCTGGTGACTGCTTAGTCATCATATATTGCGCGCTCTGTAAAACTTTCCAACTATATGCCCCCTGAGCCACCAGTATAAGATACAACTCCTACCCCTTGTACACACAGTCGGACAATCTGTCGGGAATGAGTCTTATGGGACCGTGTCGTCAGATAATCCGACTGTGTGTGGTATGCATCGGACTGATTCCGTCCGAATCTCCGTCCGACCCAATTTTCCAACATGTTGGAAATATTTCCCGACCAACTGGGCCAGACGGACCTAATCCGATCATGTGTAGAGCATTTTGATCGGACCAAGTGCCACGCATGCTCAGATCAAATTCCTACATCAAACTTATTGGCTACTAGCCTGAATGTAGTCCCATCGTAACGAAATTACGTCATCACGTTCTGAAAGATCGGATTTTTCGCCAACTTGGCCCGACTGTGTGTATGCAACAGTTTCGGACACAATCCGTCAGACTAAATCCGACGGGCAAAATCCGACGGATTTGGTTGGCAAAATCTACGACCGTGTGTACGTGGGCTTAGACTTCCCCACCAATCTCTAAGGACAGGTGGTTGGCCACCAAGGAACTTGCCTCCAGAAATCTTTGCACCCTTATAGCCCTCAACTAATGCAGTTCTCTGTCATTTTCTACACGGCAGCAGTAGCAAAGTCAAACACGCTGTAAAGATAAGCACACAGTGTGCGCCTGGGAATTCCCCAATCCCCAATATCTCATTACACAAATGCACTACTTTATGCTCTTTTATTCTTTCAATAAGATTGACATAATTAGTAGATTAAACTCTAAAGGTGGATCGGTCTTTTCATGTTGTCGCTGTGTAACAGGGAAGCTTTTTTTTTTTTCCAGTGTTTCTGTCCTCTAAGTCTTTGTTCTGTAGTTGCGTCTGGGGAATTTCAGCTACTTGTATTTCAAACTGAAGCGAGTTATGGAAAGAATAGATATTTAGGCATACATTATTTTTGCGTGCTTGCAATGTCTGTTTACCCATCAAAACAAAATTCTTGTTTGGGGTTATAAATCATAAACTGAAAGGTGTGCATGAATTTTTAAACTAGGATGTGTTGCAAAAAATATGTTTTATTTGTACTTTTCACCCTCCACTTCCACATTGTGTTTTCCCCTGCCATTTGTCATCTACTTCCGGACTAAGTGAAGGACATTTAACTTCTTCCTGTGAGCTGAGGCCATCATGGACATTCCCCTTTGCGGGTGCATCATCACACTGAGCTCAGACATCATTATATGTGCTGTATGGGACCCCTGTTGCTGCTTTGCTGGGACTGGTGAGAGGACACTGCTGCCATTAACCTGCTAGCAGAGGCTGAGCACATAGGGACTGGCCATCTAATCAGTAGCATTATTTATTGTATATAAACCAATAGATGTGCAGCGCTTAGCGGAGGCATTATCTTAAAAATAACCGTATAAATATAAACGGATAATACAACTGCACATCTATTGGTTTTTGTGGTTTGCAAGGTATGTATAGTCACCTTGAGTGCTAGCTGCTGCATTGGTTTGGTGCACTCATTAAATATATTATTAATTGGATTATTTAATGTATGCACGCTTTACTGGGACTGTGTCAGGGAACAGTCCGCAGAAGGATTTGTAGATCTGTCAATATCCAGCAGAATTGCACATTGGCGAATGGAAATTCGCCAATGCTGATGCGCATGCGCACGCGAGCAAGACTGGTCAAGGATAGATATGTGCCAGTGCACACACGCGCTCATCTATGCGCACACAGTGCATGACAGATTCTGGTGCCCAGTGGCCTATTTAAAGCCAGCAGCAGCAAACACTAATTGCTGGATGATCTTCAGCTTCCTTCATGGGTTCCTTTGTTACTGCTCTTGATATCTTTGGATTTCCTGTTTACCGACCCGGCTTGCCTTTGACCTGTCTTGTCTCCACTTCCAGCTTTGACCCCTTGGCTTACTGCAGTGACTCAGCTTCTACCTGCTGATTTTGACCCCTGGCTTGCTCTTCTGACTCAGCTACTGCCTGATTACCAGTGAATGGCTGACTCCTGACTCTGCTTGTTGCTCTACCCCTGGCTGACCTTCCATGCATGACTTCTGGCCTGGCTCCTGATTCTGCTTCTGGCTCCCCTGCTGCCAATTCTCACCCAGGACTCCTGATGGACTCCTGCCCAGCAGTACATCCTGCTTGTCAGTCACCATCCAGCAGGCATCACGTCATCACCTCAACCTGTTGCAGCTGGCAACCTCTGCTTCTCTGAGCACAGCATTCCCTGTTACCACCTTCAGGGGTACTCTGCACTCAGCCGCAAGGGAAGTCCTCTCAGCACTTCAGCCTCCGATCAGGTACATGACGGACTGTACTCATGTGCACCACTTTAAAGATTGGGCCCCAAAGCTAGCCAGCTGAAGAACTAGGGCTAAAGACCGCTCACTCAGATTGCTGCTTCACACAAACTTTGCCAATTGTCCATAGTAAGAGGTACCTCTTTAGGAAGTTATAAACTTAATCACTGCCATTCACATAAACTGCACTCTAAAGTCAATATAGCCTACTGTTTCCAGAGGAGTTATCACAGTATTGATTATCATTGTTGTTACTGTTTTTTATTGTCATTACTTATTGCTGATTTTGTGGATTACCAGGTTTACTCTGAATTAGCTGCACAGAACTCTATTCTATGCTGCTGTAGTCTAGTGAACGTATTGTCTAATGAACTATGATCGTTTTTGTTTTGTTTCCTTTACTTATTCTTTTATGTGCATACTGCTATTTACAGCAACCCACTGCAATATATTGTGTTCATTTACCACTAACCAGTCTGTTTGCTTTCAGAGTTGGTCTGAGGTATTTCTCAGAGTTGGGGTAGAAGAGAACCCAATCTACTAAGCAGCTCCTGTGTCTGGCGCAATGCTTCCCAGCTAGATAGCAAAGAAAAAAAAATACATTTTACATTAAAAACAGAGATTTTAGTCGATCAACATTTGCAAAAACATTTGACACTACCTTGTCTAGCAGATATGCAGCATATGAAACTGTACTTTTACTGTCTCCATCAGTCCTTGTCCTAAACAGCTATTGCCTTTTGTATCACTTGTATCACTTGTATCACACCTCCTTAGATTGTATGCTTTAGGGCCGGTTCACACAGCGAGGCGCGGCGAGGCGTCTCCGACTTACCTCGCCGCGACCTGCGGGGAGCTCAGCGGCGACTTGCAGAGGACTTCTGTATAGAAGTCAATGCAAGTCGCCCCCGAAGTCGCCCCGAAGTAGTACAGGAACCTTTTTTCTGAGTCGGAGCGACTCGAGTCGCTCCTCTCAGAACGGTTCCATAGTACAGAACGGGGGCGACTTGCGGGAGCGAGGCGAGGCGAGCCGTGTCGCCTCGCCTCGCCTCGCTGTGTGAACCGGCCCTAAAGAAGCAAGACCCTTTGATCCTGCTTGTATTGGATTATATAAGTACCTTTAATAAAAATAATAAACAAATATATTGTTTTGTAACTGTGCTGTTTCCCTCCATGTTGTAAAGTGCTGCACAAACTTTTTTTGTTTTCAAAAAGTTTTATTAAAGCGATAAATAGAAAACAGTTTCAGTGAAAAGGATCAAATGACATAAACATCATATGCAGTTGGATGACAAGATTATAACTAGAGGTCGACCGATATATCGGCCGGCCGATATATCGGCCGATATTTGCCGTTTTTTAAATAATCGGCATCGGCCGATTCTGCTGATAAAAAGCCGATTCTACAGCGGACTTTGAAATGACTTCTGTAAGAAGTCAGTGTGAGTTGCTGAGTTGTCATAGCAACACTTTCCTCCTCTCTGGGCAGACTGCCAAGAAAAGAACTAAATGTTACAATGTTTACACTGAATGAATGAAGTCATCTCTGTGTAGAAGTTCTCAGTTTAACCATTTAAATACTTTTCTTACACTTGTTGCTTACAAGTAAAAATCCTGTATTTTCTGCCAGAAAATCACTTAGACCCCCAAAAATTATATATATTTTTTTTTAGCAGAGATCCTAGGGAATAAAATAGCGGTTGTTGCAATATTTTATGTCACACGGCATTTGCACAGAGGTCTTTCAAATGCATTTTTTTGGGAAAAAAATACACCATTTAAAAAATAAAAATAAAATAAAAACAGTAAAGTTAGTCCATTTTTTTTTTTTGTCCAAAAGTTTTGACTACCCGTTTTTATTTAATATATAGGTTTTTTTTTTTTTTTAATCTAGATCATACATACAAGTAAACTGATTGGAGGTTTGTTTTGTTTAATAAATGTTTAAGTGTAAGAAATTTTCTGTATCACTAATGAAGGCTGCTTTCACACTGGAGCGGGCAGGCGTTGATGGTAAAACGCAAGTTTTAGCAGCGCTTTACCATCATTTTAGCGGTGCTATTTGGCTGCTAGTGGGGCACATATAATCCAGCTAGCGGCCAAGGAAGAGGTTAAATGCGCCCATGAAGCACCGCTTCGGCAGTGGTGCCCATTCATATCAATGGGCAGGAGTGGTGGAGGAGCGGTATACACCACTCCAAACGTGCTGCTTGGAGGACTTTTTTTTTAAGATCCTGCCAGCGCATCGCCTCAGTGTGAAAGCACTCTGTCTTTCACACAGACTGCAGGGGAGCCATTTTGCAGGCACTTTACAGGCGCTATTTTTAGCCCAAAAGCGCCTTAAAAAACGCCCCAGTGGGAAAGGTGTGTTAGATCAAGGGGGATTAAAAATAAATAAATAAAATAAAATAAAATCGGCCTAACATATCGGCCCCAAAAAATCGGCATTATATATCGGCTATCGGCCGCCATGATTTCTAAATATCGGCATCGGCCAGAGAAAAACCCATATCGGTCGACCTCTAATTATAACAAAATGGCGAACAGACCATAGGGTTCTACAGTGGCATAGATCTTACATCCAATGAGAAATCGTAATAGAGGGAAAGCAAAAATATTCAATGTCCTGACCTTCATATTCGTAATGTATAAGAATAGACAGCACAAAGAAAGAAATGAGAAGTCTAGAAAGAAAGCAAAGAGAGAGAAGAGAAAAAAAAAATAACAAAAGTAGAATTCTTTTTATTAATTTTTTATTCCTTAGTTCTTCTTTTTCCAGATGGGCAAGAGAAAAGAAAAAAAAAATCCCCGGTGTGATCATTTTTGTAATCTAAATAGGAACCATGGGTTCCACTTTAGGTCATATATATGAGTCGTGTCCTGTAAAGTATGGAAAATCTTTTCAGTCAGCATTACTTGATCAATGCGTGAGAGAACCTGAGATAAAGGGATCGAAGAGGACTTCCAATGTAACGCTATAGTCCATAGCATAGAAACAGAGATGGAATGGACGAGCCTCACTAGAGGTTTAGGGGTGTCCTGTGGGGTTTGGAAGAGAAGACAGTGGTGGTAAGTAAGGGACATCGCTCTACCAGCGAGTTTGTCTATCAATCTCAAAATCTCCTGCCAAACTGGCCGAATCCGGTCACATTCCCAAAAAATGTGAACAAAAGTGCCTCGGTGATTGCAACCTCTAAAACAGTTGGGGGATGTATGAGCATAAATCTTGTGCAGACGTACCGGAGTGTAGTACCATCTAGTAATTACTTTAACAGCTGTTTCCCTAATTGTTAAGGATCTGGTGCATTTACACATGTTGTCCCATCCCTCCTCCCAGTCCACAACACCGGTGCCTAGTGCAAGCTCCTGTTCCCATTGTGATCTATACTTCAGAGTCTGAACCATTGTAAGTCCCTCTAGAGCTTTATAGATCAGGGAAATCAGGCCCTTTTGGCGTGGGAAGTTAAAACATAAATCCTCAAAGATAGTGAGTTGGACCGGGGACCGGAGTCTGTAATGGGAGAGAAAGAAGTGACGGATTTGCAGGTATCTGAAAAGTTCCCTGTCGGGGAGTTGGTGCTGGGTCTGTAATACTGCAAAGGGAATGAAATCAGAACTCGTCACGAAGTCCCTTAACTGAGTAAGCTTGCATTGAACCCATACTCTGAAAGACTCAGGATGTAGGTAGGCTGGGGGGAACCTAGGATCGCCCAGGTAAGAGGCGCCCACAGAGCTCTCCGAAGTGAGGTTGTATTTGTGCTTGTAGCGATGCCACAGTTGCAGGCTGTCTGCAACCATAGTGTTAAGCGTGCATAAGGTTGAGTGAGGTCGATGGGTTGACCACATAAGGCCCGGGAGATAAAAGGATGCTATCGAATCACTCTCAAAATGCACCCAAGGAACTCTGGAATTAGGGATCGACCATTGTGCTTGTTGCGTAAATCTGCAGGTAAGATAATACAACCAGATTTGAGGAACCCCTAGGCCTCCACTTCTCATAGAGCTGTATAGGACTCCCCTGGCAAACCTGGGCAACCTATTATTCCAAATGAATCTGTTAAAATGGGACTGAAGGTTGAGGAGAAAAGATTTAGAAAGCCTAACCGGTAGGGAGCGAAACAGATATAGCAGCCTGGGAAGGATGACCATTTTGAGCGCAGTGATTCTCCCCATAAAGGGGATATGTAAAGAGAGCCAGCTTTTAATAGTATTTTTAAGTTTTCTAATAAATGGGGGATAATTAACCCCAAAGAGGTCACGAAAATTTCCGGGCAGTCCCAATCCCAGGTAGGGTATGTGGGAGGTGGCCCATGTAAAGGAGTAGTTCCGTTTAATAAGGGCTAAATCAGTGGGATCAAAACCTATGGGAAGGGCTACCGATTTGGAAACATTAATGGCTAGACCAGAGACCTTCGCGAAACTTGACAGTGTCGAAAAAAGGTTGGGGAGTGAAACATGGGGATTAGTTATGAACATCAAAACGTCGTCTGCGTACATGCAAAATTTGTACATTTCGTCACCCTTAGTGTAACCTGTGATATCGGGATGTCTCAAAAGGGCAACCGCTAGGGGCTCCAGGGCTAAGGCAAAGATTAAAGGGGAAAGGGGGCACCCTTGTCTAGTGCCTCTACCTATGGGGAAGAATTCGGAGCAACAGCCAGGTAGTTTTATGCGGGTCCTAGGGTTATCGTAAAGGGCTTTGAAACCTACTAGGAATTTCCCCTGAAATCCCATGCGTGGGAGGATTGTGTTGATGTAATCCCATGTAACACTGTCAAACGCCTTCTGTATGTCCAGGCTTAACAGGAGGAGCTTGCGGGAAAATAGGTTTGCATCTTGGATAACGTCTGTTGCCAGGCGGATGTTGTCTGTAATTAAGCGGTGTGGAATAAATCCAGATTGGAAGGGGGATATCAAGGAGGGGATAAACTTTGCTAGTCTGTCAGCTAGAACTCTGCTAAATATTTTGATATCATTGTTCATAACTGAGATAGGCCTAAAATTTTGGGGCAAATTGTGATTCTTATTGGGTTTCGGGATTAGTGACATGTTGGCTAACAACATTTCTTCTGGGAAGCTATGGCCAAGTAGGACTGAGTTAAAGAGGTATGCCATTCTAGGGGCTAGGATCATGGAGTATTTTTTGTAATAAAGGGCCGAAAAGCCATCGGGGCCTGGGGCGGAGCCTGTTTTCAGTGATTTGATGACCCCTAAGATTTCCGGAGTTGTGATAGGGACGTTGAGTTCGTCCAGTTGTGAGGTGGAAAGGGTCGGGAAGGGGATGTCATGTAGCCATGTCAAGTCTTCAGGGGAGGGGAGAGTGTGGGGGGACTCTAAGAGTTTGGTATAAAATTGCTCGAAGATTTTGAGAACCTCCCTGGGATGTGAGGATACAAAACCGTCCTTATTAGACAACCTGTATAAATGAGGGGGGCGAATCGAGTTAGGCAATCTTCTAGCAAACAAAGTTGATGCCGAGTTATTAAATAGTAAATTGCGGGCCTTGGTCCAACGGAGAGACTTTTCAACTTTGGATGACAAAAGGGAGTCCAGTTCTAGGCGCTTTTGTTCGATGGATTGCCTGGTGGAATCCAAGTGTAGCAGAGATGAGTTTTTATATAAATGATCTAGTTCCCTAGTTAACTCCACAATTCTAAGTCTATTAGACTTGTTGCGGGCTGCGGAAATACTAATAATTTTTCCTCTGATGACAGCTTTATGCGCCGTCCAGAGAAGTGAGGGCTGAGTGTCTGGGCGGGCGTTAAGTGAAAAATAGTCCTCCAGAGACTGAGCTAATTGGGAATCTACTGCTGGGTCAGAGAGAATGGATTCGTTCAATCTCCAGGAGTGGGGTGTGGGGGCAAGCCTAATAAACCCTGTAGTGAAAGATGTAACCTGATGGTCCGACCAAACACAGGGGTGGATGGAGGCCTCCAAAGAGTTGGCGAGTATGATGGGGGACGTGTATATGTAGTCTAATCTTGCATAACTGTTATGAGGATGGGAGAAAAAGGTGAATTCCTTGCAACCCACATTATGTGCCCTCCATGTGTCAGTGAGTTGAAGATCCTGTAAGCCACCAGTGAGAGATTTCGGGAAAGCTCTAGAAACAACCGTAGTTGACGAACGGTCTAGAGTGGCGTTAGCTACTGAGTTAAAATCACCACCTATGATCAAATGGGGGGAGTGGAATTGTGCTAATTTTTCAAAAAATGACCTAAAAAAGGCTGCTGAGCCGTCATTGGGTGCATAAACACTAGCAATAGTAAGTTCCCTGTTGTGGACAACCCCTTTCACAATCATATAACGACTTTCAGGATCCCTGAACAATTGTTTAACCTCCATCGGGAGGGAAGAGTGGAGGAGTATGGCGGCCCCCCTGGTCTTGGACGAGTGGAGCAAGTAAAAGGCTTGGGGGAAGTCTTTATGTAAAAATTTGGGATGGGAGGAGCGGGAGAAATGTGTTTCTTGGAGAAGAAGGATTTGTGCTCCAAGCTGTTTATAAAAGGTAAAGGCTTTACGCCGCTTGGAAGGGTAGTTAAATCCTTTAACGTTGTGTGAAATACAAGTTATCGCCATGGCGTATGAGGTAATGCGTAGGCAGTTGGGGGATCAGAATTGATGGGGGGAGGGAGGAAGGGGATCATAAATGAGCACTCGTCCACCAGGTCCAAGAACGTCAGGGGAGTCCCCGCTTCATCCTCCATAGCTCGCATGAGTAGGGAGCTATGCAGCAACACTGAGGGCATGTTCAGATCACAGAACCGGAATATAAAAAGAACATATGCTGTAGAAGAATCGTAGGATTTGAAAAATGATTGACCAATATAAGAAAGAACCAAAAAACATAGAAAAATAAAAGTAACCTCTGAAAAAACAATCCCAGCCTTTAACAAAGACTTGGGGAACAACATTAATAACAGATATGGTAGCCTGTGGGAGAGAGTTCCCACGGCAAAGAGAAAATCATACATCGAGACGACCAGGTCTCGCACCCAGTAGGGTTGCGCAATGGGGGGAGCACCCCCCAGAGAAGCAACCAACCACTAGGAAGGGGAGCCATGACATAGCTCCTAGGGACATGTATAGTGCCAGAGGAGTAGGCAGACAACAGTAGGGGAAGTATGTTTTTCCTCTCCATCTCCCTTCCCCCCCCCCCCCAAAAAAAAAGGGGAAGAGGAAGAGAGGGAAAAAAAATAAAAAAAAAGGAAATAAATAAATAAATAAAAAAAAAAAAAAAAAAAAAAAGGGAGTATCTCTTGAAAAAACAGAAAATAAACACACAGCGTGGATGTCCTCTGGGAGTCAGTATTAACCGCATATAGAACCTCAAGATGGGCCGGAGAAGGTACCCTTAATGAGGGCTATCTTCCATACGTTCTCCAACATCATACCGGATCCTCCGTCTGTCTCTCCTTGTAGGGGGTGTTTGCCATATAGGTGTAGCTCTGGGAGTGGAGGGTAGCCTGCGAATCGCGGAAGCATCCAATAAGCCCAGTTTTACCAGGATCTCTTGACCCTCCAGGATGGTGGTGGCGGAGTATGTTGCGCCGTTATGAGGGATCACCAGGCGAAACGGGAATCCCCACCGGTATCTGATACGGGCAGATTGCAAGACAGTGGTAATCTCCTTCAGGTTCCTCCTCCTCTCCAAAGTCGCCGGGGCAATATCAGGGAAAATCTGTATAAAGTGGTCATCAAGGGTTATTCTCTGCTTGTTGCGGGCAGCTCTCAATATTTCTTCCTTGACGAGAAAGTCTTTCATACAAAGGATGACATCTCTAGGGGGTTTGTCATCCGGGGGTTTGGGGCGAAGAGCCCTGTGAATACGATCACATTTGAACATGTTGGAGTCATGGTCAGGGAGCAGGGATTTAAACAATCTAATCACCACAGGTATGAGCTCAGACTCAGACTCAGGAATTCCGCGGAGGCGCAGATTATTGCGCCTGTTTCTGTTGTCAAGGTCTTCGATCTGAGACTGCAGCAACTTGACCGAAGAGGATAGTGCTTCATGTTCTCTGCTAAGGTCGTTATGAGCAATCGCCAACTCATCATGCTTAGTCTCTAACCTCTCCGTTCTGGTTCCCAGGGCAGAGATTTCTTGTGATAAGGCATGTGAAGTTTTGTGAAGTTCCGATTGGAATTTAGATGCCAATCTGTTATACATGGTTTCCAAACTTTCCTCTAGATCAGCTTTAGAGAGGGAGCCAGGGCACTCACCATTAGATGAAGGGGCAAGTGAGGATGGGCACGGCGAACGTGGAGAGGTGGCGGGACCCGGGGAGAGGCCCCCCTGACTGCGCCATCCTGCGCCATGTCGGACTGTTCCTGAGAGCGAAGAAGATACTGTGTGAGGGTCTTTTGAGCGGTGCCCCGTGCTTTTTTTTTCTTCGCCGGCATGCACCAAGGTTCTGCGGGTTGAGGGGTGATAAATAGAAAAAAAGGAGTGAATCGCGGTGTTAACGGCCCTCGGGGATAGGCAGAAGTCCCGGACGGAGCAGAGTTAAGAATTCAAACGTCCATCTTGCTCCAAGCCGCGTATGCGGCTTCTTTGGAAGGGGGTGAGCTGAAGTGAGTGTGGAAAGATAACTGCAAGTTCACTATCAATGGGCCTGCTGGGATATGTGGTCCCACAGAAAGAACCCAAACTTTAAGTGACCCAGGTCCTGCAGGGCAAGGAGGAAGGGGATACTCCCCAGGATATATACTCCAGCTGGGTCTGTGGTAGTGGGAGCTGTGAGGAGCTGGGTGTAGCAGGGTGTAGCAAGATGGCCACCAGGATCCAACATAGGCCGGAGCCAGGGACTTGCCTGGAGAGGGCTGCCAGGGACTTCCGTTGCCTGATGCAGTGGGATAAGGGGATCAGTCCACATAAAACCCCCAGAGGTGGCCCAGTAGGATGTCCTCTTGATGTTGTGGAGAGGGGAGGTGGAGGGGAGTAGGCAGGGGAGAGTTCGGATAGCCCCACAGGAGACTCACCAGGCCGGATGGATGCAGAGCAGGGGATCCCAGAAGACTCCTGTGTGCAGAGGTGCAGCGGGAGCAGTGATTCGGCAGCCGAGTACGCCCCCTCCGGGATGTCCGGGTCCGCCGCCGGAGCGGCCTTCGGGTGGCTCTGCAGGAAAGGCCGGGGATTACGGAGGCCTAGTAGGCCGCAAGATGACGCCCGGCGAGGCGGCAGACAGCGGCCGAAACGGGCCGAATCCTGCGATCCACAGACAGCAGTTGGCTGTCAAACGCAGATAGGTCTGTGGAGGAGCACCCGAGGAACAGGGTGGTATATGTTGCTGGCAACCAGGGCGCTCTGGAGCGAAGGATGGCACCCGATTGTCAGAGGCCCAGCGGAGCTCTGTAGAGAAGCGTCCTTCCTTGGTTCCGGCCGGCCACGCCCCCCTCACTGTACAAACTTTTTGTGCTATACCAGATACTCCTCGTTTAACGACCTTCCTGTTTAATGACTTACGACCAGCTCTCCCGACCTGAACAGTGCGCTATGCATCATTGTATTGTACAGTACAGTGCAGGATTTTCGTTTGTGTTCTGTACTTATGAAAATTAAAACAACCTTATTGAACTTTTGAGTTTTTTTTCAGTACAGTACCACTTCAGCCCCAAAAGATTTGGCTGCTGAATGACGGGGCCATTTTTTGCGATTCGGCACTGCATTGCTTTAACTGACAATTGCGTGGTCGTGCTACGTTGCACCAAAACAAAATTGACACCCTTTTTTTCACAAATAGAGCTTTCTTTTGGTGGTATTTGATCGCCTCTGCAGCTTTTATTTTTTTGCTCTATAAACAAAAAAGCGCGACAATTTTGAAAAAAACACAACATTTTGTACTTTTTGCTATAATCAATATCCCCATTTTTTTTTTAAAGCATTTTTTTTTCTCATTTTAGCTCGATATGTATTCTTCTACATATTTTTGGTAAATAAAATCACAATAAGCGTATATTGATTGGTTTGTGCAAAAGTTATAGCGTCTACAAAATAGGGGATAGATTTATAGCATTTTTATTATTTTTATTTTTTTCCTAGTAATGGCGGGGATCTGCAATTTTTATTGGGACTGCGACTTTATGGCAGACACATCGGAGACTTTTGACACATTTTTGGGACCATTGGCATTTATACAGCGATCAGTGCTATAAAAATGCACTGATTACTCTAAAAATGTCACTGGCAGGGAAGGGGTTAACGGTAGGGGGCGATCAAGAGGTTAACTGTGTTCCCTGTGTGTGTTTCTAACTGTAGGGGGAGGGAGCTGATCTAGAGGAAGTGACGAATCGTGGTTCCTAGCTATTAGGAACTCATGATCTGTCATTCCTCATAGAACAGAACAGGGATTTGTGTATTTACACACACACGTCCCTGTTCTGCCTCTTGTGCCCGTGATAGCTCATAGCCAGCGGTCATCGCAACTGTCAGCCACAAACATCGGCACCCCCACGGCAAGCCAATGTACAGTTACAGCAATTTGCGGGATCGTGCCGACCTGCCGCCGTATAATGACGGTGGCTGGTCGGCAAGCGGTTAAGCATGCTTAAAATATTGATTACTTGTGGCTCCTCGTTTAACAACCAATTTGTTTAACAACCTGGTTGTTGGAACTGAACCTGGTCATTAAGTGAGGAGTACCTGTATAAATATTATATAATTATCAACCAAGCCACTCTTTTCGGTCCTCCCAAGACCTCCTGCTCTCTAGCTCCCTTGTCACCTCCTCCCATGCTCACCAACAGGATTTCTCTAGAGCTCCTCCCATCCTTTGGAACTCCCTACCCCAATCTGTCCGGCTGTCTCTTATGCCACGTACACACGACCGGACGTTCCGGCAGATTAGATCCGACAGAATCAGTCCATTGCACATTCCGATTGTGTGTGGGCTAATCTGAAAAAAATCAGATGAACCTAGAAATAGAACATGTTTCAAATCTGTCCGACGGACTCAATTCCTATCAGGAAAACCGTTCGTCCTTATGCTGGTCCGATGGACCAAATACGACGCAAGGGAAGCTATTGGCTACTGAACTTCCTTTTTTAGTCCTGTCTTACGTCATCACGTTCAAAATTAATGGACTTTCGAAACTGACTTAGTCCGTTTGTGTGTGGGCAAGTCCGTTTGCTTGGAAGTCCATCGGAACTCTGCCAAAAGCCCATCGGGAAGACCATCGGACCTAGTCTGCCGGAAAGTCCGGTCGTGTGTTCGCGGCATTAATCTATCCATCCTGAAAATCCTTCTCTTTAAAGAAGCCTACCCTGCTTCTAACTAATACACTGTTTTACTTTCTCCATCAGCTCATCCCCCACAGCTATTACCTCTAGTATCAATTGACCCTCCCTCCTAGATTGCAAGCTCTAATGAGCAGGGCCCTCTGATTCCTTTTGTACCAAATTGTAATGTAACTGTAAGGTCTACCTTAATTTTATAAAGGGCTGCGCCAACTGTTGGCGCTATAAAAATCCTGTATAATAATAATAAATTAAGAGAAGTTATTGCTGATGGCAGCCCATTGCCCCGTCTCACCCAACATCAGTACCTGACCTTACAAATTGGATGAATGGATATAAATGTCCACAAACACACACCAGAATCTTCCCAGAAGGGTGGAGGCTGTTTTGGCATCAACCCCCCCCCTTTGCAGCTATGTTAATTCCCATGATTTAACAGTGCCCAACAAGTTCATATAATTGTGATGGTCAGGTTTTCATAAACATACATTGCATATGACAAACAATTTTAATAAAAATTTAGTAAATGCCTAAATCAGTTTGCTTTTTCTCAGTGCAGTAGATGCAGCTGACGGGAAAATCTGCCTTTCGCCAAGTTAATGATTGTTACAAACATTAGCAATGAAACAAAATACAGATCTGAAAGTATCCTGCCCTAGGCTGGAACCTATGCAGACCTTTATCCGCTAATCCTGGAAGGTCAGCCTTATCTGCACAATATATGATTTTTCCATTTCAACTATCTTATCCCCATTATAAAGCAATCCTTTTGGTTGCATGCTTCAGTTTTTTTTTGGCTTAAGGCTTTTAAAGTGGAATACTGTGTAAGATAATACAGACAAGTGATATCGAGTGGGATCAATGGCAATTGTTCAGCGGGATATAGTTTTGGGGGCTTAGCATGACACTCACTACAATATATTTAGTCTTCCCTGGCACTGCAAGTGTGTTAAGAGGCTCTCAAAAATCAAATTTCTGATAAGATCATGTGCAGAGGGAATATCCCGCTGCTAACTCTTGTCAGAGAAGAACCTAAACAAGTTCCTCCAGCCAGGATCAAAATGGAGAGAGGTAAAAGGTCACCGTTGAATGTCAGAGGTCACATCAAAGCTCTGCAAGGATAAGCTAAAGAGCTTATAAATGGGAACAATAAGACCATTTTTTCCACTCTTGTTTCCTCAGATCAGACACTCCAAGCAATAACGCACCACGGGGCGCCGAAAGAAGATGCATTGAAAGTTGTTGAGAGAAGCAAAATCATTTAGAAATTATTGATTCGGGTTTGGATTCCATTTCATGTTATAAGGCAGGAGATTCTGAATGAGGAATATATTTCTGAAAGTGTTACACCATCTGAACTGTATGATACGAAGGGATTTGGGATTTAATACTTTGTTTATGCCCGGTCACCCTGCAGTGTTGTCTGGGGCAGATTTGTAGAATTAAGAAATAACGACAACTGATCTGAAAACAGCAGAACTTTTGTGTAAGTTTGTATGTGGACAATGATTTTTACAAATATGCTCACTGTGTTTACAATGTAATTCCTGTCCATGCACCAACATAATAATTAACAACAGTATATCGTCATTAAAAAGTTTGCATTCCCATGTGTTTTTTTTTCTTCTACCTTCCATATCACCACTGACATGTTTGAAGAGACCCTGAGCCAGATAATTAAGATTGGTGGTTATTGAGCAATGCAATTGTTGCATATGACATCTTATCTTGCATATCAAATAAACGATTATGACGCAGCACACACAGTTTATTTGGGGTATGGTACAACGTGTAACTGTCTTGGGACATAATCCTCTTGGTGCACACCTCCATGTACAAACCCATTTTGGTACCAGTATTTATTTGGCGCAGATTGTAAGATTTTTTTTGTGCTAACAGTTGCACTTGTGTTTTTTTTTTTTAACAGTTGCCACACTAGTTGCATTTTTCCTTTCAAACCCTTAAAACTGAATATTATTTCAAATATTATTTTTAAATTTGGCACATCAACAATAGTTTACATGACCTTCTGTCTGAAGGAGAAAAAAAATACAGATGTAGGCTAGGGATGAGCTTGATGTTTGAGTTGAGCATACGTTCGACTCGAACATCGGGTGTTCGTCTATTTGCCGAAGAGCGAACATTATGGGGTGTTCGTGGGAAATTTGAGCGCCGTGGAATGCCCCATAATGCACTGCCAGATCGCAGTGCATTGCTGTATGATGACTGGCCAAAGCATACACCTGACCTGCATGCTTTGGCCAATCACAGCATGCTCAGCTAAGAGAGCCATAATTGGCCAATCATGGCTCAGGGGGACTAAGTCCACACCCCACACTATATAAGGTGCTTATACGGCAGCCATGTGTAGTGTTGTAGACGTAGACAGAGAGATAGCTTGATTTAGATTAAGCAGGCAGGTCTTTCAGTTAGTGGTAGTGTATATATATATATATATATATATATATATATATATATATATATATATATATATATATATATACTGTATATATATATTCTACATTTAGCATAGACTGTATATTCAGTGTTTACTCTATATTCAGTCAGTGCAGGCAGTGTATTTATTTATATATACAGTCCCGTATAGAATTAGTAGCCTATATCTACAGTGCATTCAGTGGTGTAATGTTTCTAATACACTTCAGGCGGTGTATTAATATATATATTAATAAAGTGGCGTTCCACCCATAAATGGAACTTCCACTTTTCGGAATCCCCCCCGCCCCGGTGTCACATTTGGCACCTTTCAGGGGGGAGCAGATACCTTTCTAATCAGGGTATTTTCTCTCACTTCCTGACATAGATAGCTGCAGTATACATGTCTGACACCTCCTCCGACCCCCCTGTTGTCTTCTGGGAGACACACAGGTCCCAGAAGACAGCAGGGACCAGTGGGATCACGCAGCGCGACTCGCGCATGCGCAGTAGGGAACCAGGCTGTGAAGCCGCAAGGCTTCACTTCCTGATTCCCTTACCGAAGATGGCAGTGCCTCTACCTGAGAGCCGAGGTACCCATTGGTTTCGGGTACTGACATTGCGGGCGTCCTGGACAGGTAAGTGTCCATATTTTAAAAGTCAGCAGCTGCAGTATTTGTAGCTGCTGACTTTAACCACCTCAATACAGTGCACTTACACCCCCTTCCTGACCAGACCAATTCAAATAGAGCTTTCTTTTAGTGGTATTTAATCACTAGTGGGTTTTTTATTTTTTGTGCTATAAATAAAACAAAAACATACATTTTGTGAAAAATATGCCTTTATCTTTGTTTCTGTCATAAAATTTTGCTAATTAGTAACTTTTTTCATAAATGTTTGCCATAATTTATACTGCTACATATCTTTGGTAAAAATAACCCACATTAGTGTATATTATTTGGTCTTTCTGAAAGAGTCTACAAACTATGGTGCCAATCACTGAAAATTGATCACATCTGATCAGGCCTTCAGCACATCAGGTGTATCTCATTTCTCGAGACACTAACAAGTCAGGAAAGTACAAATACCCCCCAAATGACCCATTTTTAGAAAGTAGACATTCCAAGGTATTAAGTAAGTAGCAAGGTGAGTTTTTTTAAGTTGTCATTTTTTCCCACAATTCTTTGCAAAATGAAGCTTTTTTTTTTTTTTTTTACAAAATTGTCATATTATCAGGTTATTTCTCACACACAGCATATGCATACAACAAATTACACCCCAAAATGCATTCTGCTACTCTTCCCGAGTACGGCGATACCACATGTGTGAGACTTTTACACAGCCTGGCCACATACAGAGCACCAACATTGATGTAGTACCTTCAGGCGTTCTACAAGCAGAAATGACACATCTCATTTCACAGCCACCTATTACACTTTTGAAGGCCCTGGAGTACCAGGACAATGGAATTTCCCATAAAATGACCCCATTTTGGAAAGAAAACACCCCAACGTATAATCTGTGAGGCATAATGAGTCTTTTGAAAGGTTAATTTTTTTCCAGACGTTTTTGGAATATGTGGATAAAAATGAAAACACATTTTTTTTTACACAAAGTTGTCAATTTATAAGATATTTCTAACACATAGCATGTATATAGCAAAAAAAACACATTCTGCTACTCCTCCCGAGCATGGCAATACCACATGTGTAGGACTTTTACACAGCCTGGTCACATAAAGAGGCCGAATATTGAAGTAGTACCTTCAGGCGTTCTAGGAGCATAAATGACACATCTCATTTCAATCCTACCCATCACAATTTTGAAGGTCCTGGAGCACCAGGACAATGGAATTACCCACAAAATGACCCCATTTTTGAAAGTAAACACCCCGACGTATATTCTATGAGGCATGGGCTGCAAATAGGTACTCGGGTATTCTTATGGGCTGCAGATAGGTACTCTGGTACTCTGATGGGCTGCAGATAGGTACTCTGGTACTCTGATGGCCTAGTGACAGGTACTTGAGTACTCTGATGGCTTGGTGACAGGTACTCTGGTACTCTGATGGCCTGGTGACAAGTACTCGAGTACTCTGATGGCCTGGTGACAGGTTTTCTGATAGCCTGGTGACTGGTATTTGAGTACTCTGAAGGGTGGTGATAGGTACTCAGGTACTCATTTGGACTGTGACAGGTACTCGGGTACTCAGATGAACTGTGACAGGTACTCAGGTACTCATATGGACTTTTACAGGTACTCAGATGAACTGTGACAGGTATTCAGGTACTCATATGGACTTTTACAGGTACTCAGATGAACTGTGACAGGTATTCGGGTACTCAGATGGACTGTGACAGGTACTCTGATGGGCTGTAACAGGTACTCGGGTACTCTGATGGGCTGTGACAGGTACTCAGGTACTCTGATGGGCTGTGACAGGTACTCGGGTACTCAGATGGACTGAGACAGGTATTCGTATACTCTGATGGGCTGTGACAAGTACTCAGGTACTCTGATGGGCTGTGACAGGTACTCGGGTACTCTGATGGACTGTGACAGGTACTCGGGTACTCTGATGGGCTGTGACAGGTACTCAGGTACTCTGATGGGCTGTGACAGGTACTCGGGTACTCAGATGGACTGAGACAGGTATTCGGATACTCTGATGGGCTGTGACAAGTACTTAGGTACTCTGATGGGCTGTGACAGGTACTCGGGTACTCTGATGGACTGTGACAGGTACTCGGGTACTCTGATGGGCTGTGACAGGTACTCGGGTACTCTGATGGGCTGTGACAGGTAGTCGGGTACTCTGATGGACTGTGAGTGACAGGTACTATGATGGGTGGTGACAGGTCCTCTTTATTGGGGGGGCAATCAGTGTGATTGGTGTACACTGTAAATGGTAACGAGATGTTACCACAATCTCCTCCTCACAAACGATCGGTGTGTGAGGAGGAGAACCCGGTAACATCTTGTTACCGCGGTTTGTTTACATTTAGTGATCAGCTGTGAAACGATCACAGCCGATCACGTGGGTAAAGAGCCGGCCAATGACTGTTTACCAGCGTCGGTGGCGAGCAGTGTTCCCGGGAACATGCCGCCACCGACGTGCAGGCTTGGGACTTGGGCGGACTTCATAAAGTTAAACAAAACTGTACTTATGATTAGTAGAATACTTAATAATAACATCCATGGTCATGCAAATACCTATTGCGCCTTTTAATGAAAGTGGAATTCTTCTTTGAAGTACAACTAAAGGCAAAACTTTTTTTTTTAGTTTTGCATATAGTGGAGAGGGATTAGACTCCCTGTCCATTTTTACTGCTGTCTGTGTCTCTGTTAGGGATATTCACCCTCTCTATTTGTTCTGTCCATTATCATTGATAGTGAATGTAAAAGAAAATTCAAAATTTTGGGTTGTCCCCACAAAAGTAATACAAGGGAAATTTTCCAATGGTGACAATAGTTCTGGTGATCCTGGAGTCCCCAAGGGATTTGCAGGGATTTTTTCTCAATTCATATTTTGGCTATGGGACCGGAAGTGAAGGGAAATCTCCCCAATGGAAAACAGATGACAAAAAATAATCTGACAGGGGTCATGACCCTCCCTTATGCTATCCAAAATGAAAAAAAAAAAAGTTTTGCCTATAGTTCTACTTTAATATCAGTTTTAGTGCATGCAATATACAGCCTGATGTTTGAAAATATGTTATATAAGTGCCTGCAGACACACTCACACACTGTAGGGCTACTATACTTTGTAGGAAATGAACCTACTAGAATGTTTTTCACTGCTTGGAATTAACAGAACCCCAAGGACAATGACATAACCCCTCTAAATAAGCCTATAAACAAACCAATTTTACTTAAAACGTATACCATTCTTCTTCTTGGGTGAGTGGCAGCAGCAGTTACATTTTCTCTTTACATATAAGTGGGTGAATAAGGCATTATCTTTGACAACATTCTTTGCAAACAATTTAAATAATGCTAAGATGAATATATACATGTTGTCGGATACAGCTGACAGTCCCTTGCAAGTAGAACAGGCACATTGTGACAGCAGATACGCCGTTAATGAGTGGGAATAAGTCAGATTCTGCAGGGTTGATTTGAATGAATGAATGAATGAATGACTTGTATAGCGCTACCTATATGAACTGAATCGCCTCGGGCGCTTTTCTTGCCACCGGTGTCCATCTGCAGCTAATTATGTGGTCCTTTAACCTGTAGAGTCCCGACACACTTACAGCATTGACATACATATACACATATTATGGACAATTTTTTTGGACAGGGTCTAATTAACCTACCAGCATGTCTTTGGAGTGCTAAAGTCAGATAGGCTATTCACTTTGCAAGGGAAATTGAGCTTTGCAACAGAATTTGTCCAAGAGCTTAGTGAATGGGGTAAAACTCTGCTGACTTCCATCATCCAATCATTGGCAAGCAAAAATGTAGTTTTTAAAAAAATGTCACCTGCGTGTGATAGCATATTCTTTGCAAATCAAAACTTCACTGCATTCAGTAAGCCACCCTTTCTCAACCAGGGTTTGGTGGAATCCTCCAGAGGTTTCTGGGGGGTTCCTTAAATCTATGGCAGATTAATCTCCCATCTGATGGTACCTGCATAGCTCTGGGGTCAATGCCACTTGGCAGAGCCAGCTCCATGACATCAAATTTTTTTTAGTTGTCTATAAGGGTGGCATTTTGACCACCATTGTGGGGCGGGGGGGGGGGGGGGGGGTGGAATCTTCCCAATGACCACTAATGAAAGGGGCATTTTCTTGCTTGGTTTTAGCAGCTGTACCCCGAGTCCTAAAAATGATTTTAAGGGTTCCTCTGGGATAAAAAGGTTGAGAAAAGCTGCACTACGCTCTGGGGCAAATTCATTTTCCAAGTGTTTGCCTTCAGTAAATCAACGCCACTGAACCAACTCAACTTTCCGGGTACCTAAACCTTACAATACACGACTTTCTATGACAGCCTTTTTCAACCTTTTCAACACAGAGGAACCCTTGAAATAATTCTCCAGTCTCGGGGAACCCCTGCTAAAAATTTGAAATCTGCAACTCTTGATACAATAGTGTGACGGTCAGTGGGAAGTATGGTCCTTACAATTGTGGTCATTGGGAAGAATTACCTTCTTACAGATAGCTAAAAAGATCAATGGTGTCAGTGGGAACTTATTTGAGAGACAGAAATTGCCCAATGCTGAAGGAACCCCTAGTGGCCTTTGGAGGAACCCTAAGGTTCCACGGAACCCTGGTTGAGAATCACTGTTCTATGAGTAAACTCACCCTAACATCTTAAAATGTTATGTAAACCTTAACAATTAATTTCTTCTATTTTCTCCCTTTTGGTCTGTAAAATATACCACTGAGCCCCAACAGCTGAAACTTCTGGTTCAGGATATTGGACCGCCTGCTACTGATGTTAAGCATACTCCTATATTAGCCTGGCAAGGCTGCTCCTCCATAGATACAGTACAGAGAATGAGCACTTACTGTCATTCTAGGACAGGAAGTGCAATACTGGCAGGATCACCACGTGAACATAAAGGAAAAATCCTGAAAAAATAAACAAATGTAGCCTAATTTTTAAAGGGCTGGTAAGCTCTAATATACATTTTTATTCTTGGGTTTAGATTCACTTTAAAGCCAAATAAGTAAATTACAAAAAGGCAGCTAAATACATAACCTTTTTACCTCCAAAAGTAAAAACAGGTCATACACATGACCCGCTTTACCAGTACAAATGTTGTGATTCTGTACAGCCCATTTTTTTTTACTCTGTGCTGTATTGCAAGGAGAGTGACATCACTTTCTCTGTTACAAATAATGTCTATCTATATATGTTATTGACAAGGAATACAGGCATACCCCACTTTTAAGTACACCATGGGGTTTATTTACTAAAGCTGGAAAGTGCAAAATCAGGCTCACTTCTGTCTAGAAACCAATGAGCTTCTAACCCCAGCTTGTTCAATTAATCTTTGGTAAGAAAACCTGGAAGCTCATTGGGTTCTATGCAGAAGGGAGCCTGATTTTGTACTTTCCAGCTTTAGTAAATAAACCCCATTGTGTACTTAAAAGTGGGGTATGCCTGTATGTTACAGAAAAGGGATATAGGGGGTTATTTATGAAAGGAAAATCCACTTGGCATTGCAAGTGCATTTGGAATTGCAGTCGCTCTAAATCTAAGGGGTAGATCTGAAATAAGTGGAAGCTCTGCTGATTGCATCATCCAATCATATGCAAGCTAAAATGCTGTTTTTTTTTTTTTTCCTTGCATGTCCCCCTCGGATCTACAGCAACTGCACTTCCAAGTGCACTTGCAGTGCAAAGTGGATTTTCCTTTAGTAAATAACCCCCATAGTCTTATACACAGTATACCCTTTTAAAGTGGATGTTTTGTATATTATAGTTATTAGTTACTGTATATCCATTCTTAATTTTACAAATAAAAATGTAATATAGGATGCACCCAGACACTGGTGTCAGAGACACTAATTGTATGATTCTTTTTTTCTAAAGATAGAGCAGAAGCTATTTTCCCTTTAGACTGTCTCTCTTTAATGTAAAAAGGTTGGTAATTTGTGTCTCAGTTGTGTTATCAATAGCAGCCAGTCAGATTCCTCTTTTAATAATTCCAGTATGTTAGATGATTAAGGGAAAAATATGATGGTACTAAGCAACATAGAAAATTCTTGTAGACCCCCTGTTAGATGAAGCTTAGACTCCTTCACAGCCTCAGCCATGTCAATACTTCTTAATTTAGAGTTTCAATGGGGCTTATTTGCTTAAACTGGGTTATACAAAATCAGGTTCAGCTCTGCAAAGAACCCAATCAGCTTCCAGGTTGTATTATCAAAGCTTAATTGAATAAGCTGAAGTTAGAAGCTGATTGGCTACCATGCACAGCTGCACCAGATTTTGTACTCTCCAGCTTTAGTAAATCAACACCATT
The DNA here is from genome assembly GCF_037356315.1 of Lithobates pipiens. Taxonomy (NCBI): domain Eukaryota; kingdom Metazoa; phylum Chordata; class Amphibia; order Anura; family Ranidae; genus Lithobates; species Lithobates pipiens. The sequence continues at coordinate 294,660,556 of NW_027507785.1, forward strand.
ATGTTATCACCCATACTGTTGCCCTTTCAATAAACCTAAAACTATGGAAACATTTTTCAGAAGACTTTGACCTTAGGCCATGTGTTGTGTCTTGTTGACATGTTTCTTTATCCAGCTCAGAGATCATATAACTGATAGACTGCCAGTTCACAACCATATATTTACAATTTTGTATACTTGAAAAATGTCTTCATTATTAAATGGAATTCCTGGCATTCCAGACAGCCATCATGTATTAAAACTTTTCCGGTGTTGGTGAGAACTTTGTCCATTTCCAGATGTTTACGTAAGACTCTATGAAGTGTTTTGTTTAATAGCGCGTGGCAGGTGCATTCCGGTAAAGCATGACACACACACACTCACACACATACATGTGGTACTCATGTAACCCAAGACTATACAAACTTCTTCATACCCATTGGCCATTGTCCAGGAAACAACACAAACACGGTATAGCTGTTATATGAAACGGCCCAACTGATCTTCTTCCAAGTGCACACTATACTGTTCAAATTGTATTCACTGAAATGTCACTACACCACCCCTCCATCTGAAATACTTACCCAGTTAAATTCCAAATCCAGCTTGTAATTTAAAAAGTTAATATTCAAATTAAAAACAACACTATTCTTCTCCTCTTTGGTGAGTTTTCCTGCTGTATGTTCTGATTTACATTACATTAGGCGGGTGCATTTCATTGCGACAATTTTTTTGGGACGAAAATTTCATTTTCTGAGATTCGGATGTATATAAATCTCTGAATGGAAATAGTAAGGAATGTTAACATAAAAATTATAATGAAATTAACAAATGCATTTAATTTGTTTTATTCGTATGAAATCACATGAGGAGACAGTAGTTCAGGCCCATGGGAAAATTAATAAAAAATTGTAATTTTCTCGAAAATTTGGATACCTAATGGATCCGAATTTTATTCCATTTGTTAATTCGGATGCCAGTGATGCCAGTCGATATTATCCATTCAGCTCATGCCATTTCTCTTGGTGTTAAATCCTTCCTATTCAAATCCATCCAATTCGATAATATATCGACTATACAGCAATCATTTGGAAAAACTGCTAATATTTTCAAATCCACCAGGACTAGGGATGAGCTTCGAGTTCGAGTCGAACTCATGTTCTACTTGAACATTGCTTGTTCGCCTGTTCAGCGAACAGTGAACAATTTGGGCTGTTCGCAGCAAATTCGAAAAGCCGGAACACCCTATACAAGTCTATGGGAGAAATCTAAAGTGCTAATTTTAAAGGGTAATATGCAGGTTACTGTCCTAAAAAGTGTTTGGGGACCCGGGTCCTGCCCCAGGGGACATGGATCAATGCAAAAAAAAGTTTTAAAAACGGCCGTTTTTTCAGGAGCAGTGATTTTAATAATGATTAAAGTGAAACAATAAAAGTGTAATATTCCTTTAAATTTCGTAGCTGGGGGGTATCTATAATATGCCTGTGAAGGGGCGCATGTTTCTGCTGCTTAGAACTGTCCCTGCACAAAGTGTCATTTGTGCAGGAAAAAAAGTCTTTTAAAATCACTTGCGGCTAAATTGTCGGCTCCCCGTAATACAGAGAACACTCAATGAGTGTTCTCTGTATTAGCCGACAATTCATTCATTCATTGATAAAAAAAAAAAAAAAAAAAGCGTGGGGGTTCCCCTAAATTCAATTACCAGGCCCTTCAGGTCTGACTAGGATATTAAGGGGAACTCCGTGTCAAATTAAAAAAAAATTGACGTGGGGGTCCCCCTAAATATCCATACCAGACCCTTCAGGTCTGATATGGATATTAAGGGGAACCCCGCATCAAATTTAAAAAAAAATTGACGTGGGGGGTCCCCCTAAAAATCCATACCAGACCCTTTATCCGAGCATGCAACCTGGCAGGCTGCAGTAAAAGAGGGGGGGACGAGAGAGCGCCCCCCCCCCTCCTGAACCGTACCAGGCCACATACCCTCAACATTGGGAGGATGCTTTGGGGTCTGTGACCCCTCAAAGCACCTTGTCCCCATGTTGATGAGGACAAGGGCCTCATCCTCACAACCCTGGCCGGTGGTTGTGAGGGTCTGCGGGCGGGGGGCTTATCAGAATCTGGAAGCCCCCTTTAACAAGGGGACCCCCAGATCCCGGCCTCCCCCTGTTTGAAATGGTAAGGGGGTACAAAAGTACCCCTACCATTTCACAAAGAAAGTGTAAAAATGGTTAAATAAGACAAACACACTTTTGAAAAATTCCTTTATTAAAAATAAAAAAAATAAAAAAAAGATTCCAGCGGTGCTAATCCACTCTTGCTATCCAGCGACGAATCCCCGGGGTCCAGCGATAGATGATCATATCCAGCGACGGGGGATCTCTCAGTCCAGCGCTGTCCATACATCCTTCTTCTGTCTCCACTGCGGAGACTGCGGAGATCCCAGCGCTGACGTTTCTTATATTAGGAGGGCGTGGGCACCCGTCACCTGACCCCGCCCCTCTGAAGCTGGAGAGGGAAGCCAGGGGTTCCCCAGTGACGTGTGGGTGACCCCGCCCCCCTCTGATGTAACGCAGGTTTCCGTTACATCAGAGGGGGCGGGGTCACCCATACGTCACTGGGGAACCCCTGGCTCCCTTCACCAGCGTCAGAGGGGGCGGGGTCAGGTGACGAGTGGCCCCACCCTCCTAATATAAGAAACGTCAGCGCTGGGATCTCCGCAGTGTCTCCGCAATGGAGACAGAAGAAGGATGTATGGACAGCGCTGGACTGAGAGATCCCCCGTCGCTGGATATGATCATCCATCGCTGGACCCTGGAGATTCGTCGCTGGATAGCAAGAGTGGATTAGCACCGCTGGAATCTTTTTAAAAATGTTTTTTTTTTTTTTTTTAATAAAGGAATTTTTCAAAAGTGTGTTTGTCTTATTTAACCATTTGACACTTTCTTTGTGAAATGGTAGGGGTACTTTTGTACCCCCTTACCATTTCAAACAGGGGGGGGGGCCCGGGATCTGGGGGTCCCCTTGTTAAAGGGGGCTTCCAGATTCTGATAAGCCCCCCGCCCGCAGACCCTCACAACCACCGGCCAGGGTTGTGAGGATGAGGCCCTTGTCCTCATCAACATGGGGACAAGGTGCCTTGAGGGGTCACAGACCCCCAAAGCATCCTCCCAATGTTGAGGGTATGTGGCCTGGTACGGTTCAGGAGGGGGGGGGGGCGCTCTCTCGTCCCCCCCTCCTTTCCTGCGGCCTGCCAGGTTGCGTGCTCGGATAAAGGGTCTGGTATGGATATTTAGGGGGACCCCCACGTCAATTTTTTTTTTTAATTTGACACGGGGTTCCCCTTAATATCCATGTCAGACCTGAAGGGCCTGGTAATTGAATTTAGGGGAACCCCCACGCTTTTTTTTTTTATCAATGAATGAATGAATTGTCGGTAATACAGAGAACACTCATTGAGTGTTCTCTGTATTACGGGGAGCCGGCAATTTAGCCGCAAGTGATTTTAAAAGACTTTTTTTCCTGCACAAATGACACTTTGTGCAGGGACAGTTCTAAGCAGTAGAAACATGCGCCCCTTCACAGGCATACTATAGATACCCCCCAGCTACGAAATTTAAAGGAATATTACACTTTTATTGTTTCACTTTAATCATTATTAAAACCGCTGCTCCTGAAAAAACGGCCGTTTTTAAAACTTTTTTTTGCATTGATCCATGTCCCCTGGGGCAGGACCCAGGTCCCCAAACACTTTTTAGGACAGTAACTTGCATATTACCCTTTAAAATGAGCACTTTAGATTGTGAACATTCGAGTCCCATAGACTTTAACCTCCCTGGCGGTACGATTATTTCGGATTTTAGGTGCTAAAAGCGGTACCATTATTTTGCATGAAAATTTGGCGTTTTATATTGTAGTCCTGCAATTCTTAGGAATAACTCACTTAAATCTGTCCAAACCAGAGTCTTGCAGACAACCCGGGTATAATAAAGTATGAAAAATGAAATCATAAATTATAATTTAATAAATAATTATAAATAATTGTACCAAATAATAATATAACAATAATAAAAATTATTCAATAATGTAATCAAATCAAAAACACTGAAATTTGCTCAGTTGCAGAATTGTCACTGTCATTACTTTCAGTATTTGAGGACGGATCTCCCAACAAATCGCTATGGCTCAATTCTGCGAGTGATTCCAATTTATTATCGCTGTTTTCTAGCTGGTCTAAAACCATTTTTGATGTAAAAGGACAGTTTTGGTTGCTATGGACAATCTCCAGTTTCCAGGCATAAAGAACAGTTTTTATTACATAAAACTGCATGCAGGACACTGGACAGACCACTAGGGACAACGGGGATGTGAAATATTTACATACAGCAATGTAATCTGTAAGATTACATTATACTGTATGTTTACTGTTTGTTTCACTTTTTGAATTTGGCGCCGATCTCCATCTCCGTGCGTCGCAACGCTCACAGGGCACGGAGATCGGCGATGTGATGCATCGAGCGAGACACCGCTCGCTCGTACAGCGGGGAGACAACGCTGGATCCGAGGGAGAAGGTAAGTAAACGTCCTCCTGTATCCAGCGATGCAGTCCCGAGTCTGGCTCGGGGATACCGCTTTTGGTATGAAAATTCCACCCCGAGCCAGACTCGGGAATACCGTCAGGGGGGTTAATAGGGTTCTAAAGTTCACACGACGTTTAGGTCTGTTCGCAGGTTCTGGTGCGAACCGAACAGGGGGGTGTTTTCGGCTCATCCCTAACCAGGACCAATGAACATACAAATATGACAAAATAGATTTTTTCAATGAACGGATGTATTCAAAACAAAATGAAACAAAAATTTCCAACGTGCACATGTCTGCATTACACATCCTCAGTTTAATAAAGCTAAAGAGAATATGCTGATAGCAACGCATCAATACTGGTAAAGAGGACAAGGATACTGGGGCGAGGGGAAAGGTTCGTGTTGGCATCCAGAGTGACTAAAAGAAGTAATAAAAACAGAATGAGATTTTTAAAAATCATGCAGGAGAGGGAAATTTGACTTTAAAAAAAATGCAAGATGTGTAAAAGCTACAATCTGTACACAAGACTATGAAAATCTACTAATTTATATCACAGACCTGAAGTTTAGGACATATGACAAATTTTACTCATTGGGAAATGCAGTAAAAAAAACACACTGGATAGACTAAAACACAGAGAGCCTCCTAGTTTTTATCTGACTTTTTTTTAACAATAGATTTTTTTATTGAAAAATTTATAGAGTACAGATTTCATTTATAACATAAACACATACATATCCCCAGTACACAGAGAACATGTCGGCACATAGCTGTACACATATGCAGTAACAGAGTACGTTAGAGGTTGAGAGATAAGAAAAAGAAGTAACAAGAACTAAAAGAAAACAAGCAGGGCATTAAAATCCTGCCAGAACCCAACGAAACCGATACGTCTGAAAATCTCTAGGGGGGTATACACAAATAATCCTTTAAAAATATTACAAAAATTCAAAACACAATTAAAAAATGTATACTCTTCTAATAATGAGTTGGACCCTTCTAGAGCAAATGATTTTTTCTCTCATATATCTCTACCGACACTATCTAAAACACAAATGGAAATGATGGAGGAACCAGTGTCAATTATAGAGGTATCTGAAGTTATCAAAAATCTGAAACTAAATAAAAGGCCAGGTCCTGATGGTTTTTCTGCGCTGTATTACAAAACGTTTGTAGACACCCTATCTCCAGTCTTGACAAACACTTTTAATTCCCTTTTGGAAGGTCATTCTTTTAGAAGAGAAACCCTAACTGCAATTATCTGTATGCTCCCTAAACCTCACACAGACGATTCAATATGGTCTAATTATCGCCCTATTTCGTTATTAAATTTGGACATAAAAATTTTAGCCAAAATTCTAGCTAACAGATTAAATACTATTATAGGCAATCTAATACATCGTGATCAAGTGGGCTTCATTCCATTACGTCAAGCAGGAGATAATATTAGACGTGCAACACTCCTGTCACATGCTGCTAAAAAAAGACGTATTCCCACTTGTTTTCTTTCTTTAGATATTATGAAAGCTTTTGACACAGTATCTTGGTCATATATGAACTATACCCTTTCCAAATGGGGATTCGGCCCTCATTTTTTACGATGGATCTCTAGTTTGTATCAAGATCCCAAAGCTTATATCAGATATGCAGGGTACAAATCGGACGAGTTTAATATACTGAGGGGGACTCGTCAAGGATGTCCACTTTCGCCATTATTATTTGCTTTACTCATTGAACCTTTAGCACAAAGAATTAGGATGGAACCCACTATAACAGGTATTGAAATGGGTGGCTTTCATCATAAGGTCTGTTTATTCGCAGACGATATTCTCCTTTTTCTATCTTCTCCACATGTTTCGGCCCCAAATCTTATGGTTGTACTACAAGAATTCTCATTTATTTCGGGCCTTAAGGTCAATATTCAAAAATCTTCAGCATTAAACATTTCACTTGTCGAAAATGATAAACAATCTTTACAAAATTCACTACCCTTTAAGTGGGTAGATCATAGCCTCCCATATCTGGGTGTGCAGTTTACTCCTAACCCCTCCGATTTATTTGCAGCTAATTACCCAGCTCTATTAAAAAATATTACAAGGTCGTTATCTAATTGGTCATCAATGCCGATATCATGGTTTGGGAAAATCAATATCATAAAAATGTCTGTTCTTCCGAAATTTTTATATTTATTCAGAACTCTCCCGATTCATATTCCTGCATATTTTCTTAGGCTGATTCAACAAAAAGTAACGAAATTTACTTGGGGGGAAAATAAAACCCAGACTTCACAAAAAAACACTTGTTCTCCCCAAAGCTTTGGGTGGTTTGGGATTCCCTGACTTTAACATATATTATAAGGCAGCTCAATTATCTCAATTAACAAAATATCACTCTTCTACAGAGATTCCTTTATGGGTCCTCATTGAAGCTGTAGACTGTGATCCTCTTCCTATAAACAATATATTATGGTTACAACCTGTGGATCGTAAGTCTATAAATAACCCCATTTCTAAGCACTCTCTATCTATATGGGATAGGTATAGAAATTCACATGGTCTGCAATCTCCACAAAATCCGCTATTATCTTTCCACAAGAATCTGACTTTTTACCCAGCCTGGAAATATCCCAAAACCTTTAAAGCTTGGTCTAAGGCTGGTATCACTTGTCTATATAATTTAACTTCAACTACATCAATAAAATCTTTTACAGATCTTTGTGAATTATATAAGCTTCCACAATCAGAAATATTCAGATATCTCCAAATCAAAGATTTTTATACTCCTCTTCTCAATTTAAATGTAAACTTACATAATATTTCTCAATTTGAAAGATTTTGTCTCAAGGAACCACATGCTAAAGGTCGTATTACATCATTGTATACCCAACTGATATCTAATTCTAATACTGTTATACCTAAATATGTGGCCAAGTGGGAAAAAGATTTGGATTGTACGATCGATTCTAGGTCTTGGTCCAACATATGGTCTTTCACAAAATCTTCCTCTATAAATATATTGGCGTCTGAATCATCATATAAAGTTCTCACACGCTGGTATTTGGTTTCTGCGAGAATCGCCGAATTCTCAACAGACAACACTGGCCTCTGCTTTCGTGGCTGTCCAGAAAAAGGTACCTATATACATACCTGGTGGCATTGCTCAAGACTATAGCCAATGCGTGGAAAACAGATGTGGTGAATATTGCAGAAACCAAACGTAGAATGAATCAATCTTTCATCCATGCTAAAATGGACGCTATAGATAAAAACCAGATGACAAAATTTGATATCATATGGAAACCCTGGATTAAATATTATACTTTAGATAATATTGACAACCGAGTTTTATTGTTATGGTGATTAAGATTTTTTATAGAATTACAACATTAGATGATATATAAAACCTCCTCCGGAGAATTATTCCCTCCCCTTCCCCTCCTATATACCTTTTATGTTCTTCCCTTACTATATAATACTTACTATAAACATACTTTAGAAGTTATGGTCAAAACTTTAAAATCATATATTTTCTTTTAGACATATTTATATTTTCTTGGGATTAAAATGTTTAAAACTCAGCTATAAGAATGTTTTCAAATTCTAAAATATATAAGGCCATTTATTGTCATTCCCACGAGAATATCTTGAAATTCTTCTTTGCTTTGTATCATCCGTACTTCAATATGTCTACTTTTTATTTCTGCTATCACATAATTTGTCTTATATTCTGTACATGTAATTTATTTTAACATAAAATAAAAAATTTTGAACGAGAAAAAAATAAAAACAAGCAAACAAAAACACAGCAGAAGTCACAAAACAGTGATGCAATGTCACAAGGCGTACCACATAACACTGAAGCCAAAGGAAGCTTACAAAGTAGGGCAGAGAATTCAAGGTTTATACCATTCAAGCCATGGTTTCCATGCTTTCTCTAAAGTATTTGAATGGATTGCTATGGATGTCTCATATGAATAGTGTAAGTGAGTAGAATGCACAGCCTCTGATGGATTGGGAGCTACTGTAAATCTGTTTTCCAATTTCATGTGATGGTCAATTTGGCTGACAAAAGAAGGTTAGCTATAACCAAACGGTAGTGAACAGGAAGACTATCAATTCCCAGGTTCAGGATAGCTTGACCAGGATTTGGGGCAGTCAAAAATACTTGAAATCTCTGAAATAATTTGAAAGATTTTCCGCCAGAACCTGCGGACATTCTTACCAGAATAGGTGCATCAGGTTACCAATAAGGCCGCACCCTTTCCAGCATAAGGATGAGCAATCAAGATAGACATTTGTCAAATTATAGGGTGTATGCTGCCATCTTACATTGATCTTTAGAGCCAACTTCCAGTGATTAACAGAATGAGTAATGCAATAAGTTGAGCGTATTGCTCGTAGCCACTGGGAGGTAGTGAAGGACATGTTGGGATCTGTCTCCCATTTGGGCACTAATGTGAAGTCTCTGGGTTATCTGGTTTACCGTCGATGAGGAGATTTTCAGCCCAATGAACACCATAGTATATAGAATTATAAGTCGCAGAACACTGATAGAAAAACGTATCATTTCCCCACATTTTTTGATGGTGTTGTGGAAATTCTATTAAGATATATTTAATATGTATTGTCACAGTGTCTCCCAGTGTTAGTTCTCCTGTAGCCCGCTCTATCTGAATAAGCACACCCTCCTGTCTGCATGACTGAGCTAAGGGCAGATGGATTCCAGACAGTAAATGCTAAAATAATCATCTGCCTTTATGCAAGATGGCTGCATGTAGAAATGCTTTCTCAACAAAATAAAGCTTGGGGTCATGGATGGATGGGCGAGCTTGTTTTCCATATGAAAAATGAATTAAATAATGTTTATCGTGCATAGATACTGTTTTGTTTCCTCTTAACCACAGCTAGCAGTATCTTTAACAATATAGCATTTATCCTATACAAAAAAGTATGATGATGCCTGGGCTGTCCTGATTTTTGCCTGTGAAATAAACGTGGATAGTCTATTGCGGATTTTCAAGTTGGATTTGGGTAGACTAAAGTTGGCCAAACATTATACAATTTTCTTATTCAGTTTCTAGATATACCTTCAACTACATAGTGCCAGGGACTGCCAGATTTCAGGGACAAATTAAACGTGTTTAAGTTTGACCTCATATTATATGGTTTTGGTAAAATTGTACAATAAATTTGTATAATGTACAGTATGGCCAGCCTAAGAACTCGGGGAACTATACCGCCAGGCCATTGAATACCTGTTTCCTTTCCCATATGTTATGGTAAGCATGGATCTGGTGTTTATTTACTCCCACGACTGTAGTTAAACCTACTAAACCATCACACTTTCCCATGATTCTAAGATATGGTAACCATTGAGCTAAGTGAAAGAGCCATTTAATTCTGTTTGCCCTCCAGGACAATTATTTGCATCATTGGTAACCCAACAGTATTTTATTCAGAACTAACAGGGAATTATTAGAGACATCTGCAGTATACTGCTCTCCATTGCCGCACAGACATGTTTTTTTCCTCTGTCTAGAATTTGCCTTCCATTATATGAAGCCTAATATTATCCACATTCAGCTGCCTGACTTTTATCTTGTCATATTGATCTATCCATGAGTCTATATTAGAAGATGGAGTCTGGATCAGTAAAAGGTAACCGCCATTAGAAAAGATAGCCGAGGTAAAATAGGCAAGGCAGCAGGACACTTAGCGCCTGGAATTGTACAATTTGCAGACAAGGTAAGTGACAGGGATAAGTGTCCCCTTCAACGCAAGATGTTACAAAACACGGACTGCATCGATAACCTCATGACCTCTCTTCACAATATTATACGCTTTAAGATTGATTTTTTTTTCCACGTTTTTTCCTGCTGAAATAGATCTAAGTAAATGCTGGCTACGAATCCTCCTCGGCCTAACAATTTACAGGTCTTTTTTTTTTTGTATCTGTTTTCTTTGATATGAAGTTTCCAAAATAATTCAAAAACTTTCTACAAAAGCCACTACAGAACTGTCTGAAGTCAAACTATTTAGCCGATATTGAGGTTATTTTTTAGATGTACAAGGTTCTCCAATGATTGATCGCAGCTTGTTGATTTCGGAGACAGGGGGGTTGCAAAGGCAAAAAGGTTGTTCACTTTGTAAGTGAATTTGTACTTAGTGAATGTGGTGAAAATTCACTTTGACAAAAATCCCCAATCACGCGCAAGAAGAAAAAAATTTTGGCAGATGATTGGATCATGAAAATTACTAAGCTAAGGGAAACTTCCCATGATCCACTGCTCCAGCCAGACCCAACTGGCTCTCAATTGGATTACTAAATGTACATGTTCTAGAAGCATTGTTTGATTGTGCATGATATTGTGACAGTGATTGTGGCGGTATGAAGTATTCAGTCAGTCAGTAAATCTGGTTGGAGTGACTTAAAGAGGTATAAAAGTTTTTTTTTTTAGTTTTTTTTAAATAACAAACATACTTACCTGTTCTGTGAAGTGGTTTTGCACAAAGAAGCCCTGATCCTCTTCATTTCAGATCCCCCGCTCCTTCCCCTCTAGCAGTGCCCCCAGAGAAAGTAATTTTCCCTGGACGCACTGCTGCATGCTCGCTCCCACGTTACTGCTCTATGTATCCAGTAGACACATAGAGCTGCGTCTCGGCCCCGCCCTGCCCCCACTCTCTCCTCGTTGGCTTTCTGGCTGTGATTGATAGCAGTGGGAGCCAATGCGCTCCTGCTGCTGTCTTAGCCAATGAGGAGGGAGAGTCCTGAGTAGGGATGAGCCGAACACCCCCCGGTTCGGTTTGCACCAGAACTTGCGAACGACCCCCGCATTCGGTACGAACGTTAGAACCCCATTGAAGTCTATGGGACTCGAACGTTCGAATTGGAAAGTGCTAATTTTAACGGCTAATATGCAAGATAGTGTCCTAAAAAGGGTTTGGGGACCTGCCTCCTGCCTCAGGGGACATGGGTCACTGCAAAAAAAAGTTTTAAAAACTGCCGTTTTGGCGGGAACACTGATTTTAATGACGATTAAAGTGAAAAAAAAAAAAGTGAAATATTCCTTTAAATATGGTGCCTGGGGGGTGTCTGTAGTATGCCTGTGAAGTGCCACGTGTTTCCCGTGTTTAGAACAGTCCCTGCACAAAATGACATTAAACGGAAATAACACCATTTAAAACTGCTTGCGGTTTTAATGTTATATCTGGTTCCTGCAATATGGTTGAAAATCATTGAGAAACATGGCATGGGTAGCCCTCCCTGCCCATTAAAAGCCTATTTGGGTCTTGTACGCATATTAAGGGGAACCCCGTACCCATATTAAAAAAAGGAAATGCGTGTGGCCCCCAGGCCCTATATACTCAGAACAGCAGTATACAGGCGGTGCAAACAAGACAGGGACTGTGTAGGTTTGTTGTGTTAAGTTGAATCTGTTTGTCATTTTCAACCGGTACATTTTTAAAGTGTAGCTCCAGTCAAAAAAACTATCTTTAAGCTTTTTGGAAAACATAGGGAAGGGTTATCAGCCCTGTATAATTTGTTTTGTCGTCCATCTTTTTTCATCTCACTTGCTGCTGTCTCCTTGCGTTTGCAAGTAGGAGATGTTTGTAAGTTGGATGTTTGAAAGTAGGGGCCTGCCCTATATTATAGCGGTATGTACTGGGTACAGAGCACGCAGACAGCACGCACTATCTCCTAACACTACTGACTGCAAGCTCTATTATTAACCACTTGTTAGCCCAATGTTTGCATAAAGTGAAAGATGAAGTTATGCTGAGTAAATAGATATCAAACATGTCACTCTTCAAAATTGCACATGCCCGTGGAATGGCGCCAAACGTCGCTACTTAAAAAATCCCCATAGGCTACGCTTTAATTTTTTTTTTACTGGTTACATGTTTTGAGTTGCAGAGGAGGTCTAGGACTAGAATTATTGCTCTCGCTCTAACATTCTCGGCGATACCTCACATGTGTGGCACATGCGAGCACATGGGGACATGGGAGCTTTAATTTTTATTTTATTTTTTTATTGTTCATTTTACTTTATTTATTTTAGTTTGACATTTTTTTCCCCAAAAATATATTTTTGATCACTTTTATTCCTATTACAAGAAATGTAAACATCCCTTGTAATAGGAATATGGGTTGACAGGTCCTCTTTACAGTGAAATCTGGGGGGTCAATATGACCCCACATCTCACCTCTAGGCTGGGAAGCCTGAAATAAAAAATAAAAAAAAGATTCTGGCTTTGATCGTACTGGCGAGTTGGTAGAAGCACCGGAGGGCGGTGATGGGTGGGGGGAGTCTATGGCTGGGTATTTCAGGGTATCACCGAGTATGGCTGGGTATCTCTGAGTATGGCTGGGTATGGCAATTTATGGCAGGGTATTACAGAGTATTGGCGTGGTATTGGCGGGGTACTACAGAGTAATAGCAGGGTACTGCAGAGTATTGGGGGGTACTACAGAGTAATGGCAGGGTACTGCAGAGTATTGGGGGGTACTGCAGAGTAATGGGGGGTACTGCAGAGTAATGGCAGGGTACTGCAGAGTAATGGCAGGGTACTGCAGAGTAATGGCGGGGTACTGCAGAGTAATGGCAGGGTACTGCAGAGTATGCACTGGTATTGCAGAGTATTGGCAGGGAATTGAGGGGTTAAATTCGGTGAGCAGCGATGTGGGCACTGCAGATGCAGCCCACATCGCTGCTGACACCGATCTCTTTCCCCTCCGCTGTACCGATCGGTACAGAGAGGGGAGGGAGGAACCGGCGTCATAACATGACGCCGGTTTGTTTCCAAGTGATCACTCCGTCATTTGACGGAGCAATCACGTGGTAAACGGCCGCTATGAGCGGCCGTTTACCGTGATCCGTGATGCTCTCGAGTGCGCACACCTCGGGGCACGCGAGAGCAGAATTCTGGGAGGCCGTTAATTAACGGCCTCTCAGAGTTAAACAACCGCCCTGAAGCCGTTAATCGGCAATGGGCAGTTGTTAAGTGGTTAAAGCTAGATCACTAGCTATATAGGTGAGGTGAATATAGTGGTGTATACTGCAGTCAGGGCACAGACAACAACCACTACACAGCAGCAAGATAGGAAATCAGCCAAAAACGATTGGTGTGTACTGTGTTGAAGGTACACAGAACACCCACTGCTTCAGATGCTAAGTAACATACTACACGAAGCCGCCTCAAAGGCGGCCTTATATAGTGTGGGGCGTGCACTACACAGCCTGAGCTATGATTGGCCACAGGCAGGATGCCTGGCTCTCCTCGCTGCCGGCGCTGCGATTGGCCAAGCATGCGGGGTCACAGTGCATGCTTGGCCAATCATCGGGCAGCAATGCACTGCGCCAACGCAGTGCATTATGGTCCGCGCGCGCGTCACTCGAATTTTGACGCGAACGGCCAAAACGTTCGGAATTCGCCGAACGCACGAACAGCCGTTGTTCGAGTCGAACGTACGTTCGACTCGAACACGAAGCTCATCCCTAGTCCTGAGATACCCGGGGCTATCATAACCACAGCTGGATCAGAGAGAGCTCAGGAAAGGTGTGGGGGGGGGGGGGGTGCTGCACACAGAAGGATTTTTTACCTGCATGCTTTAGAAACCACTTTAACCTTGTGTTAATTAAAACATTTTCAAACTGAGCCAACAAATGTTATGATTTTTAGCCTAAAGTGGGACTAAACCACTCCTGAATTTCTTCCCCCCTACCTCTTCCATACCTTCATTTTTGTAAACCACAAATCTGTGTAGATGAGCCCCTAGTCTCTTCCAGGCATTTGACAGCTGGAAGAGACAGGTGGCACATCTGCCCAAATGCAGAAGATTTTTGTTCATGCGCACAAATGCCACCATCTTGTGGTGGATAGACTCAGCTGCAACTGTATGCATATGTGGAAATCTGTTGCACATGCGTACATCGTAGCTCCCAACTGTCCACATATTTTGCTAATAGGTGTCCCTAGGTCCCATCTCAAAAAGTTGGGAGGTATGGTACATGTGCTGCAAAATTGTGACATAGTAACCCAATGATGGATGTGACATTGCAATCCCAGGAGGCAGCTGGTCCTGACCCGGGCCAGAAACCTGAAAGTGCTCCCTTTCAGCACAAACAGTTGCCCATGAGTAAAAATTAGAAAGCATTTAATTAGCATTTGTGTAAGAGAGAGGGGGAGGGACAGAATACAAAATTGCTGTTTGTTTGAGTTTAGTTCTTCTTTAACTTATTTATATCGGTACCTGTATAACAAAAAAGTCTATTTTGCTAAACAAAAACTATATAGACCACATATTGAAACTCATTAGAAAACCTGAATAAAAGGTTGATCTTGCCAGGTCCCACTCACACTAAAATTTTACTGAATTAAAGTGGTTGCCAAGACAGAAGGTTTTTTTTTTATCTTAATACATTCTATTCATAAAGATAAGAAAAACCTCCTGTGTGCAGCAGCTCCCCTAATACTTAGCTGAGCCCCATCTCGATCCAGAGATGTTGCATGAGAGCCCTGGCTGTCCTGGACTCTCCCTCCTGTTTGGCTGAGATACAGCAGCAGTCGCCATAGCGGTCGCCATTGGCTCCCAATGCTGCCAATCAAAATCAGTGAGCCAACGAGGAGAGAGAGGGTGCGGGGCCAAGCTGAGGCTTCATGTCTGAATGGACACACAGAGCAGCAGCTCAGGTGACCCCCGTAGCAAGCTGCTTGTCATGGGGGCACTCGGCAAGAGTGAGGGGCCCAGAGTGCTGGGGAGGGACCTGAGAAGAGGAAGATCTGGGCTGCTCTGTGCAAAACCACTGCACAGAGCTGGTAAGCAGGTAACATGTTTGTTACTTTTAAACAAAAAACAAAACAAGGCTTTAATATCACTTTAACGTATATTTTATATATATATATATATATATATATATATATTAAAGTATACTTACCTTAATTCCAGGTGTCTTCTAAGTGATCCCTTGATGAGCATGTTTCTCTTCTCCATCTCCAATCATTTCCCTAAGTTGGTTGTTTATCAACCCCCCTGGCGGTATTCCCGAGTCTGGCTCGGGGTAGAAGCTTTGTACCAAAAGCAGTTACCCTGGGCCAGACTCGGGACCACATCGCTAAATGCAGGAGGAGATTACTTACCTTCTCCCTAGGATCCAGCGATGTCCCCCTGCTGTACGAGCGGCTCGTCCTCCGCTCGATTCATCACGGAGCCGATCTCCG
The DNA here is from genome assembly GCF_037356315.1 of Lithobates pipiens. NCBI lineage: Eukaryota > Metazoa > Chordata > Amphibia > Anura > Ranidae > Lithobates > Lithobates pipiens. The sequence continues at coordinate 294,676,335 of NW_027507785.1, forward strand.
TTCCCTGCGAGCGTTGCGAAAAGTTAAACACACAGTATACACACAGTATAATGTAATCTTACAGATTACATTGCTGTATGTAATTATTTCACATTACCTTTGTCCCTAGTGGTCTGCCCAGTGTCGTGCATGCAGTTTTATATTATAAAAACTGTTCTTTATGCCTGGAAACTCGAGATTGTCCATAGCAACCAACACTGTCCCTTTACATCAAAAATTATTTTAGACCAGCTAGAAAACAGCGATTATAAATTGGAATCACTCACAGAACTGAGGAATAGCGATTTGTGGGGAGATCCGTTATCAAATACTGAAAAGTAATGACAGTGACAATTCTGCAACTGAGCAAATTTCAGTGTTTTTGATTTAATTACATTATTGAATAATTTTTATTATTGTTATATTATTATTTGGTATAATTATTTATAGTTATTTATTATATTATAATTTATGATTTCATTTTTCAAACTTTATCATATCTGGGATGTCTGCTAGACTCTGGTTTGGACAGATTTAAGAGAGTTATTCCTAAAAATTGCAGGACTACAATATAAAACGCCAAGTTTTCATGCAAAATAATTGTACCGCTTTTAGCACCTAAAATCCGAAATAATTGTACCGCCAGGGAGGTTAAGTATGTTGCCATCCTGTGGTCACTGTTTAATTATCACATCATTTTCTGTAAATTCTCCCCTTTTGTATGATGTAATTTCCTCCTTCCTCATTTTTGACTTCCTTTCTTGTTCCTACAAGACACACATGGAGGTTGGGAAAATAAATATTAATTTTCACCACTTTAGCGTTCACTTGTTCTTTATGAGAGATCACAAAAAAGCATCATACATGTTAATGGTGCAGGTACAGAAAAATAATACACAAATCACAGGTTACAAGATACAAGCCAAGTAGGCACGTAAAGCTAACAAGTGGTGTTAAGCATGTGTTAAGTAGATGTGTAACCCTGTGTTAAATGAGTTCAAAGTAAGGGTGACATCAGGATCGTAGTCCAAACAGGAATTCTAAGAGAATAAGAAGAGGGGGTAATTAATGGATGAGAAACACAGAGAGAGCTTGAAGGCCAGTATGCCTAAGGCAGGCTATACATTATGTAATTTTCTTTCCTTCTACACAGTCAGTTTTGATGAGAGCTATTGTATTCTTGCGGTGGGAAGTTTCCAAGCCATCAGAATACAATAATCACTGCTGGCAGCTATAACTGCCAGCAGTGATCGAACTGAAAGGCTGGTTGTATTGAAGTTTATCGAATGATCGACTTCGGTAGAACCAACCTATGCATTCATGGATCAAAATTCATCTGGTTCCTACTGAATCAGATGAATTGTGGACTACCTATGGCCAGCTTAATTAAATACTAAGGGTGAGTAGCCAGATAGAACAATTAGGCTTCATGTACACTAGCAGCTCCTAAACATGAGTTTAGGAGCCTTTGGTGTGTTTTTTTCAAAGCTCCTAATCTCAACACCAAAAAAGCCTACGTGTCCGTGTACACATAGGCTTTTAGGATCATTTAGGAGTTGATGTGGTTAGGGGAGGTTCAACCTCCCCTAACCTTCCTCTCCTGAATGTGGAAGAATCATGTTCAGGATGGGAACATTTTAACGCCAGCCACAAGACATGCCATTTTGCGTTTTTCCCACGGCCGGCAGTCAAAGTAGTTCAAGAGTACATGAAGCCTTAGCCCTTGTACACACGGTCTGAGAATCCGTCAGAATGTGTCCTATCCAACCGTGTTGTCAGATAATCCGACTGTGTGTGGTATGCATTGGACTGATTCCGTTGGAATATCCGTCGGACCCAATTTTCCAACATGTTGGAAATATTTTCCGATCAACTGGTTCGATCGGACATACTCCGATCATGTGTAGATAATTTTGATCGGACCAAGTGCCACGCATGCTCAGATCAAATTCCTACATCAAAGCTATTGGCTACTAGTCCCATCGTAAAGAAATTACGTCATCACGTTCTGAATGATCGGATTTTTCGACAACTTAGTCCGACCGTGTGTATGCAACAGTTTCGGACAAGATCCGACAGGCAAAATCCGACGGACAAAATCCAACGGATTTGGTTGGCAGAATGTCCGACCGTGTGTACAGGGGCTTAGGATTGCTCAGTTGGCTGAACCAGGAAGTGGTGAATGCTTCTGAGAGTGATTTTTCAGTGCAATCATTTGTTCCAAGGAACATTGTTGAGGAATCTTGATTGTTGTGCAAAATTCCACAGCCTAGAGATGTTTAGTTTAGCAGCTATCAGGAGGTATTAGGAGTTACAATACTTGTCGGAAAAAAGGTGGAAATGGTCAATTCCTAAATGTAGTAGGGTAAATGCCAGAGATAGCTTCTCAAAAGTACCTGTAATATCAGAGATCAGGGGAAAATTGGTTTCAGTAAGAGCAGGGCCGCTGATAGGGCAGTACAGCCAGCCTTCCTGTAGGGGGCCCGAGCTCTGTCACTTCAGAAGAGGGGCCCGGGAACCTGCAGAGCAGGAGAGCTAGCCGAACTGCCTTCTGTCATTTGTAGATCTCCTAGCAGCGCTGCCAGCTTTCTCCCTCCAGCATCTCAGTTCTTCCTACTGGCAATTGGTAAAGTGTCCTGATGTGGAGCAGAAGACAGCTGCAGTCTCAGTCTGCCTGTGTCTCTGCCGGGTCCTGAAACTCCCCCTGGTCAATGTTATCTCTGGTCAGCATGAGCAGGAAGCTTCACCTCCTCCCTGAGTGCTGACCTCTCATCCCCCTCCAGATCTGCTCTCACTGCTCTGTGCTCACTGAACTCCAGGGTTTGGATGGAGCAGTGCTTCTGCTGGAGGGGGTGTGGGGGTGAGGGGGGGGGGGGGGGTTGCTGCTGGAACAAAGTCACAAAACTTTAGGATTTTGGAGAGAGGGTGAATATGAAGCCAGCCTAGAACTGCAGATAGCTGTCAATGCAGTGCTGAGCAAGAACCCAGTGGACACATCTCTCTCTGCAGCTGCCAGGCATCTCTGCCCAGCCATTTCTATATACCATCCCTAAGGTCCCTTTATACTTCATATAGCAGTAACAAACATTCCTGCTCACATTTTCTTTTTGTTTTTCACACATAGGGTAACCCATTCACTTGAATGGGCTGCCATATATGTGACAAACACATAGAGACTTCAGAAACTTTTAAGGCATGCAGCGTTGCCACATGACAAAACGCATGTCTTCTCATTGCATTTGGGGTGACATTAACAATTATTGTGCACCACAAGTTCTATGCGCATGTGCAGCGCATTTCCAAAATGCACTGCAAATTGCCCATTACTTGTGCACTTGTCACACATGCAGGTGACCTCCAACGTGAATGTGGCCTAATGTCTCATATACACTGCTAGTTTACTTTTGCTAAACCCCACAGGCTGAACGAAAAAAAAAACTGACACCTCAGGTCAGAGCCTCTGTACTAACAATCTAATGTTAGTACAGTGATCTCCCCTGCTATTCTATTGTGTTCTGACAAGGGGACGCCCCACCAGAACACTCCGGTCAGGGAGATGGTCAGCATCCCTTTTTTGATCAAGCCCCTTAGACAAAAGCCAGCTGTCATACCGGGCTGTATACATGCCATGGCTGCAACGCTTTACTTCAGAGCTGAGGCATTTGTACTGCAGGCTGCAGAATTTGACAGGCAGCACCACCTGTCAAACTTCCCATTGAGTTCAATGGGGCTGCTCTGCACCTTCAAGCCAAATACTTGGCTTACAGCTGCAATACGGTCTCACAATGTAAAAATGTAAAATAAAAACAACAGGTGTCATGAGGCAGCAGTAGCAAGGCTCTTATTTCTGCAATGGCTGCAAAGCATACCATTGTGACCATGGCATTTTAGCGATTTGATTTCCCGGGGGCCCTGTCAGGTAGGTTGTAGGGGGCCCCGTGATTTCTAACAGCGGCCCTGAGTAAGAGTGAAGCCTACTGGTACTGGTAGCCCATATCTCCACACTTTCTCCAGCACTCCAGAGGAATGTGAGGTATCAAATCTGGAAATTTTGTAAGGAGTAATGTACCATCTATGTATTATTTTTTTAAAACTTCCCAATGGTTTATGCAGCGAGATCTTCTATAAGTCTATATTTATATTGCTAGTTTCCGAAATTGATCATGGTATTTAAGGCCCAGCTCAAGATAAAAAGAAGAGGGTGCACCAGCCTCATGCATTATCCAAATGCAATTTATTAGTAAAAACAACATTAAAACTACTCACAAACACGTGGAGAGTAACTGCTTGTAAAAGCCATCAAATTGTGGCAATCAGTCCTTGAACCAATAGTCTCCAGTAAGCAAAGGAGAGGAAATCAAGAATGCTGCCGTTGACGCATTTCGAAAGAGTACCTTCTTCCTCAGAGTCTACTTCGAAACGCATCAGAAATCAGCATTTGGATAATGCAAGAAGCTGGTGTGCCCTCTTCTTTTTACCATTTTATGACTATTAGGTCATCCCCTATCCTGGAGGGCAGCAAGGCCAGAGACACTATCCCTTGAGTTATAGACCACTCGGTCATCACACTAATGTGCAAGAATGTTTGCTGTTACTTGAGTATTGAGCATTTTAACCTTTTTTTTCAATACTAAAGCCGCGTACACACGGGCGGACTGTATGGCCAACTTAGTCAGACAATCCGACGGACAGTCCATTCTACTTTCGAATGAACGGACTTGACCACACACGGATGCACAAACAGTCCGTCGAAAGTTTGCACGATGACGTGTACAGCACGTACGATGGGACTAGAAATAGGAAGTCCAATACACAGCAATGCAACCTTTTGCCGTGTAAATCCTTTCTGAGCATGTGCCATACTTAGTCCGTCGAACTAGCCTACTCACGAGCGGATTGTCCGCTGAAACCAAAGTACGACGGAGAATATTACGGAAATTCCGAAATACTTAGTCCGCCAGACTGCACGCTGAAAAAGTCCGCTGAAGCCCACACACGAGCGGACTGTCCGCTGAAATGTGTTTCGACGGACTAAGTTGGCCAGACAGTCCGCCCGTGTGTACGCAACTTAAGGGAAAATTGTAATATTTAACAAAAAAAAAGAAAAACTGAAGCTGGTGAAAGTCTTTATTTAGGGTCCTTTCACACGGGGCGGATCAGTTCTGATCCGCCCCGTGGATGTCCGTTTGCTCAGCGGGGATCACTCCGCCGATCCCCGCTGAGCAGGGAGATGACAGGTCTGTCTCTGCACACTGTGCAGGGACGGACCTGTCACAGCGCCGCTCTCCCCTATGGGAGATCGGATGACGACGGACCGCAGTGCCCGTCGTCATCCGATCCGATCCGCAGACGGATGGAAAAATAGCTTTTTCCTCCGTCACACTTTTTCGGATCGGAGCGGGTCGGATGTCAGCGGACATGTCACCGCTGACATCCGACGCTCCATAGAGCTCTATGGAGCACCCGTTCAGGTCCGCCTGAAAAACTGACAGGCGGGCCTGAACGGCACGTTGGTGTGAAAGAGGCCTAATTCATAGAACTTGATACGAAAGAACAGTAGCTTAGTATGTGTCACATATTTTCCAATGATATAATAATACAATGAATGAATACAAAGTTACAGACATGTGTGTTATTTCATATGTTCTGCTCAACGTATATAGATATTATTTTTCTTAAGAATGGACCACTGAGCTTGTACTTTTTTGTTCATGTTCATGTTTTCATAAATATCATACTTTTAACACTCAAATATTCAAGATATGTGAAAAGGTTTAGAGAACTATAAGGCAAGCTCTTCTATATAGAAGAGTTACCAGAAGAATAGAGAGAGGAAAAAGCGTAGGTGTTAAAGAAGGATAATGGGTTGAGAGTTTCTTGGATCTGAAGCGTATGGAAAGTAATAACTTGTAGATTATTCGTTTCCTAGTTAAACCTTGTGTCAGGGTTTAAATTCTGTATATATCCATTTATATAGAGAGGAGTTATGTGTATCATGGCAAAGGATGACCAAAACTGAAAATGTACAAAATTCTACAAAAAGAAAACATTTCTGAAAATTCACAAGTTGTAATTAAAGTCCAGCCCTGCGTTCCTCCATATTGCCCTTCCACCTCCTTCCAGAGGATGCCACCAGCAATATTGTATTTTAAAAATTTTTTTTTTTACCTTTTTCAGATGTCTTCAGGCCTGTCCTTTTCCTCTTCGGATCTTCTATATGGGTGGAGGGCAATCCTTGATGATGCAAAAAAAAAAACTGTAACCTCTAAATCATCAAAATATGATTTCAGGGTGGTGATGCGCTCTCAGGAAGTGAGTCCATGACACCCTGCAATTGTCATCTGTGTTTTTGGGAATTATTCAAACCTGGAAGACTAAGGATGTCTTGTAGCAAAAAAGGCATTACTGTGGGGGACAACAAAAGAGAGGAGATCAATATTGCAGCATGAGCTGTTGCTTAATTTTTAAACACTGATAAGTGATCAAATATAATATAAGCTAATTGTAAATGTGAACCAAGTGCATATTTCATGAAACTCAATCACGTGATTACCACCCCTCGCGCTATGCACTGCTAGTAAATCAAAATGCACAATCATAAATTAATAAAAATGTAATCATATAAAGCAGAAATTCATACAAATAAATATACTGTAAAAAGTAGGGCTGTTACTGATTCAAATTTTCGTGTTCGACTAATCGATTTTTTATTAATCGATTAGTCGACTAATTTCGATTAATTATAATGCACATACAGATCCAACTACTTTTAGCTGATCTCCTTGCATTGCAACTCTGCATTAGTCAGTGGTAAATGTGGTATACACTATATACAATCACCCGACACTAGTTAGTTTCCACAATCCATGACTTAACTTCACAGTTCACATAAATATGTTTTAAATTCAAACTGTAGAACTGACGTAAGTCATTCTTTTTTCCACAGTAGCGTGACAGTCCCTCCACCTCCGGTCTAACTAATCACTCTCACCTTATGGCATGGACCCCTGTGCAAACAGGTGGTCATGCAAGCGGATATCAAAAGAGTTAACACGGACCATAAACTTCTCTCACGTCTCCTTAGATCTCAGCAAGGACACCAGGTCATGGGTAGAAAGAAAAGATCTAAGTGCTTCCCACTTAAGTATAAGATTTAATTTTTGTGTTCAAAAACAAACTACTCACATAAAGATGATAAAAACACAGCATGTAAAGCCGACAATCATGTTAGTTCTGTAGGGCAGCAGCAGGTGATGCCATGCGTAGCTCCTCCCCCGTACACGTTACGGTCAATCAGAACTTCAACGTCACCCTTCCCTTTGTTAGCAGACGGAGGCACTTGGAGAAGGGGGGAGGAGTTCAGTGATGTTGATGTCCCTGACGTCACCGGATCTCCAACGGAACTCCCTGAAGTCCCGGAAGCCGGCGGAGAGGTGAGTACCGATCAAAAGAATTTTGATTGATCAAAAAAATTAATTGATTAATCGAGGAATTAATCTTTAATTTCCACAGCCCTAATAAAAAGTCCATCAAAAATAAAGCCCATATATACATGCTAAAAAGTGCTTGGTGCTCTCTGTAAACATTAACCACTTCCCGCCCAAGGGCATCATATGACCTCCTGGACTTTCAGTGGGAATATCTGAATGATGGCTGCAACTATAGGCTTCATTCAGATATCCTTGTTTGCAGCCGGTGATTCGGTGCACCATAAGAATGATCATAGCGGAAGTTCTTACAGGCTACGGAATGGGAAATTCCCCCCTCCCGCCGCCATCCAGTGCTTTTCCAGGCTCGCCCCACCATGGCTGGTAAGCATAGGATTGTGGATTTTTTTTTCGATCTCATGCTTTCCAGCCTGGATGGGGGTCTTATTGACCCTGCATCTCTACATAAAGAGGAAATGATTCCTATTACAAGGGATGTTTACATTCCTTGTAATAGGAATAAAAGTGATCAAAATTGTAAAAGAAAGTAAAAAAATTATAAAAAAAGTTAAATAAAAAATAAAATAAAAAATAAATTAATTAAAATGCCCCTGTCCCTGGTAGCTCACGCTCAGAAGCGAATGCAAACGTTAGTCTCGCCAACATATGCAAACACTGTTCAAACCACACATGTGAGGTATCGCCGTGTGCGTTGGAGTGCGAGAAACAATTCTAGCACTAGACTTCCTCTGTAACATGTAACCTGTTAAAAAATGTAAAGCGTCTCCTATGGAGATTTTTAAGTACTGAAGTTTGGCATCATTCCATGAGTGTGCGCAATTTTAAAGCATGACATGTTGGATTTCTATTTACTTGGCGTAACATCATCTTTCACATTATATAAAAAAATGGGCTAACTTTACTGTTTTGTTATTTTGTAAATCTGAAACTGTTTGCTTTTTTTTTAATGGTTCAAAAATTGTTGAGCAAATACCGTGCGAGATAAAAAGTTGCAATGACTGCCATTGTATTCCTTAGAGCAGGGGTCTCCAACCCCCGGGCCGTGGCCCGCTACCGGGCCATAGCCCCTTTGCAGCCAGCCGCGAAGTGTGCACTGAGATGCGGATGCGGCGGCGGCGGCAGTGAGCAGAGCGATCACTAGTGATGGACGAACTTCCGACGGGACGTTTCGCGAACGCGAAACGCGAACGGACACAAACGTTCGCGAAAACGACCGTTCGCCGCGGGCTCCATTGACTTCAATGGGAGGCGAATTTCGCAAACCTTTAGGTCGAATTTGCGGCCACGGGGTAATTATTAGGGGGTAGCACGTAGTCCCACCACCTGGACAATAGCATAATACATGTATGAGGTGAATTTGGGATCGATAACTACAAGCATTTTTTTTTTATTTGGGAAATTGTTCTGACAATTCAGGACTATGGAGCTAATGAAGGCAATGGAGGAGAGGGAAGGTCAGGGACCAGGGTAGGCAAACAAGAGGGTGCAGGAGATACAGAGCACTGACAGCAGCACCGTAATACAGAGCACTGACATCAGCACCGTGACATACAGCGCTGACAGCAGCTCCGTGACATACAGCGCTGACAGCAGCTCCGTGACATACAGCGCTGACAGCAGCACCGTGACATACAGCGCTGACAGCAGCTCCGTGACATACAGCGCTGACAGCAGCTCCGTGACATACAGCGCTGACAGCAGCACCGTGACATACAGCGCTGACAGCAGCTCCGTGACATACAGCGCTGACAGCAGCTCCGTGACATACAGCGCTGACAGCAGCTCCGTGACATACAGCACTGACAGCAGCTCCGTGACATACAGCGCTGACAGCAGCTCCGTGACATACAGCGCTGACAGCAGCACCGTGACATACAGCGCTGACAGCAGCTCCGTGACATACAGCGCTGACAGCAGCTCCGTGACATACAGCGCTGACAGCAGCTCCGTGACATACAGCGCTGACAGCAGCTCCGTGACATACAGCGCTGACAGCAGCTCCGTGACATACAGCGCTGACAGCAGCTCCGTGACATACAGCGCTGACAGCAGCTCCGTGACATACAGCGCTGACAGCAGCTCCGTGACATACAGCGCTGACAGCAGCTCCGTGACATACAGCGCTGACAGCAGCTCCGTGACATACAGCGCTGACAGCAGCACCGTAAGCAGCCCCAGGAGGAAGTCAGCACAGCACAGGGATGGTGTGATCCCCTCATAATAAGAACCCCCAGGAGGAAGTCAGCACAGCACAGGGATGGTGGGAGCCCCTCATAATAAGAACACCCAGGAGGAAGTCAGCACAGCACAGGGATGGTGGGAACCCCTCATAATAAGCAGCCCCAGTAGAAATATGACACCGCTCAACCTCTTCAAAGAGGAGGGTAGGGGCATATAGTACGGTGTGCTTTTTTGGGTCAGGGAAGTGAGCCAAATGAATTAAGAAGGTCTGTGTGCTTGATTCCAAAAATTGTTTATAGACATATACATGGTCTACTGATCACATGTGTTGAATTCCTCCGAGATCCATGCCTCATTCATTTTTAGAAATGTGAGGTAGTTAACACTGTGGTGAGCTAGGCGAGTACGCTTATCGGTCACAATCCCCCCTGCTGCGCTGAACGTCCTTTCGGACAGGACACTGGATGAGGGGCAAGCCAACAGTTCGATTGCAAATTGGGCAAGCTCTGGCCAGAGGTCAAGCCTGCCCACCCAGTAGTCTAGGGGTTCATCACTCCTCAGAGCGTCCACATCGGCCGTTAACCCAATGTAGTCGGACACCTGACGGTCTAGGCGTTCCCTGATGCTGGATCCGGATGACACCTGTCGATGGGTCGGCTGAAAGAATGACCTCATATCCGAAGTCACCAACACATCTTCAAACCGGCCTCTTCTTGCAGGCGCTGTTGGATTGGTACCCGCAAATCCTTCTCTGGGAGTGGGAATTGCTCCTCTGCCAGCGCACGCAAAAGCAGAATGCAGCATTTCTCGAAGCAAGGCCTGGAAGTGCTGCATTCTGACAGCCCTCTGCGACGGCGGTAACATTTCCGCCATTTTGTGTTTGTACCGGGGGTCTAAGTACGTTGCCACCCAGTACTGGTCCTTGACCCTCATGCTTTTTATACGGGGGTCCCTATTAAAACACTGGAGCATGAAGGCCCCCATTTGCACTAAAGTGGAAGCGGTGTGGTGGCCTGGCTCCTGCTCATCATCCAGGATAATGTCGTCCTCTTCATTCTCCTCTCCCCATCCTCGCACAACAGGGATCCCAGAAAGGTTTAAAGCATGCTCTTCTTGCTCCTGCTCATCCGCCCCGGCACCATCCTCCTCTGACTCCTCATCAGACTCCTGTTGTTGACTTGTCTCAGATAGAGTAGCCCCCCCTGGGAATTCATCCAGCATTGCGACTTCCTCATCTTCCCGCTCCTGCTCCTCCACAGCCTGATCAATGACACGACGCAATGCACGCTCCAGAAAGAAGGCATAAGGTACCATGTCACTGATGGCGCCATGGCTGCGACTGACCAGTTTGGTGATCTCCTCAAATGGCCGCAGAAGTCTGCATGTGTCGCGCATGAGCAGCCACTGGCGCGGTGAAAAAAAACCCAGCTCCCCAGAACCGTTTCTTTCGCAGAGTTCATACAGGTAGACGTTAACTGCACGTTTCTGCTGGAGCAGCCTATCAAGCATATAGAAGGTTGAGTTCCATCGCGTCGGGCAATCGCAAATAAGACGTCTGACCGGCAGATGGTGTCGCCGCTGAATGTCAGCAAGGCGAGCCATGGCCGTGTAAGATCTTCTGAAATGGGCCGAGATTTTCCTTGCCTGCCGCAAGATGTCCTGGACCCCAGGGTATTTGACAAGGAATCGCTGCACGACCAAGTTTAAGACGTGTGCCATGCACGGCACGTGCGTGATTTTGCCCTGTTTCAATGCGCTAAGCAGATTGGCACCGTTGTCACACACCACTTTACCAACTGTCAAATTGAGCGGTGTTAGCCACTCATCTGCCTGTGAACGCAAAGCTGAAAGGAGTGCCGGGCCAGTGTGGCTCTTTGCTTCCAGGCACAACAGACGCAGCACGGCATGGCAACGTCTCACCTGGCATGTGGAATAGGTTCTGGGGAGCTTGGGCGGTGCAGTGGAAGAGACGCTAGCAGCGGAAAAGGAGGAGGCAGCTGAGGAGGAGAGGGAGGAGGATGGAGTAGGAGGAGGAGAAGAAGAGTCAGGCCTGCATGCAATCCGTGGCGGTAAAACCAAATCTACACGGGTGCCACGGGTTACATGCTTGACGGCCGTCAGAAGGTTCACCCAGTGGGCAGTAAAACTGATATACCTTCCCTGCCCGTGTTTGCTAGACCACGTGTCTGTGGTCAGATGTATCTTGGCACCGACACTGTGTGCCAGAGATACATTCACTTGCCGCTGAACATGGCCATATAGCTCTGGGATGCCCTTCTCTGAGAAATACTTCCTTCCTGGGACCTTCCATTGTGGTGTTCCAATGGCCACAAATTTGCGAAAGGCCTCCGAGTCCACCAGTTTATATGGCAGTAGTTGGCGGGCTATGAGTTCTGACAAGCCAGCCGCCAACCGTTGGGCAAGAGGGTTATCCGGCGTCATCATTTTTTTACGCTCAAACATTAGGCCCACGGAAGCCTGCCTTTTTGCAGAAAAATGTGAGCTTGGCGTGATGGAAGGTGGAGTGGAGGACAATTGTGAGGAGAGAGGAGAAGGAGAAGTAGAAGACGAGGCTGGACGGTGAGAGCCTGCAGTGTGGCTTTGTGTGTTCCGTTGCTCCCACTGGGCTCGGTGATGGCTGCTCATGTGCCTTCTTAAGGCGGTCGTCCCTAGGTGAGTATTGGGCTTACCGCGACTAACGCGTTGACTGCAAAGATTGCAGATGGCAACGCTATTGTCAGCAGCGGACACGTTAAAAAAAGCCCACACTGCGGAGCCATGTGCCGGTGTCCTGGGAGCGCCAGATGTGACCGTACATGGTCGATGACTCGCTCCTGATACATTTGCAGTCTGCTTTGTCCCTGCTGTGCAATGTAAGTCATTGCTGCTTCTCCTCCCTATCTGCTGGTCCATATCTCCCTCTGAACTCCCCTCCTCTTCCTCTCTTGTGGGCACCCACGTGACATCACTAGACACGTCATCATCAACGTCACCTTCCCCACCGCTATAAGTAGAGTAGGCAGCAACACCGGGGACCAACCTCCTCCTTGGGCTGATCTGGGTACTGGCGTCAGACTGCTGAGTAGCGCTTGTTGCTACCTCCTCTTCCTGATCCAATACCAAGAGTGGCTGCGCATCAGAAATGTCCTCTTGATATGGATCGGAAAATAATTCCAGTGACTCAAGCGGAAGGTATGTGGTGGTGGTGGTGGTGGTCGTGTTGTTGGTGGTAGTGTCTTTGGGGGTGCACATAGCAGAGAGTGAAGAAGAGGGTGCAGATCGAGAGGATGAGGAGGGTGCAGAAGAGTAAGGCTGAGCGAGCCACTCAACCAAGTCTGGTGCATCCTTTAAAGTAATTGAACGCACCTTCTGCAACTTCCCACTTTGGCTCAAGCCTGTTGCTCCTGCCCTACCCCTACCACCCCTGCGGAAGGGCCTGCCTCTTCCTCTGCATGTCATTTTTTAAATGACCCTGTGACAAAACTCTTAGTCCCTATACCGCTGAAGGACTGCTGCAGTATAGGTGAGCGGTCAGCAGTGGTGCACGTCAACCCTATCTATTGTGGACCTATAGCGGTCCTTACAGAACAGCAGACTGTACCGCACTCAAGCCTATGTACCGTAGCACCCTATACCAAGTTACCAGTCCTTATAAGAACTTTTGTGGACCAAGCAGGTTGTGTATTAGTGTTTAGCAGACTGTACGTCAGTCCCTATACCGCTGAAGGACTGCTGCAGTATAGGGCAGCGGTCAGCAGTGGTGCACGTCAACCCTATCTATTGTGGACCGATAGCGGTCCTTACAGAACAGCAGACTGTACCGCACTCAAGCCTATGTACCGTAGCACCCTATACCAAGTTACCAGTCCTTATAAGAACTTTTGTGGACCAAGCAGGTTGTGTATTAGTGTTTAGCAGACTGTACGTCAGTCCCTATACCGCTGAAGGACTGCTGCAGTATAGGGCAGCGGTCAGCAGTGGTGCACGTCAACCCTATCTATTGTGGACCGATAGCGGTCCTTACAGAACAGCAGACTGTACCGCACTCAAGCCTATGTACCGTAGCACCCTATACCAAGTTACCAGTCCTTATAAGAACTTTTGTGGAACAAGCAGGTTGTGTGTTAGTGATTAGCAGACTGTACGTCAGTCCCTATACCGCTGAAGGACTGCTGCAGTATAGGTGAGCGGTCAGCAGTGGTGCACGTCAACCCTATCTATTGTGGACCGATAGCGGTCCTTACAGAACAGCAGACTGTACCGCACTCAAGCCTATGTACCGTAGCACCCTATACCAAGTTACCAGTCCTTATAAGAACTTTTGTGGACCAAGCAGGTTGTGTATTAGTGTTTAGCAGACTGTACGTCAGTCCCTATACCGCTGAAGGACTGCTGCAGTATAGGGCAGCGGTCAGCAGTGGTGCACGTCAACCCTATCTATTGTGGACCGATAGCGGTCCTTACAGAACAGCAGACTGTACCGCACTCAAGCCTATGTACCGTAGCACCCTATACCAAGTTACCAGTCCTTATAAGAACTTTTGTGGACCAAGCAGGTTGTGTGTTAGTGTTTAGCAGACTGTACGTCAGTCCCTATACCGCTGAAGGACTGCTGCAGTATAGGGCAGCGGTCAGCAGTGGTGCACGTCAACCCTATCTATTGTGGACCGATAGCGGTCCTTACAGAACAGCAGACTGTACCGCACTCAAGCCTATGTACCGTAGCACCCTATACCAAGTTACCAGTCCTTATAAGAACTTTTGTGGACCAAGCAGGTTGTGTATTAGTGTTTAGCAGACTGTACGTCAGTCCCTATACCGCTGAAGGACTGCTGCAGTATAGGGCAGCGGTCAGCAGTGGTGCACGTCAACCCTATCTATTGTGGACCGATAGCGGTCCTTACAGAACAGCAGACTGTACCGCACTCAAGCCTATGTACCGTAGCACCCTATACCAAGTTACCAGTCCTTATAAGAACTTTTGTGGAACAAGCAGGTTGTGTGTTAGTGATTAGCAGACTGTACGTCAGTCCCTATACCGCTGAAGGACTGCTGCAGTATAGGTGAGCGGTCAGCAGTGGTGCACGTCAACCCTATCTATTGTGGACCGATAGCGGTCCTTACAGAACAGCAGACTGTACCGCACTCAAGCCTATGTACCGTAGCACCCTATACCAAGTTACCAGTCCTTATAAGAACTTTTGTGGACCAAGCAGGTTGTGTATTAGTGTTTAGCAGACTGTACGTCAGTCCCTATACCGCTGAAGGACTGCTGCAGTATAGGGCAGCGGTCAGCAGTGGTGCACGTCAACCCTATCTATTGTGGACCGATAGCGGTCCTTACAGAACAGCAGACTGTACCGCACTCAAGCCTATGTACCGTAGCACCCTATACCAAGTTACCAGTCCTTATAAGAACTTTTGTGGACCAAGCAGGTTGTGTGTTAGTGTTTAGCAGACTGTACGTCAGTCCCTATACCGCTGAAGGACTGCTGCAGTATAGGGCAGCGGTCAGCAGTGGTGCACGTCAACCCTATCTATTGTGGACCGATAGCGGTCCTTACAGAACAGCAGACTGTACCGCACTCAAGCCTATGTACCGTAGCACCCTATACCAAGTTACCAGTCCTTATAAGAACTTTTGTGGAACAAGCAGGTTGTGTGTTAGTGATTAGCAGACTGTACGTCAGTCCCTATACCGCTGAAGGACTGCTGCAGTATAGGTGAGCGGTCAGCAGTGGTGCACGTCAACCCTATCTATTGTGGACCGATAGCGGTCCTTACAGAACAGCAGACTGTACCGCACTCAAGCCTATGTACCGTAGCACCCTATACCAAGTTACCAGTCCTTATAAGAACTTTTGTGGACCAAGCAGGTTGTGTATTAGTGTTTAGCAGACTGTACGTCAGTCCCTATACCGCTGAAGGACTGCTGCAGTATAGGGCAGCGGTCAGCAGTGGTGCACGTCAACCCTATCTATTGTGGACCGATAGCGGTCCTTACAGAACAGCAGACTGTACCGCACTCAAGCCTATGTACCGTAGCACCCTATACCAAGTTACCAGTCCTTATAAGAACTTTTGTGGACCAAGCAGGTTGTGTATTAGTGTTTAGCAGACTGTACGTCAGTCCCTATACCGCTGAAGGACTGCTGCAGTATAGGGCAGCGGTCAGCAGTGGTGCACGTCAACCCTATCTATTGTGGACCGATAGCGGTCCTTACAGAACAGCAGACTGTACCGCACTCAAGCCTATGTACCGTAGCACCCTATACCAAGTTACCAGTCCTTATAAGAACTTTTGTGGAACAAGCAGGTTGTGTGTTAGTGATTAGCAGACTGTACGTCAGTCCCTATACCGCTGAAGGACTGCTGCAGTATAGGGCAGCGGTCAGCAGTGGTGCACGTCAACCCTATCTATTGTGGACCGATAGCGGTCCTTACAGAACAGCAGACTGTACCGCACTCAAGCCTATGTACCGTAGCACCCTATACCAAGTTACCAGTCCTTATAAGAACTTTTGTGGAACAAGTGAGTTGTGAATGTTTAGCAGACTGCAGCAGAAGGGCAGCAGTCAAGTATAATATCCTTTCTATATTTGGAAGAAAGAATATTATACATGTACAAGCCTATTACTGTACCACTGATACCAGTCCTGAAAAGAACCTTTGTGGAACTAATAATAACAGCAAGTCTTTAAAATTACCCTCACTGCCTGACAACACTGCTTCCTTCCTGTCCCTATACAAATTGGCAAAAAAAGAGAACGATTAGTGGTTACTGGAACAGCTCTTTTGTGGACCTTGATAGTAACAGCTAATGATGATGATGATGATGATGATGATGAAAGACTAATCTGGCTGTCCCTGTAGCATACACCGTCCTTTCCCTTTCTCTAAACTAACAAAAGACACTCAGGCTGCTGCAAGAATCAGCAGCACAGCAAACCTATCAACACCTAACACCTATACCAGTCCTGAAAAGAACTTTTGTGTACCAAATAGCTAGTGGTTTATCTCTCCCTACTCCACACAGGAACCTGTCCCTATCTTAACAGAAGAAAGAATGTAAAATGGCCACCGGATCGGGTGTATTTATAGGTTAGGGGGAATGTACAAGTGTCCATGTGCTGTCATGTCTCAATTGGCTGTCCTGTATCACATGATAAACGTGTCACCAAAGGTTAAAGTTCTTGTATACATTAAACACGTAAGTCCGCCGCGGCGAACGACGGAAAAAGGCGTTCGAACGTGCGGACCGCGAATGTCGGAAATTCGCCGCGAAACGACCGCCGGGCGAACCGTTCGGCCATCACTAGCGATCACCGCACTTCTGCCCACACAGCCCTGCCGCTACACTGCTGGGGGTGAAGCAGACGAGCAGACATCATCTCCCACCGCCCGCCCACATCACTGCTGTTCCGCCCACACAGCCCGGCCAGTATACTGTTGGAGGTGAAGCGGGGAGCAGAGAGATTACATCATCTCTCACAGCCCGCCCCGCATCACCTCTGTCCTCTCTCACGCGGAACCCTCCACTCCACTCCACTCCACTCCACTGCACTGCACTGCACTTAGTGACAATTTGCATTTAAGATGCTGCATCTAGTGGCATGTGTCTGTGGCAATCTGAATCTGGTGGCATGTGGCAAGTGACTGTGGCAATCTGCATCTGGTGGCATGTGTCTGTAGCAATCTGCATCTGGTGGCATGTGTCTGTGGCAATCTGCATCTGGTGGCATGTGTCTGTGGCAATCTGCATCTGGTGGCATGTGTCTGTGGCAATGCGCATCTGGTGGCATGTGGCAAGTGACTGTGGCAATCTGCATCTGGTGGCTTGTGTCTGTGGCAATCTGAATCTGGTGGCATGTGTCTGTGGCAATCTGCATCTGGTGGCAAGTGGCATGTGGCAAGTGACTGTGGCAATCTGCATCTGGTGGCATGTGGCAAATGCCTGTGGCAATCTGCATCTGGTGGCAAGTGACTGTGGCAATCTGCATCTGGTGGCATGTGGTAAGTGACTGTGGCAATCTGCATCTGGTGGCATGTGGCAAGTGACTGTGGCAATCTGCATCTGGTGGAATGTGGCAAGTGACTGTGACAATCTGCATCTGGTGGCATGTGTCTGTGGCAATCTGCATCTGGTGACGTGGCAACCTGGTGGCATTGAACCGTGGCAATCTGCATCTGGTGACATGTGACTGTGGCATGTGTCAATCTGCATCTGATGGCATGTGGCAATCTGCATCTGGTGGGATGTGGCAAGTGACTGTGGCAATCTGCATCTGGTGACTGTGGCAATCTGCATCTGGTGACATGGCAATCTGGTGGCATTGAACTGTGGCAAACTGCATCTGGTGACATGTGACTGTGGCATGTGTCAATCTGCATCTGATGGCATGTGGCAGTCTGCATCTGGTGGCATGTGGAAATCTGGTGATAGGCAACGTGGCAAGCTGGTAGCAAGTGACAAGCTGCATCTAGTGACAGATTCTGCATTATGGTGAGTTGAACTATTTAATTTTATATTACAATATAATAATAAAAATTATGCACTTCAATCATCCTGACACCACATTAACCATGGTGTTGTGATGACGTGCTAACACCAGCCATTTCCTGACAAATTGGCCGCAAAAAGCCGCATCGTCCCCCATGTTTGGGGGTTCTGAGTAATTCAAAAAAATTATGATTTTTACATTTAGGAGAGGAGTGCCAGAATAGGCCCAATAATGGAAGTAGCAAATGTGCTCTGAAAGTGCCCGTGTAGTGTTGTAGCTCCTTACCAGAACCGAATGATCTCAAATTATAAAGATTATTAGTGCCTGTGTGTAATCCAGAGAGCCAGCACTCTCAAAACAGGAATCCCCATACAGGTCCAGGATCCAGTGTCCAAAGACCGGTATCTGTATGGTTTCCAGTCATGCTTCCAGGGTGGAATTTACTGAAGGGATGTAAGCGCATACATATAGACAGCTAGCAAGCAAGCCTCAGCCACTGTCTCATCCAAGCAGCTTTGGCGTGATGACATCACTGACCCGACTCCACCCAGCACGTTTTCCCGTAAGAAGAGTCTTTTGGGGAAAGACGCCTCTTACGGGGAAACATGTCTGGCGGAGTTGGATCTGTGACGTCAATACGCCAAAGCTGCTAAGTTTTTATTTATTAAGGATTGTGCATTTTAAATTACTAGTGGTGCATCGCGAGGGGTTGTAATCATGTGACTGATTTTCATGAAATATGCACTTGGTTCACATTTACAATTAGTTTATATTATATTTAATCACTTATTATTTTTTTGCATATTCTTTTAATATTTTTCAAGGAGGCAGTACATATTTTCCTTGTTTTATTTTTACCTAGTATTCAGGTGTACTTGGGTGCAGCAGCTCATATTTTCTCTCATTTCCGAGCATGAAATTCTGTTTATTCTTAAATATATTTTAAACACTGCCTAGGGGCCAAAAATATCCTGGACTTGGGTAGTGGTGGTTTTTGGGCCTTCATTGACTTTAAATGGCTCCTGGGGTTAAAGAGCAAGTAAACCCTGATAGGTTTACTTCCTCTTTCATTCCCTGCAAAGGTAAAGCATAATGGACTACTATGCATCACATAGTAGTCCATTATGCGTCACTTACCTGACACAGGAGCCAGCGAAGTCCCCGCTGTCCCCTGTAGTCTGGCGCATCCATCTTCTCGGTGGGTCTCATGCGCCGTAGACAGCGGTGCCTGTCTTTCGGCAAATATCTCCTAAACCGTGTAGGTTTAGAAGATATTTCTTGGACCTACAGGTAAGCCTTAATCTAGGCTTACCTGTAGGTCAAAGTTGGTTGTAAGGGTTTACAACCACTTTAAGCCTAGTTCAAATGATGAGAAAATTGGATGAAAAATACTGCTTTCTGAGCAATCGCTCGATAATCTGATCATTAGTAGATAGCGGTCGAGAGCCAATCATGACAGTTCATGCAAAATTATCTGAAGGAACAAGCCTGACATTTTTTCTCTAATAACAGAGCGAACAAAGTTCCATGTAAGCAGAACTATTTTTGGGACTGGCAACTTCATAGCAAAATCAATTTCTGATTAAATCATGCTGCTTATCCCTAATTAAGGCTTTAGGAGATGCATTTCTGTATTCTCATCATTTGGCCCGACTCAGATTATTCTTTTAAAATGAGTGTATTAGTGGTGTTCCTGGGTTTGGGTATTATTGCTTCAGCTGAACGTAAGAAGAACCTAATGTAGCGCTACCCCTGTAGGAGTCGCCATGACTTAGCTGGTTCTTTCCCAAGCTTAGTGCTTTTTTTGTACGTTGCCTTGTAATACAATATATTTTTTATTCAGATTTTCATCATAAGAAATTTGGGAAAAGAGAAAGAACAAAACTTAGATATACAGTAGAGCCCATAAGTACAGTAAATACACTTTATTACATAGTTATGGCTCTTGGTATACATTGCTATATATGAAAGTAACATTACAAGCATGCATTTAAGGCATTAGATACCAAAAACCAAGGTTAAATGTAAAAAAAAATTGAAAATAAATAACTTGGAGAAAAAAGGAAAAGGGGGGGGGGGGGGGGGGAGAAGGGGAATTAGCCTATCAGTGCGATGTCTGGTATCCAGTGCTATATAAAGAGATGGGGTTTCTGAAGGTTCAGAGGCCAGTTAGGAGAATTCTAAGCCCTTGTACACACGGTCGGAGATTCCGACTGTGTGTGGTCTCCATCGGACTGTTTCCGACGGACCAAGTTTTCCAACTTGCCGGTAAAATTTTTCGACAAAATGCTCCGATCGGACATACTCCTATCATGTGTAGCCTACTCCGACGGACAAAGTGCCACGCATGCTCAGATCAAATTCCTAGGCCATAGGCAAGCTATTGGCTACTAGCCTGAACGTAGTCCCGTCGTAACGAAATAACGTCATCACGTTATGTACAATCGGATTTTCCGACAACTTAGTCCGACTGTGTGTATGCAACATCACTTCCGGACCTCTTCCGGAATAAATCCGTCGGAATTACTCTGAGGCCGCGTACACACGCGGGGACTGTTCGCCCAACTTTGTCCGCTGAACAGTGTTTCGGCGGACAGTCCGCCCGTGTGTGGGCTTTCAGCGGACAGTTTCAGCGAACAGTCTGCTGAACAAAGTTTTTCGGAAATTCCGAAAAACTGTCCGCTGAAACTTGGTTTCAGCGAACAGTCCCCTCGTGTGTAGGCTTGTTCGTCAAACTAAGTTCTGCGCATGCTCAGAAAGGATTTACACGCCGAAAGTTGTAATGCAGTGTATAGGACGTCGTATTTTCCGTCCCGTCGTACGTGCCGTTCACGTCATCGCGCACGGTTTCAGCAAACTGTTCGTTCGTCGTGTGTGGGCAAGTCCGTCCATGCTAATTTTGAGCGGACTGTTCGCTGAAACTGTTTGACGGACAAAGTTGAGCGAACAGTCCCCGCGTGTGTACGCGGCCTGACGGATTTGGTTGTCGGAATCTCCGACCGTCTGTACAAGGGCTAAGATAATAAAGTTGCAGAATTAGAGTTGTTCATGAAAGATATCCAGGAGAGCCATATGTCCTGAAAATGAGAGTGTCGGCCACGTAACTATGCTGATATTTCTTCCATTCTCATTAGATTATTCAATTCAATTTGATTTTAATTGAATCAAATTGGTGTGTTGCTTTTTGTCACATTTGTCGTAAAAGGGGGGACTTTTTTAAATTAAAAAATTATACTTTTTTTTTCAAGAAACAATAAAACCAGGACAGTATCTGTAGATAGGCACTGGAGAATGAATTTCTCAAATGAAAGGCAATTTACTTTTGGGTGGAGTTTAGACTATTCTTTAACCGCTTGTCGACCAGCCGTCATCATCATACTGTGACAAGGTGGCATGATCCCGCGAATCGCTGTAGGTGTACGTCAGCGAGGGATCCTGCTTTTGTGGGCATGCACTCCCATTGGCCTGCGGGGGAACCAGTCAGTGGGTTCGGTGGCCATCTGCGATTGTTCTCCACAGTGACAGAACGGGGATCTGTGTAAACAAGGCAAATCTCCATTCTGACAAGGGAGATCACACAGATCCTGTCTTTCTGCTAAGCAGGATCTGTGTGTTTCCCCAGTCACACAGTCCCCCATACAGTTAGAACACACACTGAGGGAACACATTTAACCCCTTGATCGCCCCTGATGTTAACCCCTTTCCTGTCAGTGTCATTAGTACAATGTCAGTGCATATTGTTAGCACTGATTACTGTAATAATGTCACTGGTTCCCAAAAAAGTGTAAAAAATGGCAGTTAGGTGTCCGATCTGTCTGCCACAATGTCTCAGGCCCACAAAAAAATCACTGATCGCCACCATTACTAGTAAAAAAAAAAAATAATAAAAATGCCATAAATCTATTCCCTATTTTGTAGACGCTATAACTTTTGCACAAACCTATCAATATAAGCTTTTTGCGATTTTTTTTTACCAAAAATATTTAGAATACATATTGGCCTAAACCGATGAAGAAATTTGTTTTTTTTCCATTTCATATTTTCATGACTGTATGTCTTTTTTACTAATTCATAAATGTTTCTAAATAAATAATCCATTGATACGAGTGTACCGACATAATATAATTTGCTCTTTTCAGCACGGCACAAAACTGCCAACCTTTTCCAGAAAAGATCAGGATTATGCTCGCTAATTGGAAAATGAAAACCATTTCAAATATGATTTCATAACAGAATGCCGTTGAATATCACAGCAAAATATATGGAATGTTTTGCCTTTACTGAAAAAAAAGATACAAAATGGCTTCTCAGCACAACAGTGATTAAACCAAACTCTCTTTTGTCTCCAATCAGCGAGCTGTCGCTTCATCCATGAACAGATGTTGGCTGCCTGTATTTCATATGGAATCTTTTCAAATCACATTTCCGTCAAATTCAGAAGTGAAAAAAAAATAAAAAATACTCAATGTGAGACAATAAGACTCTTTAATTCTGAGGTCAGTTTTATCTGTTTTCAGGTAATTATTTACAAAAGGCAAATCCACTTTGCACTGCAAGTGCACTTGGAAGTGCAGTCGCTCTAAATCTAAAGGGTAGATCTGAAATGAGGGGAAGCTCTGCTGATTTTATCATCCAATCATGTGCAAGCTAAAATGCTGTTTTTTATTTTCATTGCATGTCCCCCTCGGATCTACAGTGACTTTACTTCCAAGTGCTCTTGCAGAGCAAAGTGGAGTTGCCTTTAGTAAATAACCCCCAATGTGTTAAACAGACATGACTACATATTTTCAGTGTGTACATTTTATGTTATAATTTGTACATGTTCTTATAATGTATACATGTTTTATGTTTTATTATTATAACGTGCCTGAAAGTAATATTTGGTGACATATATATCTACATGGTTGTGCCATATTTTTATTATTTTAACTCATATGCAGATTATGTAATCCTCCCTCTAGTGGCCTCCCTCAATGTTTTGTGTTTCAAGAATGGACTTGGTACAGATTTTTCATTATAGTAGAAGAAACAGCTTATAAAAGTTATCTATCACCTGTCTGGTTCATGCGGGTAAAAGTTATCCTGAGACAAATGCTTAAATAGTGCTTGCCGCAAGTGTAGTGGAAGGTTGTGACACTATAAACAAAGCATTTTAAACCATAAACAGGCACTACTGAGACAACTATGAACTGTTCCCACTGTGTACAATACTTCCAGGCAGCGCCCCCTTGCTCCAAAGCACCCACCCCCCATGTTAAGGGCATGAGGCCTGGTATGGTTCAGAAGGGGGTCACTCGCTTGCCTCCCCCTCCTGATATGCCGGGCTGCATGCCTGGATAAGGGTCTGGTACAGATTTGGAGGAGAGCTCCATGCCAATTTTTTTTTTTAAATGATGTGGGGTCCCCCTCCAAATCCATACCAGATCCAAAGGGCCTGGCATGCAATGGGGGGGACCTCACACTGTTTTCTCTTCATTATTTTACCAGTGCTTTTTTTTTTTTATTGTTCAGCTGTCAGTGGGAAAACTCATTGGTTGTTAAAGATGCCGGCTTCCTAGACCTGCTCCTTAAAAAACAGCTTATACTGCACCCTGATTGAGCAGAGCTTGCACTGTGCATCACTCATTCATTGCAGGGTGTTTGTGGGAGCGAACACCCGGTGAACACCCTGCAAATTCATGTGTTCAGCGAAAGGCAAATGTTCGGCCCAAACTCATGCTCAGGCCAAACTGCTCACCTATCCCTAATAGTGATTAGTTCTGTGCTTTCTTTTTTCAGCTACCCTATGATTGAGATTACTGTTGTTCATGCTTTGCCACTTGTGACCTAGATTGCCTGACTCTGCTCAGGTCTCCTGTCCCCGTTGGTGACTCTAGTCGTACCTACTACTAGCTTGTCTGCCATCTGCCTTGATCTCTGCTTGGATATTGACTTACTATTCTGTTGACTGATGCCAGCCTTGTGCTTTATCTGGAAACCAGCCACTCTCATGCCTGCTGCCTGCCTTAACCTCTGCTTGGATACCAACTGCTCTCAGGCCTGCCATCTGCCTCAACCTCTACTTGGATATCAACGACGCTCATGCCTGCTGCCTCTCTCAAACTCTGCCTGGATACCAAATGCTCTCATGCCTGCCATCTACCTCAACCTTTACTTGGATATCAACGACGCTCATGCCTGCTGCCTCTCTCAACCTCTGCTTGGATATCAACGACTCTCTTGCCTGCCGCCTCCCTCAACCCCTGCTTGAAAATCAACTGCTCTCATGCCTGCTGCCAGCATCAACCTCTTCTTGAATACTAACTACCCTCATACCTGCCACCTCCCTCAGTCTCTGCTTGGATATCAATTACTCTCAAGCCTGCAGCCGGTCTCTGCTCCTTTCTGGATTCTGCCCTCTGTCCCCTCCTGTACTGGCCAGTATTTCCTGTATAGGGCCGACAATGCACAGCCAGCACTGCTGAATTACATCTGTTGGTGGCGCTCAGAAGTCTACTTCATTATCCTGTTGAGTGGTGACATCTGTTGGTGGTTTTGAACTAGTGTATAGTCACCAGCTCCCAGTCTACTCAAAAGTATTATATTTATCGGCGTATAACATGCATAGGTGTGTAACACGCACCCCAATTTTAGGAGGGAAGTTTAAGGAAAAAAACTTACATTTTAAATAAAGAACTTTGAAGCAAAATTAGGCTCACAGCTCATCAATGCACCATGCTCAGTGCCCATCTGCAGCCATTAAATTGCCCAACAATGCACCCTGCTCAGTGTCCATCTGCAGCCATTAAATTGCCTAACAATGTAGCCTGTTCAGTGCCAATCTGCAGCCTATAAATTGACCAACAATGCAGCTTGTTCAGTGCCCACTGCAGCCTATAAATTGCCCAACAATGCAGCCTGTTCAGTGCCCATCTGCAGCCTATAAATTGACCAGCAATGCAACTTGTTCAGTGCCCATGTGCAGCCTATAAATTGCCCAACAATGCAGCTTGTTCAGCGCCCATCTGCAGCCTATAAATTGCCCAACAATGCACCCTGCTCAGTGCCCATGTGCAGCCTATAAATTGACCAACAATGCAGCCTGTTCAGTGCCCATCTGCAGCCTCACCTTTCCCATCATTGCAGCTTTGCCAGTGTTGGATTATCCCTGCTGTCTCTGAGGGAAGAGGAGGAGCGAGCGTCGCTTAATTACACAGAGACACAATCTCCTGTGTACCAGGCGCTCCGTCACTCACAGCCACGCCTCCTGACCATGCTCATATGATAGACAGAACAGTAGCCCAATGCGGGCCAGGAGGCGTGGCTGTGAATAACGGAGCGCCAGGTACACAGGAGATCGTGACACATGTAATTCAGCGACACTCACTCTTCTTCCCTCAGAGACAGCAGGGATCAGCGTATAATAGGCTCCCACGATTTCCCCCTGATTTTAAGGGGAAAAAAGTGCGCGTTATATGCAGATAAATATGGTACATTGCTGGATCCCAACCACCCACAGAGGAAGGATACTGAGACCTTTGTGACTGCATCAAATGAGATTTTAAAAAAAAAACAGTTTGGAGTTAAGGTTTTTAACAAAAAAATCTCTTGCTGAAAAGGGAGGCCAAGAATGTACGCATGCGCAGCTCAATGTGCAATCGAAAGAAGACTGCAAACAGGCAGGTATGTTTTTTTTGTTGCAACAAATAACCTGCCTGCTTGCAATGTTTTACCTTTTCACTTTAGTTCAGCTTTAAAGGCAAACTCTACTTTTTTGGATCATGTAATGACCCTTTCAGATGGGCATCCAGGGGTGGTAAAACTGGGAGACTGACCCCCCCCCTCCCCTGGCAGTGCACCGGCTTATATCTCTGCTTATCATTTTAACCTGTTGTTTCAAAGACCTCAGTTTAGTAATTTTTCACCATATGTTCAAGAACGACTACAGACAGCATTTTTTATGATTTTCCTCATCTTTAATCAATGCATAAACAATGTATTTCTTTTACTCCTTTACCTCTGCTAAGAGCTGCCGAGATTTACAGCCCACTTCCGGCTCCCGCTGCATCGGAACAGGGTCTATGATTGACAATTGGGTGTTGTGCCTCCGCCCCCTCTCCCACTTACCGTGCTGTGCGATTAAAAATGCACAGCTACAGCGTCATCACAATACGTATTAAAAGCTTTCATCAGGGCTTAGAGAGCTTTTGAAGTAGTAAAAGAAAGATATTATTTATGTGTTGCATAAAGATTTAAAAAAACATAAAAAATGCTGTGCGTGGAGTTAGGCTTCCAGTATGAATTGCTCAGGCGTGTTACAGTTTTAATTTAACATAGATGTAAATCCTAACTGAATTGCTTTGTATATTATTAACCACTTAAGGATCGGAAGGATTTACCCCCTTAATGATCAGGCCATTTTTTGCGATACCTCACTGCGTCGCTTGAACTGACCATCGTGCTTGCGAGCGACACTGCACCCAAACAAAATTAATGTCCTTTTTTCCCCCACAAATAGAGCTTTCTTTTCGTGGTTATTGATCACCTCTGCGGTTTTAAATTTTTGCGCTATAAACAAAAAAAAGAGCGACAATTTAAAAAAAAAGCAATATTTTTTACTTTTTGCTATAAGAAATATCCCCCCCCCCCCCCCCCCCCCAAAAAAAAAAAAAAAAAATTCTTTCTCAGTTTTGGCCAATACGTATTCTTCTACATATTTTTGGTTAAAAAAAAATCGCAACAAGCGTATGTTGATTGGTTTGTACAAAAGTTATAGCGTCTACAAAATAGGGGATAGATTTATGGCATTTTTATTATTATTATTTTTTTACTAGCAATGGCGGTGATGAGCGATTGTTAGCGGAACTGTGACATTGCAGCGGACAGATCGGACTCTTTTGACACTTTTTTGGGACAAGTGACTTTTATATAGTGATCAGTGCTATAAAAAATGCACTGATTACATACCTTCATATATTGTTTAAACAGTTTGTTTTACCTATGAACAATAAGTGATTTGTGGCTGTATTACGTGCTAAAATGTGAATAAAGCTTCAGTTAAAAAATAAATAAAAAAATGCACTGATTACTGTATAAATGACACTGGCAGGGAAGAGGTTAACTCTAGTGGTGATCAAGGGGTTAAATGTTCCCTAGGGAGGTGTTTCTAACTGTGGGGGGAGTGTACTGACTGGAGGAGGAGAGAGATTGCTGTTCCTGATCACTAGGAACAGACAATCTCTCTCTACTTCCCTGTCAGAACGGGGATCTGTTTGTTTACATTGACAGATTCCCATTCTGGCTCTCTGTGGAGCGATCGCGGGTATCCGGCAGACATCGGGCCCATCGGTCACGTGAATTGGCGCGTACGTGCGCCCACTGTATCTATTACACAAACCGATGTACAGCTATGGTGATTTATGTAATAGAGCCAACCTGTCACAGTATAATGACGGCGGATGGTTGGCAAGTAAAGTAGTTAACAACTGCAGTGATTTTAATACAACACTTGATTCTATTTTTTTTATCCTCTGTTGCATCTCAGTACTGCTGATCTTCTGCAACCGATTTGCAGCCACTTCCTATCTACATGCAATCCAGTGATGGCTGCGTGGCATTTCTCAGTGCAGGTTTCCTGATGTTGATACCAATGGATTGCGCCCTTGTATTGTGTGTTGAAATAACCACTTGTAATTAGGGAGGAGTGTGTTTGGGGTCCAAACCCAGAATTCAGCTGTTATTCTTGGGTCAATGAGCTGCAGGTTTGGATTTCCCTACCCCACAACTGACACACACAAGGGGCTGAGGATACCATAACATCATCAACATAATATGAACACAAGGCCATATTAGGTTATCACTTGTGGACCGTATACTGTATATATTCAGCAGCAGGGCTCTCCTGGGCAGTATCACGTACCTGTATGTGATACTGCACTTCCGGATCTGGGGAGTGCATGCGTGCTGACAGTGACCCGCTCCACAGAGACTGGGGTTTCATCGAGAGCCCCCGGGCCCCCGTACTAACGTTCGGGACCCGGATCTCCTGATTCTGGGTCACCTGATCGCTGTGGTAGCCTCTCATTGGATACCACAGTGATCAGTCACTGCGAAGCCGGCCCCTGTGTTTTTTTCTTTCTGTGAATGAAGAAGAAAGATACAATGTATCTTTCTTGTTCCTTGCAGAAAGAAAAAAAAAAACGCGTTTGTAATTTTTTATTTTTTTAAATTTTTTACATAAATAAATAATAATAAATAAAATAATATAAATATTTAGATCAAGGTTTGATCTAGGTCAGTTCCAGGGTTAGTGTTTGAGTCAAGTAAGGGTCAAAGGTCAGGGTCAATATATTTTGAACAATTATTTTTTTTTTTATTTGTATCAGTGTTAGTTAGTGTCACCATGTTTTAGGTAGGACAACAAAAAAAAAAAACACAAAATGCACACTATTGCTTCTGGGCTGTACTATGGGTACAAACAACCAGGGGTGGACTGACCATTCGGCCACTCGGGCACTGCCCGTGGGCCTCAGGCCACTAGGGGGCCCCAGCAGTGTTGCCAGCCTTAGTAAAACCAGGGACAGTATGTAAAAATCTGTGTTTTTTTTTTACATTTGTCTCTGAAATGTCCCTTACCGACATCCTTTTGGTCTAAAAATCCTGAGATTATAGCTGCCCCACCTCTCCAATACCTTCTCAGCCAATAGAAACATGTCTGTGTATACTGTGTGTACTTTTATGTGTATACTGTGTGTGTGTATACTGTGTGTACATGTACGTGTATACTGTGTGATTGTATACTATGTGTGTGTATACTGTGTGGCCCCATAATCTCTGATAGCCTGGGGGCCCCATAATCTCCTATTGCCCAGGGGCCCCATGAGTTATCAGTCCGCCCCTGCAAACAACAAATAACATCCACATGCAGTATGTGGTATCGTTGAGATCGTCAGGAGCAGGAGAATTTATTTTTCGGTTGTTCTTTGGTGGTAGGTTATGGTAGTAACAAGAAATATACAGCTAAATTTGAAAAATATATATATATTTTTTTACTTTGTATATATTTTGGGCGAGTTTTCCTTCGATAATAAAAAAATATAAAAAATAAAAATCAGGAGCTATCCACAAATATTTACTACCAAATGAACACCCAATTTGTCCTGAAAAAAAAAGCGGTATAATCTACCTGGATGCGCAAAGTACAGGCATACCCCGCTTTTAAGTACACAATGGGGTTTATTTACTAAAGCTGTAAAGTGCAAAATCAGGCTCATTTCTGCATAGAAACCAATGAGCTTCTAACCTTGGCTTGTTCAATTTAGCATTGGTAGTAAAACCTGGAAGCTTATTGGTTTCTATGCAGAAGTGATCCTGATTT
The DNA here is from genome assembly GCF_037356315.1 of Lithobates pipiens. Classification (NCBI taxonomy): domain Eukaryota; kingdom Metazoa; phylum Chordata; class Amphibia; order Anura; family Ranidae; genus Lithobates; species Lithobates pipiens. The sequence goes on from NW_027507785.1 coordinate 294,705,800, forward strand.
TGCACTTTCCAGCTTTAGTAAATAAAACAATTGTGTACTTAAAAGTGTTTTTACTAACGGGTTTACTAACACATGTCGAAATGGCTAAATTGTGGTTAAGCATTTCGATTTGTTAGGTGTGAAGGGGTTAACAGGATACAATTTATATGAGATTTTAGTAATTGGTTTAAATCTACTTTGAGGTTCCTTTTCATAGTTTGTGTTAAATTTTGATACATCATGTGCTTTTTTTTTTGCTTTTTTTTATTTCACAAAGTTTTCTTATTTTTTTTTCATTTTACAATTTAAAATTTTTTCTTTTTTTTTTATAGCCATGTCCATCTATTATTGCTGTGGCATCAAAAGAAGCATATATGTATTTACCATGGGTCAATACTAAACGGTAGCCCTCAATTTAGACAGAGGCTTTACAATCCATTAAGTTTCAGGCCTAAACTGTTATGGATTTGACGAAAGCATTACCGTTATATTCCAATTTTTTTTTTTCTTTTTGTTGACTCAGACTCTATGTCAGCAAAACCAAACATTTTGGCTTCAGTCCCAGGCTCCCGCTGTCTATGAAGAAATCGTAGCTGCTTCTTCCACCATGACAGTAATGAGAAGCTGGTATTAGCGTCATTTGCATAATTGCGATTTTTAAAAAGTTGTCCTCTTTGTCAGTGGGAGACAACCAGTCTTCGATGATACGGCCGGAAACATTATTCTGCACGTTTTGTACTATCAGCAGTTATTTATGTAAATCCCATCATTACGAAGGGGTCATTTTCCAATTTCCCACCATTAACTGACTACCCTTGACAACAAGACGTTGGGGGAAATAGTTTGAAGCAATGAGCAGATACGCCGTGTCATTCAACGGACCATCTGAATTGTCTTGTGAAAATCATCATTTTTTTTTTTTTTTTTTATGTTTCTTGACTATTTTGAGGAGCTGACAAGCCAGATGACAGAGGTAAAAGGATAGGACATTCTCTTGTTTTAGACATGAGTTGCCAAACAAGTGGGAGATCAAACAAGCAAAGCCCGGGAGCTTTTCAGGAAGATTTTTTTTTTTTTTTTAAGCCGCAAGTTTTTTTTTTTCTTGTTTTTTTTTGTTTCCCTTTTTGTGAAGATGTTTTTCTTCTGACAAATAAATAATGAGTAAAAAATACTATGCATGAAGCATTAGAATTCATTTTTCAGATTTCTTAGAACGCATTTGAAATGCCACTTACATTAATGGATTCACGTCTTTTCCTTTTATTTAAGGATCACGGTACAAATATTCTTCAATGTTCCATAAGTTCTAAAGAGAATATACAGAAAAGAAAAAGAAAAAAGAAATCAGGATGGTCCATTTATAAAGATGTGAATTGCCAAGTACATCTTTTAGTCAGTTCACTATTATTTTATTAACCATTCTAAGACCAGGCATTTTCCTGACATTTGTTGTTTACAAGTAAAAATCTGTATTTTTTGCTAGAAAATTACTTAGAACTCCCAAAAATTATATATATATATATATATATATATATATATATATGTATATATATATATAATTTTTTTTAGCAGAGACCCTAGAGAATAAAATGGCGGTCGTTGCAATATTTTATGTCACACTGTATTTGTGCAGCGGTCTTTCGATCCTGTTACCCTGTGCATCTGATTCTGATCCTGATCCTGTCCCTCCTGTTACCTTGCATCTCTGCACTGTAGCCTGATCCCTTTGCACCTTCCCCCATGTGCTGATTGCCTGTGTATGACCCCGGCCCGCATTACGTTGTGATTCTGGAACTGCCCTTGTTTATTTTCTGATCTCCTGTGAACGACCCTGGCCTGGTTAAATTTAAGATTGTGGTCCTTCCCTTATATTGTATATACTGTATGTATCAGTGTATAACACGTGCTGGCGTATAACACGCAACCCAAGTTTAGGAGGGAATTTTAAGGAAAAAAACTTTTAGGAGGGAAGCTTAAGAAAAAAAAACTTACATTTAAAGAGGAAGTAAACCCTGATGAGTTTACTTCCTCTTTCATTCCCTGCAAACGTAAAGCATAATGGACTACTATGCATCGCACAGTAGTCCATTATGTGTCACTTACCTGACACAGGAGCCAGCGAAGTCACCGTTGTCCCCTGTAGTTCCGAGCGTCCATCTCCTTGGTGGGTCTCGCTGCTCCGGCGCTGTGATTCGCCGGAGCAGTGATGAGGTCACTCCCGCGCATGCGCACGGGAGCCGACACTCGTGGCATATCACCACGATCTGCGGCTTACCCAGTGTGCCTCCGCGCCGCTGTCTATGGCACATGCGCCGTAGACAGCGGTGACTGTCTTCAGGAAAATATCTCCTAAACCGTATAGGTTTAGGAGATATTTCTTGGACCTACAGGTAAGCCTTAATCTAGGCTTACCTGTAAGTCAAAGTGGTTTGTAAGGGTTTACAACCACTTTAAATGCCCATCAATGCAGCCTTATCAGTGTCATTTGCAGCCTTGCATTGTAGCCTTGTCAGTCATTTGCAGCCTTTCATTGCAGCCTTGTCAGTCATTTTCAGCCTTGTCAGTGTTGTTGCAGGCAGGTCTCTGAGATACAGAGCGGATGTCCTGTGTATCTCAGCGGCACTCGGTAGCTCTCTGCAGTTGTGGGCGGCTTTCAGCTATTTTCGGCTATATTCGGCCACACTCGGCCATTCTTGGTGGCTTTCGGCCACTCTCAAGTGGCTGAAAGCCGCAAAGAACGGCCGAGTGCGGCCGAGTGTGGCCGAAAATACCCGAAAGCCGCCGAGAACAGCCAAAAGCAGCAGAAAACCTCACAATCGGTGGGGGATCGGGGTATAACACGCAACCACGATTTTCCCCTGATTTTAAGGGAAAAAAAGTGTGTGTTATACGCCGATAAATATGGTAGTTATTATTGTTTGTGGGTCACTGTTTGGTTGGTTGGTTGGTTGTTCACTGTTTATATTGGAGGTGCTTACATATTGTTATCACTTATCCTTAAATAAACTTAATTATTCACTTACATGCGTTTTGGTTCTCTCTGTGCAATCCACGCAGTCTGGTCATACTAATTTATGACAACTAGGGGTGAGCCCGATGTTTAAGTCGAATGTAAGTAATAAGAGACCTGAAGGGCCTGGTATGGAATTTGGGGACAGCAGTGACATCGCTGACTGTACGGAATTTGGGGACAGCGGTGACATCGCTGACTGTACGGAATTTGGGGACAGCGGTGACATCGTTGACTGTACGGCTGTGTAAGCAGCCTTACATATTGTGGGGTGTGGACTCAGCCCCATGAACTATGATTGGCCAAAGGCACCCTGTCTTTGGCCAATCATGGCTCTCACACGAGAGAGGTCAGGTGCATGCTTTGGCCAATCAGCAGCCGTCAATACACTACAAGGGTGCATTGACGGTCTCGCTGTTCATTATGGGGCATTCCGCGGGCACTCGAATTTCCCAAGAACGCCCCATAATGTTTGGTATTCGCCGAATGGGTGAACACACAATGTTTGAGATAAATTTACGTTAGACTCGAACATTGGGCTCATCCCTAATAAGGAACAGGTGATGGGACAGGTGAATATATACCATCTTCCTTTGCAGGTGGTGTTTTTTTTATGCTTCTTTAACCACTTGCCGCCCGCCCTATAACAAATAGACGGTGGCAAAGTGGTTGCATAATCCTGACCGGACATCATATGACGTGATCAGGATTATGAGCCGCTGCGCGCCCCCGGGGGCGCGCATCGCGGCGATCTTTGTTGCGGGGTGTCAGTCTGACACCCGGCAACTACAATCTCGGTAAAGAGTCTCTGACGGAGACTCTTTACCACGTGATCAGCCGTGTCCAATCACGGTTGATAACAGTGTAAATAAGAAAAAGCCGGTGATCGGCTTTTCCTCACTCGCGTCTGTCAGACGCGAGTAGAGGAGAGCCGATCGGCTGCTCTTCTGACAGGGGGGGGGTCTGTGCTGATCGATTATCAGCACAGCCCCCCCGAGGATGCCCACACTGGACCACCAGGGACGCCACCAGACCACCAGGGATGCCCAGGACAAGGTATGCCACCCTAGACCACCAGGGATTCCAGTCAGTGCCACAATGGATGCCAATCAGTGCCCATAATGGATGCCAATCAGTGCCCACAATGGGCATCACTGATTGGCATGCATTATTGATTGGCACTGATTGGCATCCATCAGTACAATATATTATAATACAATGCCGCCTATCAGTTCCCATCTGTGCCGCCTATCAGTGCCCATCCATGCCACCTATCAGTGCCCATCCATGCCACCTATCAGTGCCCATCCATGCCCACCTGTGCCGCCTACCCATGCCCACCTGTGCCGCCTATCCATGCCCATCCATGCCAATTCGTGCCAGCTATCAGTGCCAATTTGTGCCACCTATCAGTGCCCATCCGTGTCGCCCATCCGTGTCGCCCATCCGTGCCACCCATCAGTGCCGCCTATCAGTGCCACATATCAGTGTCCATCAATGCCACCTCATCAGTGCCACTTCATTGGTGCCACCTCATCGGTGCCCATCAGTGCCGCCTTATCATTGCCCATCAGTGTAACCCCATCAGTGAAGGAGAAAACTTACTTATTTGCAAAGTTTTGAAACTGAAACAAAAAAAAAACATTTTTTTTTCAAAATTTTCGATATTTTTTTATTTGTCTAGCAAAAAATAAAAACCGCAGAGGTGATCAAATACCACCAAAAGAAAGCTCTATTTGTGGGGGAAAAAATGATAAAAATGTCATTTGGGTACAGTATAGCATGACCGCGCAATTGTCATTCAAAGTGCGACAGCGCTGAAAGCTCAAAATTGGTCTGGGCAGGAAGGTGTTTAAGTGCCTGGTATTGAAGTGGTTAAGCTAGAGCTACTTTAAGGCATAGTTTTGACTGTTTTACATTTTGAGAACAGTAAATATGATTCAGCATTGGGGAGGACATTGTTAACTACTCTAAGGGAATTCTCTGCAGCTTTTCATTGCCCAGATCCAGCCAACAATTGTTCAAGTCCCACAGCTTGTTTAGCGCACCATTCCTGAAAGGACTGTGTTGATGCTAAATAAGCTGTGGGACTTGCGAAACAGTTAGCTAGGTTTGCTCACTGAAAGACTGCAAAGTGTTTATTTAGCACATAGCATTCCTGCTGAGGAACTTAATAACACTGTATCTCTCTGTCACTTATTGTAAACCATGTTTACCATTTTTTTAAAAGTAACATAATCAAAAGCTATGTCAAAAAATGGAACTCCAGCTTCACGGTTTTAGTTTTTGATTGAGTACACGGCATAAAGTAAGGATTTTGCCAATGGGATTATAGACGGCAATAAAAGCCTGGTAGGATATCTTCCTCTTCCCCACACTGCTAAAAATGTTCTTTTTTTATTGCTGTTTATGTACTGGAGATATTTAGAGAGATGTACCCTCAGAGAAGTAAGGCTGGCCATACATGGCTCAAGTTTCAGGAGATTCTTGTAATTTGTCCAAAATTCGAGCCATGGGTAACCCTGCCGATGTCACCTAACTCAACGAACGTAAAGGAAAAAATAATAAATGCACATATTTTTGCAGAAAAAAAAAATTGCATTTATTATGTTTTCCAGCAGAAGCCTGGAAAGCATTGCACCCACAAACAGTGGATTGGGGGTGCAATGTGGGCTCTTACAAAAATGTTTTCTGGCTTTCAGCCTGTGCCCCTGTATGAGCTTTCTGTTTGAAAAGTGAAGGATATGTCAATAGACTACGAGAGCGTTCTTCAGCGCCCAAGTACAAGTCCATCCGCCGAAGTGGCAGCCACTGACAGTAGTAGTATTTTATTCATTCACAGGAAATTGTGAATGAATGATGTGACTGTGTGGTCAGAGCTCTCTCAATCAACATTGACTATTTTTAATCCTTATGCTGCCAATCTTAAGCCGACCTTACATGGACCGAAATTCATCCTGTTCAGCAGGAACCGGCCAAATTTTGATCATTGCACAGACTTGTGGGTTCAACCGGCTGGTTGAACAAAAATAAAAATGAATCATGTATGGCCTGCCTTAGTAAATAGATAGAAAGGTATTTTTTTATTGTTTAAAACTTTTTTTTAACTTTTTTTACATTTCTTCAGCTGCATCCTGGTCTTTGGCCCAGGCCAAAAAATGTCATACATCCCAGGAGTCCTACACTCACTGAGTGGGTTGGATCCCCTTTTGCTTTCAGAACTGCTTCGTGGCAAAGATTCAACAAGGTGTGGGAAACATTCCTCAGAGATTTTGGTCCATATTGACATGATAGCATCACTTAGTTGCTGGTGATTTGTCGGCCGCACATCCATGATGTGAATCTCGAGTTCCTCCACATCCCAAAGGTGCTCTATTGGATTGAGATCTGATGACTGTGGAGGCCATTGGAGAACAGTGACTTCATTGTCATGTTCAAGAAACCATTGGTTAGATGATTTCAGCTTTGTGACATGGAGAATTATCCTGCTGGAAGGAGCCATCAGAAGATGGGTACACTGTAGCCATAAAGGGATGGACATGGTCAGCAACAATACTCAGGTAGGCTCAATTGGTACCAAAGGACCAAAAGTGTGCCAAGAAAATATCTCCTGCACCATTACACCACCAGCCTGAACCATTGATACAAGGTAGGATGGATCCATGCTTTCATGTTGTTTACATTCTGACCCTGCCATCTGACTGTCACAGCTGAAATCAAGACTCATCAGATCAGGCAACATTTTCCAATCTTCTATTGTAAAATTTTGGCGAGCTTGTGTAAATTGTAGCCTCAGTTTCCTGTTCTTAGCTGACAGGAGAGGAACCCGGTGTGGTCTTTTGCTGCTGTATCATCTCAAACCATCTTGAACTTAACAAGGCATTTTTCTTCTCTACAGCTGCCACTCATTGGATATTTTCTCTTTTTTGGACCATTCTCTGTAAGCCAGAGAGATTATTGTGTGTAAAAATCCAAATAAATCAGCAGTTTTTGAAATACTCAGACCAGCCCGTCTGGCACAAACAACCATGCCACGTTCAAAGTTACTTAAAGTGGTTGTATACTCTTTTTTTTTTTACTTTTACCTACAGAAAAGCCTATAATAAGGCTTACCTGTAGGTAAAAAAAATATCTCCTAAACCTGTACGGTCTGCGCACAAGGGGATTCTCGTCTGAAAATCCGGCAGGGGCCGACCGACTGGGATGGAATCTCCTGCGCGCATGCGCGGGAGTGACGATATCAAGGCTCCGGCCACTCACAGCGCCAGAGCCGTGATATCCGGAAGAAACGCTGAGGGAGCATGTCAGCTCCCTCTGGGTGGATCGGGCCAGATGTCGGGGCCTCGTTCTAAGGTAAGTATTTCATAATGAGCTAGCATGCGCTGCATACTAGCTCATTATGCCTTTTGCTTTGCAGGTGGTAAAAAAAAAACATTAGCGGGTTTACTACGGCTTTAAATCCCCTTTCTTCCCCATTCTGATGCTCGGTTTGAACTTCAGCAAGTTGTCTTCACCACATCTAGATGGTGGCGCATTAATGTAGACACGAACAGAGCGATAGATGTGGACAGAGCGAGAACCAAGCCCCACCCTCGATCCTCACTCCTCACACAAAACACACAGGGCAGAAAAGAGGTGAACAAAAAGAACGGGAATCGCTCTCAGGTTAAGCCACGGGACCGATAGTGAGGCCGCAGCTTTCCATGAAGGAGGAGGCTTGGGCCACAGGACACTATATAAATGAGGCACAATGGCGTGTCACCCGAGCCCCGAGACGACGTGATATTTCACGAAACGCGTCGGGCGGTGTGACACGCTATCCATTGCCTCCGAATAGACCAGCTGGTGAAAGGTTATTGTGGTGGAGAATTGCGTTCGGCCGGCGCCTCCCACTGTGATACGCCTAATTGTGCTGTACTTTTGTAAGTGCATTTCTTATTTTATTCTATTTTTCTTAATAAAACGTTTTTACACTATTTGGAGCGTTTTTCTCCTCCTCTTTATGGTGGACCGGTCATTGTAAACTACTGGAGCCTGTCTGAAACACGATTTGGCTTATGGGCGGAGCCTATGGACGATTGAGGGATGCATATAGCCTGGCTTGATCTTTTAGAGCGTATTATTTAAGAACATCTGGTAAGGAGTTATTCCTCACTTCCGGTGGTGGTGCACTATAATACACGCTGAGATTTTGAACAGGAGACTGAGAATTTAAATTATATTTGACACGTGGTGGTCTCAGAGTTCTCACGGACTTCTAACTATTTGATAATTGGACACTTTTTTTATTATTTAGAGTTCTTCAGCTTATTTTTGCTTTGTATTATTGTTTTTCTTGTTTTATGCTGATGTATATGTAGTTAAGCAACTGTTTTGCACTTATTGTGATAAGGGTAGAGATGTTGTATTTTTACACCATTTATAACCGATTCAAAATGTGTTATTGCTGCTGATGCACACTATAAATTTCACATTAATATATATTTTTTTCAGGTATGAGGTATTGATATAATATCTTTTCGATATTGTAATATAATTTTGTATATGTTAAATTTCCCTTAGGGGAAGCACATAACCTAGGTTCATTCTTAGGATAGCGCGGTTCTTTCTTTGGGTCACGTACCTAATAAAGTAGTAGGTGCGTGTAATTTTCTTTCTTCATCTTCTTCATCTGGAGGAGGGGAGGAGGGGCTTTCTCAGCTAAGCACACCCTCCTGCTTGCTAAGGGCAGATGGATTACAGGAAGTAAATGCTTCATGAATCATCTACCCTTACTCAAAATGTCTGTGACTGTAAATCCTGGGGGGAGGATTTTAAAATGATTTTTCAAAAGAAAATAAGGCAAGGAGATATGGATGGATGAGTGAGTTTGCTTTGAATATTAAAAAGAATTAAATCAAGTTTTCAGTTTGTTGGGCTTACTTTAGTTCCATTTTAAAGTGGCAGTACAAAAATAATGATCAAATACACGAAAAAAAATAAGGAAGCATGCAAATACAAAGAACATGAAATAAAAGAGAAAATGGCGAAAACTACACTAAATACACACACAATCACTCTCTAAATAAAGAAAAGAGTGGATCCAAATTTTTAAGCAAATTTCACAGCTCAATAAGCAAAAATTACAGTTTTAATTTCTTCAAAATTTTGATGAAAATCCAAAGATTGCACTGCATTCCTGAACAAGCAAATATCTTTTCTTTATTTGTCACTGAGGACTGGAGTTGAAAATCCCAGATGTATACATTATATTTTCTTTCCCTTTTAATTCCCCATTAGTAGATCAATCTCTGAGGTCAGGTGGATGGATACAGATCTTTTTTTACAGTAATCACTACCATACATCCAAACGTTACTTTGGTCTCTCCCTAAAGCCTCTAATTGCCTTGATACATAACGAGACATTGCAAACTCTGCTGCCTTCTCTATCTATCAAGCGAATGAAAGCGCGGGAGCAGAGTATTGATCGGACAAAGATTTGGTTTCCACTTACACAATTAGTCATGAATGAATTTATACATGTGATGAAGTGGTGTTTGGAAAGGCCGGCCGATCAATATTACTCGAAGGAAGAGGTCGAACGACCCAAACATGAATATAAATCTTCCATATTGCCAAACATGTTAGTTTGCGTGCATAGTTTTCATTCGTACCATGGCGGCTCAGTAAGAGGAGCTCAGCAGAAAAAAAATGCCAATATCAATAAATCAGTGTCAATATTAAGTCCTGTTGGTGCAGCTCAATGTTTTGCCTTTATTATTTTTTTGTTGCTGTCTCTGTTAGGGAGTAGGGATGTGCTTCGTGTTCGAGTCGAACGTACGTTCGACTCGAACATTGGCTGTTCGTCCGTTCGGCGAAATCCGAACTCTTGGTCCGTTCGCGTCAAAATTCGTGTGGCGCGCACGGCCCACAATGCACTGCGATGGCGCACTGCATTGCTGGCTCATGATTGGCCAAGCATGCACTGTGACCCCGCATGCTTGGCCAATCGCAGCGCCAGCAGCGAGGAGAGCCATGATTGGCCACAGGCAGGATTCCTGTGGCCAATCATAGCTCAGGCTGTGTAGTGCACGCCCCACACTATATAAGGCCGCCTTTGAGGCGGCCTCGTGTAGTGTGTTGGCATCTGAAGCAGTGGGTGTTCTGTGTACCTTCAAAACAGTTACACACCGATCGTTTTTGGCTGATTTCCTATCTTGCTCTTGTGTAGTGGTTATTGTCTGTGCCCTGACCGCAGTATACACCACTATATTCACCTCACCTATATAGCTAGTGATCTATCTTTAATAACAGAGCTTGCAGTCAGTAGTGTTAGGAGATAGTGCGTGCTGTCTGCGTGCTCTGTACCCAGTACATACCGCTATAATCCACCTACATAGCTGTTCTCTATTTGAGCCCAATTGCCATCTGCAGGAGTTATTGGAAGTTGTGTGTGCCTCCAGCACAGCACAGTATACATCTGTATATACTCCTTTATCTCTGCTGTTTTCTGGTTATTGTCTGCGTGCCCTGACCGCAGTATACACCGCGATATTCACCTCAGCCTAAGGCCCAATTTTTCTGCCCCTGTTTAACAGGGGCGTTTAAGTACAATTTTTGATGCAATGCTTTGCAGCAGGGCTAATTCCAGCAAAAAAACTAGAGTATATGGAAGAGGTTGCAGTGTGGTGGCACCAGCAGCAGTGCCTAAGGCCAAATTTTTCTGCCCCTGTTTAACAGGGACATGTAATTACAATTCTTGATATAATATTTCACAGGAGGGCCCCTTCCTGTGCCCACCCAGAGTAACGGTGAGGACTTATAGTGTTGTGGCACCAGCACCACAACCACCAAAGGTCAATTTTTCTACCACTGTTCAACAATGGCATGTAATTACAATTCTTGATATAATCGTTCACAGCAGGGTGCTCCAGCGCCCACCAAGAGTCACTTTGAGGGCTTACAATGTTGTGGCAAAACCAACACCTTGTTCCGCCATTTCTGCAGAGCATATAGGGCAGGCCCCTACTTTCAAACATCCAACTTACAAACATCAGACAGCAGCAAGTGAGATGAAAAAAGATGGACGACAAAACAAATTATACAGGGGTGATAACCCTTCCCTATGTTTTCCAAAAAGCTTAAAAATAGTTTTTTTTTGACTGGAGCTACACTTTAAAAATGTACCAGTTGAAACAACACCCTCCCCTACAAAAAATTTATATACACCAATAGAGGATGTCCTGAGAAATACTACAAAATCTGGGACAGGTGGCTGCAGGAGTCTAGCACTTGTTCATAGCCTGTTTATGCACAATACATAGTAATGTAAATGACAGGTAGATCCTCCGGCCCATGGGTAGTGAAGAAACCCACAACACTGACACAAGGTACCTTTTTGCTTTATTTATTTCATGCATAAAATGTGATGTGACATTGAAGATTTGAGATGGTTATACAATTGTTATTTGACAATCTGTACGATATGTACCATTTTTGTAAATGTAATCTGTAACATGTAACATGTATGCACTGTAATTCGAAATAAACCTGGTTGATTTAAAAAATGTACCAGTTGAAAATTACAAACAGATTCAACTTAACACAACAAACCTACACAGTCCCTGTCTTGTTTGCACCGCCTGTATACTGCTGTTCTGAGTATATAGGGCCTGGGGGCCACATGCATTTCCTTTTTTTAATATGGGTACAGGGTTCCCCTTAATATGCGTACAAGACCCAAATAGGCTGGTAATGGGCAGGGAGGGCTACCCATGCCATTTTTCTCAATGATTTTCAACCATATTGCAGGAACCAGATATAACATTAAAACCGCAAGCAGTTTTAAATGGTGTTATTTCCGTTTAATGTCATTTTGTGCAGGGACTGTTCTAAACACGGGAAACACGTGGCACTTCACAGGCATACTACAGACACCCTCCAGGCACCATATTTAAAGGAATATTTCACTTTTTTTTTCACTTTAATCGTCATTAAAATCAGTGCTCCCGCCAAAACGGCCGTTTTTAAAACTTTTTTTTGCATTGACCCATGTCCCCTGAGGCAGGAGTCAGGTCCCCAAACCCTTTTTAGGACAATATCTTGCATATTAGCCGTTAAAATTAGCACTTTCCATTTCGAACGTTCGAGTCCCATAGACTTCAATGGGGTTCTAACGTTCGTAACGAACGTGGGGTCCGTTCGAAAGTTCTGGTGCGAACCGAACCGGGGGGTGTTCGGCTCATCCCTATTAGGGAGATACATTGTTTCAATTTGTTCTGGTGACCACCATCACCTGGAATGAAGGTGAGGGTGAAACACCAATTTAGAGTTGCCACCAGAACAGGAAAAATGGGGAAATTATCCAGTAGGGATACTTGTTCCAAATGCAACTGCCTAAGAAGGAATTTCCCTCATTTGAAGGTATTTCTATTCACCTCCTGTTATCTCTACAGTTTGGATGAGCTTGAGTTTGGTCCAAAGTTGTGTTCAGCCAAGCTTGGAAGGAAGTGGTCAGTGCCAACCCAATCCTGTCAGTCCTGTCAAGATCTACATTTCAGCCTCCCACACTATCCATGGGGTTCATCCATTTCTTTGGAACCATCTGTATTAATGATGGATGGTTGTAACCAACTGTTTACCAATACTTTATGTACAAGTCAATTTTAACCATGTTCTTTTTTCTTAATAAATTGTTATATTAATATAAATTTGGCCTAATCCTTGGGTGCCAAGACAGTCCTAATTTCTCTAATATGCCGGGGGCAGCTCTAGGTATTCTCTTCCAATATCCTACCATTCAGGATGATGGTACCTGCCTCCACCTCTAGATTAATCTGTTTGAGGCAACCCTCTAAATAATAGAAGTACATGGGAAACCACCTCTGATGATGCTCAGTGTGAGGGATTAAACACGGTAGGTGGTAACTACCACTGATGTCATTTCCTGTTGGTGGAGCGCATGGTGGAACGCACGTTGATGCGTCACTTCTCGTTTAATGACTCTGCTCTGTTTTTTACCGTTTTAGTGAGTATAACGGATTTTGCATGTGATGTTAAATAAATGGAATTACGCTATGTGGATCCCTTCTGTCGTTCCCTTTAAAAGTGAGAGTAAACCATCACCCTGGACCATTATTATTACAGTAAAGGAGCTGTTCAAGAGGAGGAATACACGTCACAGCAATCCTAGGAGTGCTACTGCTCAAAAGGAGTGGTCCCAGAGGAGGAATACAAGTCCCAGCAACACTAGGACAACTGAGTATCAAGCGCATATTGCTATCATCTCATATGTAAGAGTCCACAACTGTTGGTGAGTGAGTGAAGACACCGGAGGGGAGCATCACACTGAAAAGATTTTTCACTTCGGTTAAAAGAATAGCACATAGCACTACTAAGAGATCACACTTTTGTTAATTTCTGAAAGATACATGTGGCTACAGTATGGACTATTTTTGCATGTGTTTAAATTAATTTGTTATTTATGCATGGCAGTGCTTCATGTAACTATATATTAGACAGTGCTTTATGTCTCGTACACATGAGCAAAACGTCCGACAGAAAAAATCAGACGGAAGCTTTTCATCATATATTCCAATCGTGTGTATGCCTCATCTGACTTTTTTTCACGAAAATTCTGACAGAAATAGAACATGTTTTAAATATTTCCAACGGAACCACTTCCTATCGGGAAAAACGATCGTCCTGCTGTTCCGACGGACCAAAAATCACGCATGCTCTGAAGCAAGTCCGAGACAGAATCTATTGGCTACTGGCTATTGAACTTCCTTTTTCTAGTCCCGTTGTACATGCTGTACATTACCATGTTCTTAACAAGCTGACTTTGGTGTGATCATGTGTATGCAAGACAGTTTCAGCAGAATTCCATTGGAACTCCGTCGCAAAAACCTTCAGAGTTTATTCTGACGAGAAAACTGGTCGTGTGTATGGGGCATAATGCCGCGTACACACGACAGGACTTAAGTCCGGCAGACTTTCGACGGAGTTCTGACGGAGTTCTGACAGAGTTCTGACAGAGTTCTGACGGACTTTCCGAATGAACGGACTTGGCCACACACAATCACACCAAAGTCCGACGGATTTGAATGTGATGACGTATGACTGGACTAGAATAAGGAAGTTCATAGCCAGTAGCCAATAGCTGCCCTAGCGTCGGTTTTAGTCCGTCAGACTAGCACACACACGAGCGGATTTCTGGGTCCGGCAGAGTTCTGGCGGAAAAAATTGAAGCATGTTCCATTTCTAAAGTCTGTCAGACTTTTGCGAATCAAAAGTCCGTTGCAGCCCACACACGATCGAATAGTCTGCCGGAATCATTCCGTCAGACTTTTGATGTTGAAAAGTCCGGTCGTGTGTACGGGGCATTAGTGTTTGTTTGCAATTTTGAGGGTTCAGAACCTTACTAAAGCAGCAGCCTATTCTAATAATTTGAAGTGTATTTTCTGGTTTAATTGTTTCACATAAGTTGCTATCACACAGTAGAATAGCCATTTTAAAGCTCAATGTCCTTCCTAGATTGATGTACCTATTGCAAACTATCCCCATCAAGCTCCCCCCCTCCTTTTTTATATCTTACAGTCGCATGTGCAGGAAATTCGTTTGGTCTTATCGCCCCCGCCTAGATTGAGCTGGAACAAACTGATTCTCCCCAAAAGGATAGGGGGATTGGGCTTGCCAGATTTACAGACATATTATCGGGCCGTTCTTCTCACAAGAGTTGTGGATTGGCATGTACATAGCGCCAGTAAAGACTGGATCCGGATAGAACAGGCCTTTACTCACCTTCCCCTCTCGAATCTCCCATGGATTAAACCGTTCTCACTTCCCCCCATCTGCTCCACACACCCGCTGATAGGGCCAACACTGTTAGCATTTCGGGCATCTTGCCGGGCTCTAAAGTTAAACCCGGTCCCCGGTCCCATGACGCCATTGAGCGGGAACCCTGATTTCTTGGCAGGCATGGGTGATCACAACTTGAATGGCCCCATACATTCCCACACATACAGAGCACACAAATTTTTCACTAATGGAAACCTCCTTTCATTCACTGAAATGTCATCTAAATTCCCAGAACTCCACATACCATTTTACAAATTTCTTCAAATACGACACTTTCTGACCCATACTAAACCGAATATGCATTGGTATAGAGATTTTCCCCCTTTGAGTCCTTGTGCGGTAGTTCTGAGCCGCAGCCCTACCTGATTTCGAAAATTACAACACTATTCCATATGGATACTTCTCCCCTGCATAATATACAACGGATATGGGAGACAGACCTCTCCCACACCTTCTCCGCAGATGAATGGGGCGACATCTCTGAATTTATGCACAAGGGCTCAATTAATGTCTCCACACAGGAAAACAGATATAAAATATTCTCCAGATGGTATCGTACGCCCGATAAAATTCACAAAATCTTCCCACAAGTTCCCTCTACATGCTGGCGATGTAATTCGGCAGAAGGTACCTTTATACATATTTGGTGGGACTGCCCCCTAATCGCATCTTTCTGGCGTGAAATACACGCTCTGACTGCCAAAATTACCACCTATACTCCTGACTTTTCACCAGCGCAATTCCTGTTGCATCACACGTCTATCCCAAAGCGATCATATCATAAATCTCTTGTACTCCACCTAATAAATGTGGCCACTCAATGCCTCCCCAGACATTGGAGGATGGCTCATCCACCTACTGTAAACGAATGGATTCAACAAGTAGACCGCATTGAAGAAATGGAGAGGCTAATCCATCAGGCCCATGACAGACATGACAAGTTCAGTACCACCTGGTCTTGCTGGTCCCACTTTAGAAGTCAAGTAGTACATAATCACTCTGCAACGGTTCAATAGCTCTAATTGTGAATCATTCTAATAATGCTATGTTTGTCTACACATCCCATTACCCCCCCCCCTTTTTTTTTTTCCCTTTTTCTTTTTTCTTTTTCCTCTTCTTTCTTCCCCTAGATTTCCTATCAATAACCTCGCTTGATTTAGGCCCCGGATCACTGGGTTCTTCCCCATACTTACCAAGTTGGTCCTCTCCTGTCCACAGCAAGTTCCCTGTAGGGGTGGACGTAAGGAGATGAGACATGCCTTCGGGCCCTGGCCTTGTTTAGCCATCTATATAACTTCCCCTTGGTATGAAGTTTTTTTTTTTTTGTTTGTTTTTTCTTTTCTGATTTAGCAGTTAATTGCCTATTTCTGCTATGGTATTTCATGTTCTACTAATATTATATGCAATATATTGCTTATAGGTGACACATAACAGTATTGTCTATTGTTTATCAATTGATGGCAATTGTAAGACTTTTGTGCATATTGGTACTATGCAAATGCTGTGAAACTTACCCTATGTGCCTCATTATAACTGTTTTGTGTTATATAAAACTCAATAAAAAATTTCTGGAAAAAAAAAAAAGTTGCTATCACACAATTTAGAGCTTTTTATCATAGTGTGGTTTATAAAATATATAAAAATATATATAAAATATACAATTAATGGGAAACCATGGTTAACCCACACAAAAACCACAGGCACACCACACTGCACCCGCACTTTGGCCAAACCACAGCGCAGCAGTGTGACACAGCCCTAAAGGACAATTTGCTTGGAACCATAGGTGTGCGCAAGGGGTGTGCTGGATGTGCCTGAGCACACCTTAATCGCCCAATGTGGCGCAGATTCCCCCTGCTGATATTTCACCAAAGCTCCGAAAAAAATTATAAAAATAAATAAATAAAATTGTAAAAATAATAGAAAAATAAAATAATAAAAATAAAAAACTACTGACACAGTCTACTGCCCTACTGACACGTCCACTGCTCTACTGACACCATCCAGTTCCCTACTACATTTTAACATTTTTACATTTATTTTGTATATATATATATATATATATATATATATATATATATATATATAAGCGCATGTGTGTTTGAGTTTTTAGTGCAATAGGCTGCACACACCTATGCTGGGAACTAATGGAAAATGCAAGCAAATCTGGGTCTGAATTTCATAACATGTGCTGTTAATACGCAAAAACTGGCTGCGAAAATGCACCAATGATTATTTTCTGTTGTGGAGTGGCTGACAATCAGCACTGCTCTTTTGCCTACTCTTTATAAAGAGACTCCTATGAAAATTATTCCTATTCAGCGTAATGGTTTATTGAAAAAGATTGTCTATCATCTATTTTGCTCTAGAAATTGTTTCTCTAATTGTCTTATAACAAACTAGCTTTTTATCTTTAGATTCCTATTTACTATTTGGAGAGAATTTGCCATTTCAGGCTTTTCTACGTCTATTAAGCCATTCTTCTGAAACCCAATATAGGACACAAGTCTCGCAAACTAGTCACGTATGTGCATAAAAGAATCTCATCTTCTGAAAAGAATTAAATCCATATAATGGCTCCATACCTTATGAAAGTAATGCTTGTGCTTATAGCACAAAAGCAACAGTTGGTTTATAGCTTCACTAGTGTGTTGTTGTATGTAATGCATACTGTCTGGCAATCATATGACATAACGAGGTTAGTACATTTAAATAGATGTTCTGAAATGCTCACATTCCTACTCTAACCTCCTCCATTAGTGTGGACCTGAACTTAAGAAATGAAGATTTGCTGTGTTAAAGGAAACATCTAGAACTTTTAATTGTGACCATGAAATACCCTTGAAAATATTTATTTTGTCTGAAATTCCTCCAGAGAAAGAGCAGTGAGCTTCCTGGTATGTGAATGTGCCTAGAGACTTCTGTACCTACAGCCTCAAAGCTGTATGTCTGTGTTGCAAGATCTAAGGTACTGTTGCCTCTGACTGCTAGTCTCAAGAGATTTGGACTGAGATTTGGTGATGTCACTATTATGCTGCTCACATGCTATGACATGAGGAAGCAAAGCCCTGCTCTACCAAGGTGACTGAAGAATATTATACATACATGTATGTGACTTAGCGCATAACCTCAGTGATCCGTCTACTGCACAAAATACACAGATAATTATCTACCATATGTGCATAAAAAAACATTCATTTAAACGTGTTCAATAAATAAAGTGCATCAAATAAATAAAGTGCATCCAATAGTCCAATATATAAAGTGCACTCCTACTGGTAATAATAATAAATTGCATCCAGTATAGTCCAGTGGTAAAGTGAATTCATATAGTGCACTCCGCTACAAGCACAGATAAAGTGCTAATCAAATAAATATGTGCAAACTGCAAAACTGCAAAGTGCAAACAAGTTCTGTGCCAAAAATAGGAAATCCAAAATCTTGTGTCCATTCACTTCCAATTCCAATGGTTCGGAGTCTCCCGAAGTCTATTGCAGTAATAGGGATTGGTTGTTGGTTTAAAGCAGGGGTCTCCAAACTTTCTAAGCAAAGGGCCAATCAACTATTCTTCAGGCTTTAGTTTAGCCTGGAGTGTGGGCAGCTGGATTAGAAAACACCTTGGCATCAGTGGAAGTAAACAGTGCCTAATAATTGGTTTTAGTGGGTAGGAGTAGTGCCCTTTTGCAGGTATCAGTGGGAGAAATTATGCTTTATTGTTGTTAGGATCGGAATAGTGCCCTATCATTAGTGTCAGTGGGAGAAATAGTGCCCCATCATTGGTATCAGTGGGAGGAATGGTGCCCCATCATTGGTTTCAATGATAGGAATAGTGCCCCATCATCGGTTTCACTGGGAGGAATTGTGCCCTATAATTGATGTTAGTTGGAAGAATAGTGCCCCATCATTGGTGTCAGTGGGAAGAATAGTGCCCCATCATTGGTGTCAGTGGGAAGAATAGTGTCCCATCATTGGTGTCTGTCAGGGGAATGGGGCCTCATCATAGGTGTCAGTGGGAGGAATAGTGCCCCATCACTGGTCTCAGTGAGAAGATTAGTGCCCCATCACTGGTCTCAGTGAGAGGAATAGTGCCCCATCATAGGTGTCAGAACAGCCCTGGTGCCAAAGGCACGGTTGGGACCCCATGGGTCAATTATAGACAGATCAAATGAGTAAGCCCTTGCACACACGGTCGGAGATTCAGACGGAATGTGTCCTATCGGACCGTTTTGTCGGATATTCCGACTGTGTGTGGTCTGCATTGGACTGTTTCCGTCGGAATATGCGACGGACCAAGTTTTCCAACTTGCCGCTAAAATTTTCCGACAAAATGCTCCTAACGGACATACTCCGATCATGTGTAGCCTACTCCGACGGACAAAGTGCCACGCATGCTCAGATCAAATTCCTAGACCAAAGCTATTGGCTACTAGCCTGAACGTAGTCCCGTCGTAACGAAATAACGTCATTACGTTATGTACAATCAGATTTTCCGACAACTTAGTCCGACCGTGTGTATGCAACATCACTTCCGGACCTCTTCTGGAATTAATCCGTCGGAATTACTCTGACGGATTTGGTTGTTGGAATCTCCCACCCTGTGTACAAGGGCTAAGTATAAAAATGTATAATTTTATTATGAGTATAACAACATAAACAAGGTCATTGAATTAAATTAAATGACCTTGTTTATGTTGTTATACTCATAATAAAAGTATACATTTTTATACTTACTCATTTGGTCTGTCTATAATAGACCCATGGGGTCCTAACTGTGCCTTTGGCACCAGGTTTTTCTTTGTTCTTACTAAACTTTGGGTCGGGCAGACCAAATTTTTGTTTTATACACACCCCAACCCCTCCCTTCTCTTATACATCATTGGTGTCAGTGGCAAGAATGGTGCCCCATCATGGGCATCAGTGGGAGGAATAGTGCCCCATCATTAGTGTTAGTAGGAAGAATTGTGCCCCAACATTGGTGTCAGTGGATGGAATAGTGCCTCAAGAGCCAGATAAAGGCAAGCAAAGGGCCACATCTGGCATGCCGGCTGCCGCTTGGAGACCACTGGTTTACAGGGAAAACGAGGCTCTACCGAGCTTAAAAAAAAAGAAGTGCATGGTTTTGATTTTTACTGATGTGAGATTTTATATGGTGTATAAATAACATTCTTCCAACGCACACTCATGTTAATCTCCCTGCTCAGCGCATCTTCTAGTTTCCTCTTCCTAAGTGTGAGAATTCCCATAGACTTCTCCAGTTCTTCACATGCCCCAGGAATGTCCTGCTGTGGAGCTAGGATGTGGTTTTAAGCATTTGAGTCAGTGGAATGAAGGCAAAGAAGCCAAATGATCATTGTGTAGCACACTAGTTAGACAGCACGCTTACCACAATTGTCTCCATCTATTAGGTTGATGGAAGTTAGACCAAACCTTAGAATTTACCAATGTTGACCATTGTGACTCCATGATAGCATAATACAGTAATAGATGCGGAAAAGTGATATAAGAGAACCCAACAGATATAATTCCATCCAGCTGTATAGACCTAATTCATTGTAGACAGATCTGTGAATGAAAAATAGTCTAACCACTTCAGAACATTCTCTGTGTCTACCTCCCGAGGAGAACCATTCATTGGCTCTGCGAGACAGATGGGATATTGCTGACAGGTGACAAGATTAAACCCACCACTCCCTCCTAAAGAAATATTGGCAAGCTGTGATTTTTCCATCGAGATCACACGTGTCAGACGAGTCAGATTACCTGTGGCTAAGAAGGACGATGGTTGTAAGCGGGATCACAATAAAGCCTGCAGCAACTCAGGTGGAGTAAGGCAAGGCTCTTTCTTTTCCTAAGCTTCTTGTGGCTTCAGAAACCTGAATTAGGAATCTCATAATCTGTCCCCAGAGAGATGAAGAATGTGGGTGATTTAAGTTATTTTCAGTATTTTCCATTTTTCAATGACTACCCCTCAAACAGGAAAAATATGAAAATAAGTAGAACCGTCTCCTGCTAGTGCTGAGCATGACATTACAGATACAGCTGTAGACTACCTGTGGCTCTCCATCTGCTGTGGAACTACAAGTCCTGGCTTCTAGTTTGTAGGACAGGACATGCTGGGACTTAAACATCCGGGCCAGCTGGAGAATCACAGTTTGCTATTCTTAGTTTGAAAGGCTCATGCAGAGTGTAAAGGAGAACTCCAAGAAGAACCTCAAGTATAGTCATGTAAGGAGTACTATGCAAAAAAAAGGAAAGCAATGTACCCAGGTCTGCCTTTTGGTTTTCTTTGGTTATGACTGTGTTTGTCCCCTTGGCATTAGCTTCTGACCTGTTTCTGCTGGGTAAACCAGCTTTGACTCTGATTACTGTTGACTGTCTGACTATACTTTTGGACACCAGTTAAAGCAAGACTTCAGTCAAAATAAGAAGATAAAAATTAACAGCCCATTAGGTGCTCTTCACACTGGTGGCAGTGCCTACCACCCTCTGAAAAGAAATGTGTAGTGAATTACTTTTCAGAGGGCAGTATAGCAGTGGCTGACAGGTATCAGCAACCCTTCTATCTCCTGAAAGTCTGTTTTATTTTCTCTAAGGGGGGGATTTGGTATTAAAAAAATCGCACCCAGGCCCGTCACGACAGGACAGGCAAAACAAGCAATTGCTTGGTCCCTTCCAGGCCTCCGGATCCTGGAATCTCTCTCCGCATGGCCAGGCTCCCAATACTTAGGGACCATCTCTCCACCTTCTGAGCCATCCTTACCCAGGGATTCCTTTGAATATTCAGGCCCCGATCTCTGCCCCTCCGCCCACTAAGTTCTAGAACGTAGATGGCGAACCTTGGCACCCCTGATGTTTTGGAACTACATTTCCCATGATGCTCATGCACTCTGCAGTGTAGTTGAGCATCATGGGAAATGTAGTTCCAAAACATCTGGAGTGCCAAGGTTCGCCATCACTGTTCTAGAACCTTCCTTCAGGGAGTTTCCAGAAAACAAGGGAAGGTGACAGAGACTCAGCCTGCAGAGCCTGCCAGCTAACTGAACAATTAACCCTGGTTCCATTGGTAACAGTGGAGCCCAAGTTAATTTAAAGAGGAAGTAAACCCTGATGAGTTTACTTCCTCTTTCATTCGCTGCAAAAGTAAAGCATAATGGACTACTATGCATCGCATAGTAGTCCATTATGTGTCACTTACCTGACACAGGAGCCAGCGATGTCACCGATGTCTCCTGTAGTCCGGCGCATCCATCTTCTCGGTGGGGTCTCGCTGCTCTGCCGCTGTCATTTGGCGAAGCCGCGATGCGCACGGGAGCCAACACGCGCGGCATCTTCGTAGTTGACGATGCCATGATCAGTGCGGCTGCGCCGCTGTCTACGGTGCATGCGCCGTAGACAGCGGTGCCTGTCTTTCGGCAAATATCTCCTAAACCGTGTAGGTTTAGGAGATATTTCTTGGACCTATAGGCAAGCCTTAATCTAGGCTTACCTGTAGGTCAAAGTGTGTTGTAAGGGTTTACAACCACTTTAACTAAACAACTATGTTCACAGGGGGTGCTCTGCACAGGTTTTCAAAATAGTATAAAATCATCATTGCCTGCAAGCAGCATAAATACCAACTGTATCATCTCCTATTGTTCCTCCTTGTGATCAGTATGCTGAGGGACTGGCCAAAGGCTGCAGCATTAGGAAGAAGATTTGAGCACTGGCTACTGAGGCTTTTAGGTAAGTAAAAGTGCTTGATATGGGTTCCCTGTGTTTTGAAAGGTCAGGTAAATTCCCCGTGTTTTTTTTAGCAGCAATGAGAAACAAAATAATTTGTAAAAATTCCTTGATTTTATTATCCAAAGCACAAGTTAAACATCATTGGGTGCAAAATATGTTTAAAATATGAGCTCTGGTGTACAAAGTGCAGAACAGTTTCAGGTAGAGGAAGGTACATACATAATTTACAATTCCTTTTATAAAGTGATTATACTATATTCAAATAGATTTCCATAACATTTAATTCATATGACCATATGACATACACAATAGTTCCGCACTTTGTACACCAGAGCTCATATTTTAAACATATTTTTCACTCAATAATGTTAAACTTGTGTTTTGGATAATAAAATCAAGGAATTTTTTTAAATTATTTTGTTGCTGCTAAAAAAAAAACCCACGGGGAATTTACCTGACCTTCCAATTTGATAACGGGGTGTGCAGCTAGCTCAGATTCCCCATGCGCCCAACCCCCTCTTTTGTGGGTTCCCTATGTATTTAACCCTCACAGTGTGGGGGATCCCCACAGGAAGGGTATTTTTATATTTTCCCCCAGAGTTTAGCTTTAAATGATAATGACATTGGCTGCATGCAGTATAATTTATGAAACAATTAGACTTTGCATATGATAACAATCTTGCACCGACGTTCTGTTTTTAAGCCGGTGACCGAAAAACATCCAGGCTTTCCCCTTAGGCTAATTTTGAGATTAATCCTAATTAAAAGTCAATGATAATTTTACACTTTTTATGTGTAACACATGCTTTTGCTTTGTATTAGTATAGCTCGGTACTTTATTATGAAGGTATTGGTATATGTGGTGGCATAAAAGGAATTCATCTGAATATTTCTGTCAATTATAGTTAGATCTAATAAGCAATCCACTGTGTGCATAGGGAACCTCACTATCTAGCACCCTAATGAACTTTCTGTAAATTAAAAGACAAAGGTCATTTTTTTTCAGGATATACAGTAGGACTTCAAGCTTTCATGTGCTGCAACTGAGCTCCCCCACTGGCACTTGCCCTTCTAAGGTATGCTGGTGGTAGGAAAATGAAATGCACTGTTGTGTAGTGGTGGATCACAACTGCTTTTTAACTTATTCTCCATGTTGAAGTCCATTCACTCATCTGAGTACTGCACTGGCATCTAGGGAACACCTGCAGGGTACACAAGCAAGCCCCAACCAGCACTCACTAGGATACTTTCCAAACCTTCCTAGGCTTAGTTGGCAATGAACCCCACTACAGCATTAATGCAAAGGGGCACTTCCAGAAGATGATCCTACATAGTTTAGAGGAAGAAAGAGCAGTCCACCATTCCCCATTGTGGAGTTACTTGATTCAGCTTGAGTACTGCACTGGTCATCTAGAGAACACCTGCAGGGCAAACGACCCAGACCAAACCAGCACTCACTAGAATACTTCCCCACCCTTCCTAGGCTTAGTTGACAATAAACTCCACCATAGTGGCAGGGGCAGGCTGGCAATTAAAGTATAACTGATAGAGTTGTAGGAGTCGCTGGTGAATGTAGACCTATTTCTCTATTTACAGCACACATAGTCAGGCACCTAGAAATTGTCTCAATCTTACACTGGCTCCCAAAAACAGTCTAGGGATTTCTTTATTTGTTTTTTTATTGGGAATGATGAACTGGCATAGGAAGCATGGCATACCCTAATAGATTGTAGAACTGAATAACCTGCAGACTCCTCAACTTTCTGACTGCTCAGTACAAAAAGGAAAGTCCCACAGGATCTCTATGCTGATGGTGACCTGTACTCCTTCCAGAGTCTAAAAGCTACACATAGTCACTACTCATCTTCAGCACTGGGGTAATTTACTCACATAACCACAGGCTCATCAGTTGCCCCTGGCCGATATCCACCAGGCTCTTCCTAGTGAGGGAGATGTAGACTCACACAACCACAGGACAGCTGGATGCTTTCCCACCAACTTCCTAATGGAGCTCTTCAGTGAGCTTCTCCAGACTCAACGTGATCCTCGGGCTAAAGTTTGCAAATAGCTCCCCCCCCCCCCCCAGTTAAATCTAGCTGGGACCTTAATGTATTCCTGACGACTTTGTCTAGAAATCTGCTCCAGGAGTCTCCTTCAGCAGGACTGGACCCAGGAACTCTGCGCCTTGCTGCTCAGGCCTCAGACAATTTATAGGTTCTCTCACTACCAATTAGATACACCTCTCCAGGGATTGGCTGGAGTAACAAATCTTCAGGCTGCATGCTCTGTTCTTCCACTCACTATGATTCTTGAATTCTTTAGAAGACAGGGGAAAGTAATGGAGCAGCAGCATGTGAAAAACACGGAGCAGCCCTAATAAATCAACCTCTGATTACAGTGGAGCCAACTAATTGTACCTTGCAGTCCACTCGAGTTTGCAACAGAGAGAAGAAACATAAAACCCCTGTCAGGTTTTTATTGCTGTCTGTGCCCCTGTTAGGGGAGATTCATCCTTTTTATGTGTCTGGTTTACCATTATCATCAAAAGTGAAAGTGAGAGAAAATCCCACATTTTCGGTTGCCACCAGAACAGCAAAAGAGGAAAAATCTTCCAATGGGGACTCTAATTCTGGTAACCGCCAGGGATTTCCTTGCTCTATAAGGATTACTTTCTGTTTTGGCTATGTGACAGGAAGTGAAGGGAAATCTCCCAAATGGAACACAGATGGCAAAAACAAAACAAAAAACTTGGGGGTCATAACCCTACATTATTCTATCCAAACAGTAAGAAAAAAAAAAAGTTTAGCATTTAGTTGTATTTTAACCCCAACAACTTGTAAGCTTTTTAAAGGCAGCTTTACATCTATTTTAAGTAAACATTCAGAACTGAAACATTTTACACATTTTGGAAGAGTGAGCTAATTATGCATTATAGAACAAGTTTAACATATGTGTTAATGTGCTCAGCAATGTAAAGGTGTGTAAATGGTGTAGTCACACATTTCGATATGTATGTGCGTTTTCTGCTGTGTTAAATTTGGTGTCATTCTTTAAATGCTCACAGTATAAAGGGTGGAAACTTGTCACAATGACTGTGACAGGTAACATAAAGGGGCATGCCGAGCACTGGAAACATTTGTTAAGAAATATGACATCTCCATAAGCCCTTGTACACACGGTCGGAGATTTCGACCCCCCCTATCAGACCGTTTTGTCGGATATTCCGACTGTGTGTGGTCTGCATTGGACTGTTTCCGTCAGAATATCCGACGGACCAAGTTTTCCAACTTGCCGGTAAAATTTTCCGACAAAATGCTCCTAACGGACATACTCCGATCATGTGTAGCCTACTCTGATGGACAAAGTGCCACGCATGCTCAAATCAAATTCCTAGACCAAAGCTATTGGCTACTAGCCTGAACGTAGTCCCGTCTAACGAAATAACGTCATCACGTTGTGTACAATCGGATTTTCCAACAATTTAGTCCGACCGTGTGTATGCAACATCACTTCCGGACCTCTTCCGGAATTAATCTGTCGGAATTACTCCGACGGATTTGGTTGTCGGAATCTCCGACCGTGTGTACAAGGGCTTACTTTAACCATTTGGTAAAAAGTTGCTGCTTTGTTCTATTAAATATGAAACCCTATTCTAAAGCAAACAACAAATAATTATACTCATCTGGGAAAGGTTGCCATCACTATGACTTTTTAGTTTTTTGCTTCTTTTTTTACTGCATTTTACAAGAAAAGTACAAATTTTTTTCACTGGACACAAGTGCCATGATTCACTTTTTGGTGTCACTTTGGCATTTTCACTTGCTGTATCATATTTTTATTATTGTACTGTGATTACAGATTGTGCTCCCTCTAGTGGGCATCTGTGTTTGGTTCACTCTGTATGCCTGTCTGATTAACCACTTGACCTCCAGAAGATTTATCCCCTTCACGACCAGGCCATTTTTTGCAAAATGGCACTGTGTTTCTTTAACTGACATTTTGGCGGTCAAGCGACACCGTACCCAAATAAAATGTATGTCCTTTTTCCGCACAAATAGAGCTTTCTTTTGTGGTTCTTCTGTGGTTTTTATTTTTTGCGCTATAAACAAAAAATATTTTTTTATTTTCTTCTATAAAACCTATCCAATAAAAAAATGTCTTTATCAATGTAGGTCAATATGTATTCTGCTACAAATTTTTGGTAAAAAAATCCCAATATGTTGATTGGTTTGCACAAGTTATAGCGTCGACAAACAAGCAAACAAGGATATTTTTATTTATTTATTATTATTTTTTTATTAGTAATAATGGTGGTGATCAGTGACTTATAGCGGGACTGCAAACATTCTGACACTAACTGACACTTTTGAAACTTTTTGGGGACTAATGATACCAACACAGTGATCATTGCTAAAAATATGCACTGTCACTGTACTAATGACACTGGCTGGGAAGGGGTTAACATCACGGGCGAATAAAGGGTTAATGCGTGCCTAACCAATGCTTTACTAAACTGTGGGAGGTGCTTTTACTAGGTGTGTATATTCACACACTTAGTAAATCTGCCTACAATCTCAGCCACAGTCTTTCTTTTAAAATGGTTAGATTACTACAGCAGAGGCATGTCTAAACTGTTTTTTTGAGCCACCTCACTCCTTCTCTGTGGCTCCTAGTGGTTGTAGGGTAAATACTTCAGGAATTGTATTGCATAGGCATGTCAAATTGAAGTTCTATGGATGCATGTGAAAGTGCTAATTTGATGAAATATTGTATGGTGATCTCTCTGTTAATTATTCTGTCTGTTTGTTTCTGTGTCAGATCTAATTACTGTGTAGCTCTCGCTTGCATATCACAAGAAAAGACCCAGGGATTGTGAGATATGTGGTTTCTTCACAGGAAGTGTCAGTTCTCACACTACAGACAGAGGTCATATATTAACCTGGGCAGTGCAATGCCTCATGCCTCATGATTGAACACAAATAATTCCAACAATAGAATGTGAAGATTTACTCTACTATAGCTTGTGCATACAGGGCAACTAATGACACTACATTATCGATGCACATTTTATGCAGGTGACAAGAACAGGATGAAAGTAGAATTCCTTTAAGTAAGTGCCACACTTAGTATTCCTAATGTGGCCCACACTAGATGCAATGGGGGGGGGGAGGTTTACTAAAACTAGTGCACTCACAATCTGCTGGAGCTGTGCATGGTAGCCAATCAGATTCTAATTTCAGCTTGTTCAATTAAGCTTTGGCAATAAAACCTGGAGGCTGATTGGTTTTTATGCACAGCTGCATCAGAGTTTGCACTTTCCAGTTTTAGTAAATCAACCTCAATATGTCTCATTTTAACATGTAATTCTGTCAATTCTACCCACTGTTTCATCTGAGATTTAATTGCCTGGTATAACACAACTACTGTTCATCTCTAATAAGCAGGATGCAGAGCATGCGTATGGAATGAGTTAATATGGCTGCCAACTATACAATTCAAAATTGTGTATGGAAACAAGGCTTTTAAAATTATTAATTGTAATCTGCAACATAATCTGCATGAAGGAGAAGGACAGTGAGATGAGGAAGGACAGAGGGAAGGACAGAGAGAAGAAAAAAGGCATAAAGAAGATGGACAGAGAGAAGAGGAAGGATAGAGAACAAAAGAAGTATAGGGAGATGGACAGCGAGAATAAGGACAAAGAATAAGGAGAAGTACAGGGAGAAAAAAAGAAGGAAGGACAGAGAGAAGGACAGGCAGAAGAACGATAAACCAAAATAGAATGACAGAGAGAAGAGGAAAGGAGGAAGAGGAAGAAGGGCAGTGAGAAGGACTGAGAGAAGGGGAATGTCAGAGAGAAAGACAGAGAGAAGGAGAAATACAGAGAGAAGAAGGACAAAGGAAAGGAGAAAAACAGGAAAAGAAGGACGGTGAAGAGGACATAGAGAAAAAAGAGTGTAAAGAGATAAAGAAGAAGGGCAAGAAGTAGTAGAACAGGAGAGATGGAAAAGGACATAGAGAGGCACAGAGAGAAGAAGATGGACAGAAAGGAGGAGAAGAAAAGGGAGAAGGGCAGGGAGAAGGAGAAGGTTTAAAGGAAGATAATGCCATGTACTTGAATGGAGGCTAAGGTGACGAGAGGGCTTCCCTTGCGGCTGAGTGCAGAGTACTCCTGAAGGTGGTGACAGAGGGTAATATGCCTGAAGAAGCACACATTTCCAATGGTAAAGCTGCCTGATGGTTGCAGGAGAGAGGACAACTGGGAGCATAGAAGTAGACACAGCAGATGACTCTCTGGAAGAACTGGCGGATATGGATAGATGGGTAAAGCAAGAAGTGAAGTCAGAAGCCAGGCCTGGGGGTCAAACACAGGAAGTCAATCAGGAGCAGACGCAGAAATGTGCCCAGGATTAAGCCATGGTCAGACACAGGACGTGAATCAGGAACAGAGGCAGGAGCAGGTTCATGGAGCAAGCCAGGGTCAGATCCAGTAGAGAAGCCAGAACAATCAGGGGTAAGCCAGGTCAGTAACGGGCAGAAGCACATGGCACAGGAACACATGATGATAAAAGACTGATGATAATTCAGCAACTGCTGAGGAGGACTGCCGTCCTTATATAGGCTACTGGGTACTGGAAACGTGTGAATTAGCAGTCATACAGCGCATTTGCATATTTTTCAGGTCTTTTCTGAATCCATCCCTGACAGACAAGAACAGAGAGAAAGAAAAGATAAATGAGTAGGAAAAGGAGAAAGATAGGGAGAAGGTATAGGGTAGAGTTAGGAAAAATGTGCACAGCTCATATTGTGTGCGTCCAGCAACAATCACTGCAAGTAATCATTGGCTTTGTGGATAGCCATGAATAGTTGTGGCCGCCGGTGACCAATCATTTGAGTGGAAGATTCCTATACATGCAATTTGCACTGGGCCAAATGGCCCAAGCAAATGTAGCGTAAAGGTGAAGGAGTAGTATACAGAAAAAAAGGACACAGAGAAGAAGTAGAACCGAGAGTTGAGAGAATCAGAAGGCCAGAGAGAAGAGGACGACCAGGGATAATCAGAAAGGACAGAAAGAGAGAAGGACGGAAATGAGAAGGGCATGGAAAAGGTGAAAGACAGTGAGAAGGGGAAGAACAACGAGAATGAGAAGGACGGAGAGAAGGAGAAGAACATGAAAAAGGAAAAAGACAGGAGGAAGGAAAAGGTCAGAAAATGAGAAGGTCAAGGAACAGGTAAATTAGTAAGAACAGAAGAAAGATGGTTAGAAGGAAAAGTGAATGCTGAAAATGAGGGCACAAATAAAATACAAAATAAAAGGCAAAGGGTGAAGGACAAGGTGAAAGAAAAGGGCAAGTAGAAGGTGAAGGACAAGTAGACGTAGAACTGGTAGGAGGAAAAGGGTAGGGAGAAGGACAAAGATATAAAGGAGGAGAGGGACAGGGAGAAGTAGAAGCATGGGAAGAAGGATGGGGAAGAGATATGGAAAAGGAATGCAAGAGGAAAAAGGAGGACAGAGAGAAAGATAATTATTTAATAAATGCCATCTGGTCTGAATATCTTTGGTCACACAAGTCTAAAGATCTTTAGATCCAAAATAGAACACCAGCTACACACAGAGCACAAATTTCAAGATGACAAAAAGAACAGTGCAAGCTTTATTCTTTAAGTTGATTTGCAAAGTTTTCAGGTTTACCTGCAATATGGCTTTAACTAAGCCACATCATTTAGCAAATTAGAAAGCACACCGATTTTGATCACAATGTGCAAGGGAATCTGGTTTGTGATAGATGGCCTTTTGTTCCATTAGCAAGTCACACAGTAGTGCGGTACTGAAAAATAAAATAAAATAAAAGAACAACTTTTGGCTGTTGAAATGTTCATGCATAAGGAAGAAAAATGTTGAAACAGAACAGAACCCTCCCAATACCCTTTTGTACCTCTTTAAAAAGCCATTTTGCCGACATCTTTGCGATCTTTTATGCGATTCCTCAAACAATACCTTCCCATAAAATTAAAACACAAAATAAGCAGCTTTACCTGAACAAAAGATGGTGCATACATTAAATATTCTCAAACATTCTTCTGATTAATAATGTTTAATCCCTAATCTGTGCCGTTCATTGTAATAAAAATAAGGCAGCGAAGGGCATTCAAAAAAAAAATTATCATTTGTTAAAATGCAAAACACTATCAGTCTATTGTGGCTTAGGGTGTTGACTTTAAAGTAAATCTTAAAAGAAAATTGAAGGAAACCTGTCATAAAAAAAAATTAAAAAATGGAGGACACAGTTCACAAATACTGGACTGCCATGCCTGCCATCTTGATCCAATTATTTGAGTCACTGACCTGACATAGATAACGATTTCTGATATTACTTTCCTGAACTAAAAACAGACAGGGAGCACACAAGCCAATGCTCCAGCAATTTTCGAATGGAGGTCGGCAATAATATAGAGGGACTGTCCCTGATTTGGAACAATGTCCCTCTGTCCCTCCTTCCTCCTCATTTATCCCTCATTTTGGTCTGATCTATAGAGTTGTATATAAAATGAACTTTTTATCTTTTATAAAGTTTTTCTCAGTGCTAAACCTTTCATCCAAATTATAAATTGCTGCATTTGTAAATTTCAATAGCTAGTATAAAGAAATAGTAGGGGTAAAAAAAAGCACTTGTGGGTTTAACAAATCTTTTTTTTTTTGTTTGTTTGTATAATTCTCCTTTAACCACTTGACAACTGGGCACTTAAACCCCCCTCGTGACGAGACCAATTTTCAGCTTTCAGTGCTCTCACACTTTGAATGACAATTACTCAGTCATGTAACACTGTACCCAAATTACTTTTTGTCCTTTTTTTCCCACAAATAGAGCTTTCTTTTGGTGGTATTTGATCACCTCTGAGTTTTTTATTTTTTGCTCTATACATGAAAAAAGACAGACAATTTTGAAAAAAAAAAATAATTTTTCTTTGTTTCTGTGATAATATTTTATGAATTATTAATTTGTCTTAATACATTTTGGCCACAATTTATACTGCTACATATCTTTGGTAAAAATAACCCAAATTGGTGGAGATTATTTGGTCTTTGTGAAAGTTAGAGAGTCTACAAGCTGTGGTGTAAATCATACAAAATTAATCACATTTGAAGTACTGGTACTGGTCTCATTTCTTGGGACCCAAACAAGCCAGGAAAGTACAAATATCCCCCAAATTACCCCTTTTTTGAAAGTAGACATTCCAAAGTATTTAGTAAAAGGCATAGTGAGATTTTTTATGTTGTCATTTTTTCCCACAATTCTTTGCAAAATGAAGATTTTTTTTTTCACAAAATTGTCATTGTAATAGGTTATTTCTCTCACTTGGCATGTGTATACCACAAATAATGCCCCAAAATACATTCAGCTACTCCTCCTGAGTATTACAATACCCCATGTGTGGGACTTTTCCACAGCATAGCCACTCAGAGAGGCCCAACATGCAGGAAGCACCATCAGGTGTTCTAGGAGCATAAATTACACATCTAACTTGTTGACTATCTATTACACTTTTGAAGGCCCTGGAGCACCAGGACAATGACACGTGACCCTGACGTGGCACTGATGACAGATGGCACTGATACGTGGCACTGATGACACGTGACACTGATGTGGCACTGACCTACTCATGGCCGCTGCAGCCGTTCTTCTTTCCCTCCTCACACGCTGTCTGCGTGAGGAGGGAGAGCCGGCGATGAGAGATGATCTCATATGTTTACATATGAGATCATCTCTCGTTGGACATGCCGATTGCGCTGTAAACGGCCACTGTGATTGGCCATTTACAGCAATCTGTGACTGGCGTGATCTGTAACACGAGCAGCACAGAACTTCTCCAATGCGCACTCGCGGGAGCGCGCATTGTGGAAGAAAACAGGAGGACGTCCAGGGACGGCCTCCCAGCAATTGGCGTCAACGCTGCAGCCGTCTTTCGGCTATAGCGCAGACGCCTAGTGGTTAAGGCTCAATTCACAACAATGCGTTTTTTCATGCTTTTTGCAGAAATGCAGGACTTTTTTTTATAACATGGGTTCCTAAGGAAAACGTTCACATCAATGCATATTTGTGCCTCTGTGTTTATGGAAGGGGTTAGGAACTTTTTTCCTGTAGCATGCAGTGTTTTGCATGTAATAGACTTTAATGGGCCTGCATCTAAAATGCAAGCACTTCAACAAAAAAACAGTGTGCCCCCCCCCCCCCCAAACCATATCTGACCCTTTGGTCTGTTACATTGTACCCCTACCCATTCACCCAAAAAAAAGTAGTGTATTGTGACACAAAACAAATTACAGGTTTTTGACATGTCCTTTATTAAAAATGTCTTCTTTCTCTGGTCTTCTTCTTCCTCCGGTCTTCTTCCTTAGCCACTGCTGCCGCCGACCCACTGAAAATAAAAAAAAGCGATCATCTTCTGACTGGGTCCCGACATTTTTTTTTACATTCAGCTGTCAGCAGGGAACCCACTGACAGCTGATGACTCATCGGCTGTTAAGGATGCGGCGGCCCGCTCCTTACAACCCGGCAATATACAGTGAATGTAAAACAAAAAAAATGCCTGCAATTCAGTAAAATCAAGGTAAAAATGCAGTAAAAAAAACATGTGGAAAGCACAGCAAAAAGCACTGCAGATACCCTCACAAGTAACATGCATAGATGTGATGTCACAGTCACAGAGGATGCTGGGACTGTGACATCATAATGGGCGAGGACATCACCCGGCGATGTCCCTATATAAGTCGCTGCATGCCACGTGCCTGTCATTGTGGCCAGAGACAGCGACGAGTCAACAGCTCAAGAAGAGAAGAAGAGAAGAACAGAACAACAGAAGAGAAGAAGAGAACAGAAGGCGGCGACAGAAGACCGGGCCACCGCTTGTAAAAGAGCTAGAAGAAGGCGCGGAAGCCTAGCAAGAAGAACCGAAGAGGGGGACAAGACCTCCGAAGAGGGGGACAAGACCCCCGAAGTCGGAAGAAGACCCACGGATGGCGGCGGTGACAAAGAAGAAAGCTGGGCTCCTTCCGCTAGTGAAAGAGCTAGCAAAAGAGCAGAAGATAGCAGAGGAGTCTGGCAAGAAGACCCCCGAAGATGGAAGAAGACCCCCACAGCTGTGCAATAAACTATTTTAACGCTTGTGTGTTGTGTTTTTTTTTACATTTTTTTCACAGGTGAATGGGTAGGGGTACATTGTACCCCATACTCATTCACATAGGGTGGGGGGCCGAGATCTGGGGGCCCCCTTATTAAAGGGGGCTCCTGGATTCCGATAAGCCCCCCGCCCGCAGACCCCGTCAACCAACGGCCAGGGTTGTCTTGTCAGCATGGGGACAAGGTGCTTTGGGGTGGAGGGTCCGTGCGGTCCCCCCTTCCCTAAAGCACCCCCCATGTTGAGGGCACGTGGCCTGGTACGGCTCAGGAGGAGGGCCGCTTGCTCGTCCCCACCCCCTTTCCTGACCGGCCGGGTAGCGTACTTGGATAAGGCTCTGATATAGACCTGGGGGGGACCCCACGCCGTTTTTTTTGGCGTAGGGATTCCCCTTTAAGTCCATACCAGGTGACGGGTCCAGCGACGCCTCCTTCGCTGGTCCCGGCTACCTGGAGCCACGCTCAAAATGAGCGGACTTTTCTCCGGGCGGGTATAGTCTGTTCATTTCAAATAGCACACACGGCCACGGCGGACATATTTAGGTGCAAAACTACTTTCTTAGTCCGCTAGACTTTTGGGTAGAAAAAGTCCGCCAGAGCCCACACACGGGGGGATTGTCTGGTGGACTTGAGTCCGCCAGACTTTTCCACCGGATTGTTTGATCGTGTGTACGCGGCTTTAGTGTCTCAAATTAACATGTTTTTTTCTTTCCTTGCTCTTTTCCAAGTCCTGTTTTGTTGACCAATAAAATTTGCAGCACATTTTTATGTTTTATGTGTTTTGTTAATAATTTGTTTTGCAGATGCGTGCTCAATCCAAGTAATGCATTTTACAGTCTCTCCCTCCTCAAACTATTTTCATGCAACAGATTTCCCAGCTGCAGCTTAACTAGGCTGATTGGCATGGCAAAACAAAAAAAGGTGTGATTTATCTAAAAGCTACTTTCCTGGTGCCTCCATGGTAGCATATGCACGGATTGTGTGTATGCTGCCATCTATAGGCACTAGGAAAGGAAAAATACAGAGAGGTAAGTATTCAATTTTCCATTTTAGAGCAGTAGTTCTCAGCCTCAGTCCTCAAGTACCCCCAACAGGACATGTTTTGGGAATTTATCTTAGCTAAAATACCAAGCAACTGACTCTGATTTAAAGTACCTGTGCAAGATTAAGGTAAACCTGCAAACATGTCCTGTTGGGAGGTGAAATCTGATTGGCCAATCTCTGTACAACACGATATTAAGGCAAAATAGGTAATAGGAAGACGCATTTGAACAATTAATTCAAAATATAGGAAATCAAACAGGCTCTTGCACTAAATCGAATTTATTTAAGATCTAACTGATTGCAGTGTATAGTCTCCTAGATCAAGTTCTGAAAATATAAATATATTGGGTTTAGAAATACATCTCTGTTCCTTGAAATGTATTGAAAGATTTGGGTAGGGTAAAAAGAAAATAACACATTTCAAAGATATATTAGAAGTGATAGGAATGAGATTAGCATCAAAAGGGTTAATTAACTGAGTACACCTACTAATTTCCTAACAAGACACATCCAATGAGATGAAATTAACCAATTGTATTGGGCGTGCGCTATTATCAATGAGAAAACCGCGGTTAACCTAGCGCCAGTTGCAGTTTACATATGCAGTTATCTATTATCGTTATTTGTGCCTCAATGTGCGCTGGTTCGCACGTTCAATTAATGACTTTTCCGGCTAACCAATTAATGTATGAATTGGTGCAGTGCCTTCTTCTTAGTAAATCACACCCATTATCTGTATTTTGGAGAGTCTAAAAATGGTGACTGGCTCCCCTCGTATTTTTTGAGAGTTGGAGTTGATAGGTGCTCCAAGTTAAGAGCATTGATCACCCAGCCATGGTGCCACATGTATATTCTTATCTGGATATTTGGAAAGAAAGGCAAGCATAACTTATTTATTACCTTTCATTTATTTTCCTATCGTGTATGGCACCTTGGAATACCAACATGATGCTCATATAGGCAGATAAATGACAGAAGCTCACCCTACCTCTTTAACGACACACCATAAATGTATATCTGCCTTTTTGTGTCTTCCAGGCTCTGTAAAATGTCAGTCACTTCATCTTGGGAAATCATTGTCTGGATCAGGCATCTCAAGCTCAGTTTCTTGAGCAGAATGAAGAGAAAAAAAAATCCATATAAAACCGAGGAGAACATACAAATTCCATGTAGACAGTACCCCAATAATGGCAAACGAATCACATTCCTCAGCTCCAGGCACCACTCCTCCACAAACCCTGACTTCCGGGTGCAGGCTTCCAGCAATCACTGGTCGCTCTTCAAAAAGTTTAAATAGGTTTAGAGAACTTCTGTAATTTTTTTTCTGTCATACTGGTCTTCCAAGGTACCATACATGATAGGAAAAAAAATTATAAAAAAGTAATAAATAAGTCATGCTTGCCTTTTATCAAAATATCCAGATAAGAATAGATGTGTGGTACTATGGTTGAGTAATTAGCGCTCTTAACTTGGAGCACTGGGGTCTTGGTTTTAATATGCAACTGTAAGGGAAATATAGGGTGCCTCATGGATCTTTACAGTATGGGTGAAGATAACACATGAACGCATGGAAATGGCACTAAGGCATCTCCTCGGAGAGTAGAAGCAACTCTGGCATAACAAGAAAGTACAGAAAATGTGTCTCTAGGGGTACAGTATGCCAGCGACACACAATTTAAAAACACTTAAGCCTCATACATATGATCTGATTGTTGACCAACAAAACCATGGAACTTTGTCCGAAGGGCGTTGGCCCAAATTTGTCTTGCATACACACGGCCACACAATTGTTGGCCAACAATTACGAACGTAGTGACGTACTACGTTTTTTTTCAGCTCTTTAGCGCCACCCTTTGGGCTCCTTCTGCTAATTTCGTGTTAGTAGAAGTTTGGTGAGTGTTGATTCGCACTTTTCTTTTCGCATTTTTCAGTTTGTTTCTGAATACCCGTTCATCGACAAGCCATGTTGCGGAAACGGAGGAGATAACGTGTTATTTATTATTGGCCTTGGAGTTATTGCTTTAACATAATTTTTTTGGTTGAGTAATGATTTGATTTGGTATATAGCAGTGATGGCGAACCTTGGCACTCCAGATGTTTTGGAACTACATTTCCCATGATGCGCCACTACACTGCAGAGTGCCTGAGCATCATGGGAAATGTAGTTCCAAAACATCTGGGGTGCCAAGGTTCGCCATCACTGGTATATAGTCTATATTTTTGGATGCATAGAATGCACTTTTTGGTTAAGTTATATTGGCAGCATGTCTAATTTTATTTGTTTTCTTTTATTAATGCACAATAAAAAAAATTGTGGAGAATAATACTTGGCTATGTGTTTTACTTTAAATGACAGTTTGGGAGTAGGCAAGCCCTTTTTAAAAAATACAATGTAAAATTAACAAGGGACACCAACACAGTTGTATCTTTGATCTTAAAAACTACAGGATAATGGTTTTCTGGTAACTTGCCCAAATATAAAAAAAAAAAGCATAATAATATTATTCTTGATGTCATTAGAAAACAAAATCCTTTGAAAATTTGTTTGCAATAACTCCATCAGTATCACCAGCAAAGCAGCTTCATTATTATCCCATTAAAGAAGAAGAGAATTGTGCGCTGCATTTTGAGATTTCATAATTTGCCCGCGTCACGAATGTTAATTCTCCATTACGAACACTAGTTTACAAGACCGACCACTTCTGGCTCGTCCTTATTTCCGAGCATGCGTGTTTGTACTTTGGACTTTTGTCCGACAGACTTGTGTACACATGATGGGAAAATCCGACAACACACATTTGTTGGCGGAAAATTTGAAAACCTGCTAGCCAACATTTGTTGGTGGAAAATCCGACAACAATTGTCCGATGGAGCATACACACGGCCGGATTTTCCACCAACAGCCTGTCATCACACATTTCCCCTCGGAAAATCCGATCGTGTGTATGAGGCTATAAAAGAAGGTGATGTAAAATAGGTGCATCAAGTTTGTGCATTCCTGGTGGGGCTCCTGCTGATATCATTCCAACTCCCACTGCTATCCAGGAGCTAGAGGGTGGATAAATTAGCCTGGCCAAGATACTGGTCCTCCTTGTAAAGCACAGGAGAAACTCTCTGTGTTTTGGTTGTGCCTAAATAAACAGTATTGAAGGTTTTATATGGTGATTGGCTTCCCCACCTTTTTATTTGAGAGTTGGAGTTGACAGTATGTATTCAAGTTACATATCAAAACCAAGACCCCAGTGCTCCAAGTCAAAAGCACTAATCACATTGCCATGGTGCTACACGTCTATTCTTATCTGGATATTTGGGGAAAAAAGCATGACTTATTTATTACCTTTAATTTTTTTTTTCCTATCATGCCTGGCACTTTGGAATACCAGCATGACGTGCATATAGGCATATAAATGACAGAAGCTCTCTCGACCTCTTTAACGACACACCAAAAATGTATATCTGGCTTTTTGTGTCTTCCAGTCTCTGTATAATGTCAGTCACTTCATCTTGGGAAATCATTGTCTGGAACAGGCATCTCAAGCTCAGTTTCTTGAGCGGAATGAAGAGAAGAAAAAAAAAAAAAAAAACTTCAAGTGTTGCTCCACTGGGAGTGTACACAATAATATCTACACACAGCCTGCCTCCCAGTCATAGACTTGACAGTTGTTGCCTATGGGGATATATTAAATGGTGGAGATAGCCTGACAAATATTCTGCTTGACTTTTCCCTTACCATTCACAGGACAAGTGCGACTATGGGGATTACAAACGCCTCGTCTATCCCAGTATTTATATGCAACATGTACTTTATTTTTCTTCACTAAATATGCACAATCATTCATTCTAGCCCTGACCTCGGCAGAGGTGAAATGTAATTTCATATTTGGCTGAAAATATTTGTAGGAGGGAAAAAAGATCACAGCTCAACCTGAAACAGAGTTGGGAGCTTGGAACAAACTTCAAACATGCTCATTTTTCTATTTAAACCAAGATTTTAGTCTTATTAATCTTTACATGTGTCAAAACTTACACCGGTAATAGCCCTCGAAACTATTAAATTGTGTTTGAAACCTGTCTCGTACTCTTAATGCTTTTTTCCTGTTTAAGAAAGCTTTCTTTTTTTTTTTCATGCCCTGCAAGTCGAAAGCAACTTCAGGTAACCTGTCAGGACTCCGGTGAACTGCCAATCTGTGAAGAGTTAAAGAGGAAGTAAACCCTTACAAACCACTTTGACCTACAGGTAAGCCTAGATTAAGGCTTACCTGTAGGTCCAAGAAATATCTCCTAAACCTATATGGTTTAGGAGATATTTACCCGAAAATAGGCACCGCTGTCTACGGCGCATGCGCCGTAGACAGCGGCGCGCAGGCGCACTAAACGCGGCAGTTCCAAGAATGGAGCTGCCGCATTTGTCGACTCCTGTGCACATGCGCGGGAGTGACGTCATCGCGGCTTTGCCGAATGACAGCGGCGGAGCTGCGAGACGCCACTCCCGTGCGCATGCACGGGAGTGACGTCATCGCGGCTTCGCCGCTGTCATTCGGTGGAGCTGCGAGATGCCACAAGCAAGATGGATGCGGCGGACTACAGGGGACAGCGGCGACTTCGCTGGCTCCTGTGTCAGGTAAGTGACACATAATGGGCTACTATGCGATGCATAGTAGTCCATTATGCTTTACCTTTGCTTGGAAAAAAAGAGAAAGTAAACTCATCAGGGTTTACTTCCTCTTTAACACCAGTTGGGTTACACAGCAATGGCGCTAAATTCGGGAAAACTGTTTTTCTTTTGGATGTTTCATTTAAATTCATAGTCAAGTCAGCGTTACTAAATCATATTATTAAATTGAGTTTAAAAAGCACACTTTTCTTCCTGTAAGTAAAAATATGCATATTCCTTGTGTGACCGATAGTCGAGGCTGCAGAGTCACTGCTTGGAGGGGGGAGCTGAGCGGCTCAGTCACTGCTGGAAAGGGGGAGCAGAAGGAACTGAGCTGCTCAGTCACTGCTGGAAAGGGGGAGCAGAAGGCACTGAGCTGCTCAGTCACTGCTGGAAAGGGGGAGCAGAAGGCACTGAGCTGCTCAGTCACTGCTGGAAAGGGGGAGCAGAAGGAACTGAGCTGCTAATTCACTGCTGGGAAGTGGAAACAGGGGGAGCTAACCTAAATAACGCTAGGCCGCATTCACATTTTACATGCCCTTTTGCCCTTTGCACGTCACAATTTTTGTACATTCACATAGGGCAGCCAATTATTTTCAATAAGCTTCCCTACGCACAACAAACGGGGAAAAGTAGTTCATGTACCTTCCAGCTTTGTGCATTTTTCATCTGTGTTTGCATTGTTTGTCATGCATTTTTACATGCAACATATGCGCAACCTTTTTGCCACATTTGAGGGGCTACTAACAATGTATGGCAACGCAATCGAAACTGGATTTTTGGGGGCTTTTTGTAAATGTGTGCAAAATTGGGTGTAGCACCCTCTAGTGTGCCAGGTGTAAATAGGTTTAATTGTTAGTGTAGGAAAATTTGGTCTGAGTGAGAGCCAGGCCTGGGTTTAACCACCTGACATCTGTGCTATGGCCGAATGACGGCCACAGCGCGGATGTGAATTCCCGGGAGGCCATCATATGAAAGCCTCCCCTGTGCAAGCTCCCTGCTCCCGGAGCGAGCTGTGATCACCGAGTCACTGAGGCTCGGGTGATCCCCGATCTGATTAAAGGGCTGGTCCCGACCCCTTACCATGTGATCGACTGTCAGCCAATGACAGCTGATCACATGATCAAAACAAAAGCTCAGTGATCGCTTTTTTTTCCTCCTCGTGCTGACAGCAAAGGAGAAAAAAAAGCCGATCACTGGCTCACCTTAAAGGGACATCGGTCCCGAAACGGAAGAGGCAATTATGCCTCATAATTGCACCCTGAAAGTGCCCACAAGTGCCACCTATCTATGCCCACAAGTGGCACCTATCAATGACCACCAGTGGTGCCAATCAGTGCCACATAGAAGTGCTGCCTATCAGTGTAACCGATTAGAACCCATCATTGCCACCCATCAGTGCCCACCACTGCCACCTATTGGTGCCCATCAGTGCCACCTCATCAGCGTACATCAATGACGGACAAAAATTATCCGTATTAAAATTTTATAACAAAATAAAACATTTTTTTTTTAAATTCTGGCTTTTTACATTTTTTTTAACAAAAAAAAATCGCACAGGTGATCAAATGTGGCCGACAGATAGGGGTATCTCTGCGCCAGCCAATTAGATAAATAGAATGAAATATTGCTGCATGCACTAAAAAAGGTTAATCAAACCCAAAATCACAGAAATATTTATATGGGATATGTGCTGTGCAATGTAAAAGAAGGAGAAAGAAGACAAGAAAGAAAAAGAAAGGGGGGAGAGAAGGAAGGGCGAAAGGGAGAGAAAGGGGGGGGGGGATACGGGGAAAAGGGGGTGGGAAAAGGGAAGAGAGGGAGGGGTGAATATGGTGATATAAGGTTGAGACAATTTAAGGTCAATGTGACATACACCTGTGAATGTACTTTTAGCATTACTCTATTTTGTAATATACACTCCTTTCACTAAAAGAAAAAAAATTAATAAAATGAAATGTGACATCTATCAGTGAATATTCATGCGGAGCTATAACAGGTATAAGGACATAATTTTGTGATCTTAAACAATTCCCATACGGGTTATTGCCATATAAAGTGCATAACATGTGATAATCCAAAAGATATTAAAAAAGT
Source organism: Lithobates pipiens (assembly GCF_037356315.1). NCBI lineage: Eukaryota > Metazoa > Chordata > Amphibia > Anura > Ranidae > Lithobates > Lithobates pipiens. Next base: position 294,747,322 of record NW_027507785.1, read on the forward strand.
GCAAGTGCCAAATATAAATGATGTTCGCGCAATCAGTGCAAGCAATGTGTAAGCTTCACAATAAATGCAATATACAAAGTGTCCGTGAAATCCATATAAATAAATTGTGCAAAACTGAAGATGACCAGAGGTATCCCAGGAAAAGTTCTGGTGCTCTTAAATAGTGCGGAAATGAGGAAGCGTGGTTCTCTTTTCCTTCACTCCATTCAATAAGTAGATGGGTGTCCCCTTACCTAACTGCTGTAAGGTTACAGCATGAACATGGGTTTTTTAAAGCCTTTCTGTGTCCCCAAATGGGGTGTCCCCGGGACGGTTTCGCTAGATTCACTTGGGACGTATATGTGGTTTCTTTTTTCCCATCAAATACAATGGATGTACCTCACAAACAGCAAGAGGGGTGCTTGATAGTGCAGTATGTTTAAAACTGGATATTTTATTAAGGTACCATAAAAAGAAGGTACTCACATTTAAAAACAAATAACTAGGCAGAGAACAGAAACGAGCGGCAAGCTCGTATATGTCACTTCCTGTATCTCGTTATTTCCGACGCGTGTTCGTCACAGTCACGTGACTTCATCAAGGAATAAAATGAGTGTATATTACAAAATAGAGTACTGCTAAAAGTACATCCACAGATGTATGTCACATTGACCTTAAATTGTCTCAACCTTATATTCCCATATTCACCCCTCCCTCTCTTCCCTTTTCCCACCCCCTTTTCCCCTTTTCCCCTTATCCCCTCCCTTCTCTCCCTTTCCCCCTTTCTTTTTCTTTCTTGTCTTCTTTCTCCTTCTTTTACATTGCGCAGCACTATCCCATATAAATACAGGTGATCAAATACCACCAAAAAAAAGCTCTATTTGGGGAAAAAAAAATGATAAAAATGTCATTTGGGTACAGTGTTGGTTGACCACGCAATTGTCATTGAAAGTGCATCAGCGCTGAAAGCTGAAAATTGGTCTGGATAGGAGGGGGATTTAAGTGCCCTATAAGCAAGTGGTTTATTTGGGTCAGGGTTGAGTGACTCGGGGAGGCTGGATGATTCAACAGGCAGCATCTTTGGTGCCTCCCTCTGCTTTCTATAAATTTTGAGAAGCTTCTAGAAGCAGTGGGCCGAAGCTAGGATGAGCTGCTTGAAGTATTGATGGGGGCCCCAGGCAATCGCCAGCAAATGGGCTGGCAGGGGGCAGGCACCTCATAAATGCTCATAGGTCATGTCAGCAGAAGCAATCAGGTGGAAGATGGAGATGGAGTGCTGAGGAGGTTGTTGGTGGTCCTTGTGGGTGCCCCCCAGTCTGGGGGAGGGTGATCTCAAGCCTAGAGATCGGGTGCTGTAAGGACTCTCTACAACACATGGAGGAATCCTATCCTAGAGGCATAGGAGCAAGGAAAGGACAACAAGTGACAGTCAACACATCTGGGAGATCACCTGAGGAATCAGCCAGGTGGGCTAGTGAGTGTTTCACTTTGGAGAGGACTGTGGAGAGGTTAGCCAGGAGAGCTAGTGAAAGGGGCAGCTGCAGCCAGGAGTGCTGGCAGTGCCTGTAAAGGTGGTGCTGGGATCAGTAGCCATGGGGATGTATGCTGGATGTACACTATAATGTGCTACATACTTAAAGGGGGCTTTGGGTTCCTACCTGTAAAGGGCTGTTTCTAAAAATCTGACTGAGTGCCTTTGTCAGATCCACAAAACAGAGTGCCAGCTGGAGTTCTGCAAGCAAGTTAATGCTGGAGGAAGAGAAGGGGTTTAAAAAAAAAAAAAAAAAGCACTGGACTGTTCTCTGATTCTGGAGTGCCTGTGAAGATTTGTGTGCCTGGCTGTGCAGGGTGGGGGATCCCAATCTACTTGAGGCTTAGGGGGAGAGCTACATTTGATTATAAATGCATTCATAAAATGCTAAAATGTGAATACCGCCTTAGGGCCTCTGCTCTGGACTTTGAGGGGTAATTGTTCCACAGTGTCTGCAGCACGGTCAGTGAGGGCTTGTTTTAAAGCACATTTACTAAGTGTTAAGAAAATGTAAATGCTTTAATGTTTATAGCCTGGTTGTAGTTTTTATAAAAACTAGAACCCTGCTAAGCACTGTTTACATACGCACTGTTCATAATAAAATAAATGTTCATTGCCCCCTATTTCATGAGTATGTCATAAGAGTGTAGTGCTACCCCCACAAGGGCCACTCGTTTTGTGGCCCAGGTTCCATTCTTACTAGTGCAGCAGTAGCCAGGCAAACAGCAACTTTATTTTTCTCAGGCTCATAAAACAGTCTAGGGGATGCCTTTTTAACAGTACATTGCAAATTAACTCAGATGTGGACTAGAGAGCTGTGGGATACTCCAGAACACTGAAAAATAATATGAGGACACTATCCCCTTAGCAGCAGCATCTGAGCACAGTCCACCAAGCATTAGGACATGAACTGGACAACACTGGAACACTATTGGCAATGTCCCAAGCCAGACAAGCCTTGAATGAATTTAGCAGGGATAAGCAACAGCACAGTACTCCCGGCACTTGGATGTCCTTTTTTTCATTGGACCCTAGGCATAGATGTCTTCCTCAGACCCAAGCAGGCAGAGTTCTCTGTGGCACCTCCAGATGTGATCCTCAGTGGCAACCCTCTTTTGTTCCCCAAGGTCTGGTAGACAGATGGGCCCCCTATAGACAAGCACAGCAGTAGGATGGCCAGGGAGCGTAGGTACCCCCCTTCCCCGACTGGGAACCTCTCCGACTGGAAAAGAACAGTGCTCTCAGGTGTTTCTGATTATTTACACACACCCCAACCACCATCTGGACACACCTCCTCAGGGATTGTCTGGAGCTCCATAAATATTCAGGCTGCCTGTTTGACTCTCCCACCTGCTGTATTATGAAAAACTCCAGAAAATAGGGGGAAGCAGTCAAAACTGCAGCCCGTAGAATCCAGAGCAGCCCAAAGCAATTGCACACTCTGCTCTGCTGGTTACAGGAGAGACAAAAACTAAATTTGCCTGACCAAAACCTAGCAACCTAGCAGGAGGGTGCTACATCAGGCAGTGGTAAGGATGGTGGCACATACACAACACGACTTTACCTGACATTCAGTGACCCTTATACAGGATGGGATAGACAAGACAACACATTATTCAGAGGATTTGGTTGAGGAGATTATATAGGTAGCCTGCTGCAATCAGGAACAAAGAGAACGTTGTCAAAAGGTTATATTTAGCACTGCATTTTCTTTGTATAGGCGGGATTTCTTTTTTCTTTTTCTTTTTCTTTTTTTTTTAGTAAAGATGAACATTATCTTTAAATCTATTATATATCACATTTGTCTGAAACTTTTTACATACCTCCCAGACTTGCACAAACTTTTATTTTTTTTTCTACTAAGTATAAAAAAGTTCTGAAACTTTTTCTTGAGGCCAAAAACTTGTTTTAAAAAAATTACATCTAAGGTAGCAATAAAAAAATAATTCACCAAAAGGATATGATGGTCCTCTTTTGTTCTCATCTATAACAAGGTTACTGTACGAAAACATACATAGGTTTCATAAAGAGAACGGCAATGTAACCTTCCTACACTGTAGCAAATGAAACCAAAATGAGAATTGAATTTGAGGACTGGAATTTAATTTATCACCCATTCTACAATAAAATAAACCCCAGCAGGTCTACAACTTGCTGTACAACAAATGTGTTTGATATATAGAAACTTTAAATCAAAATTGCCCTTAGCGTTTAGGGATGCAAATTTTATTCGGCTAAATTCCGGTAATAATATGTTTATGCAGCAGTTTTCCCTTAGTCGGGCATATGACACTGTATAATTATACAAGGAGATCATATTTAATAAAAGAAAAGTATTGTTAGTCAAAGTGTACTTATAGTGTAACCAAATAAAACACAGGTCCGTTTACTTTTATCCTCTCTAACTCTCCAACTTCCCTTCTTCTCTTTCTTTTTTTCCTAACTCCCCAATTTCCTTTTTTTTATTTCCTATTTTGTTTCCATCCTTCCTTCCCTCCTTACTTCTCTCTTCCTTCCTGCCTCTCCCAAGCGTACTTATAGTGTAACCAAATAAAACACAAGTCTATCTACATCTATCCTCTCTTTAGCCCCATACACACTATCAGATTTTCTGCTGATTTTTTCCTTCAGATTTACCAAAACCATGTAGTGCAAGGGCCTGCCTTATTTTATACAAATTGAAACTCCTAAGGTTTGACCTCATATTATATGGTTTTGGTAAATCCGAAGGACAAAATCAGCAGAAAATCTGATAGTGTGTATGGGGCTTTTCTCTCCTTCCTTCTTTCTGTAGCACCCCCTAGTGTGTGTCACAGGTTAGTATAGGTAAACCATACTCTGACTCCTATTTAAGCTGGTGAGTCTTAATTGGGTCAGGGTTTACTAGATTTCAGGGTTGGGTGACTTATCCTGGCAGCTCTCTGGTGCTTCCCCTTAGTCTAGAAGTTTGGAGAATATTCAGTCCTTTCCATGAAAGATCTCCTGGAGTTAACTGGGTGGGCTGGTGAAGAGTCAGTTGGGTGGACTGGTGTAGAAAGGCAGCCACATGGGTTGGCAGTGCCTGAAGAGGTGGTGCTGGGATCAGTGGCTGCAGAGGAGAAGATATGTGCTCTTTCACTACATCTGAGCTACACTTAAGGGGCTGTGAGTTCCTGCCTGTAATGGGCTGTTGCTAAATCTGACTGGGAGCCTGTCAGTTCATCTCAAGAGTGATTCAGCTGGAGAAATCAAATGTTTGTGCTGGAGGAAAGAGGAGAATAGACTGTATATAGATGTATATAGGAAGTTGTCCCTGAAGTTTGTTGAAGAAAAGTGGGCATCCCATAACCTCCCATCCCTACCCAAGTTATTAACCATCTAATAAATAACAAAAAAATCAAAGCCATGAAGATTCGACGAAGCAGTTGCCACGAGCGGACATTTATGGTCAAATGCTCCGCCGTTAGGCTATAGAAAAATTCTAATGTTGGTTAACTAGTAATAATAATTAATAAATATAATTACCGTATTTATCGGCGCATAACATGCACTTTTTCCCCATAAAATCAGGGAAAAATCACGGGTGCGTGTTATACGCCGATCCTCCGCAATTTCTTGCGATTTTCAGCCGCCTTGGGCCCTTCTCGGCGGCTTTCGGCAGCCTTCGGCCTTTCCTTGGCCGCCGAGTGCGACCTAAGGTGGCCGACAGCCGCCCAGTAGGGCCGAAGGCGGCCGAAAGCCGCGCAGTATGGCCGAAGGCGGCCAAAAGCCGCCCAGTACGGCCAAAGGCGGCCAAAAGCCGCCGAGTACAGCCGAAGGCGGCCGAGAACTACTGGGCGTCGCCGGGATACACAGGGCATCTCGGCAGCGCCATTTTTAAAAATAAAAGCTGACAACAATGCACAAGGCTCCAATGATGGACAGGCTGCCTGACGGACAGGCTGCATGACAAGGCTGCAATGACGGACAGGCTGCATGACAGGGCTGCAATGATGGACAGGCTGCATGACAAGGCTGCAATGAAGGACAGGCTGCATGACAGGGCTGCAATGATGGACAGGCTGCATGACAAGGCTGCAAATGACACTGACGAGGCTTCAGATGGACACTGATAAGGCTGCATTGATGGGCATTTAAATGTAAGTTTTTTTTCCTTAAATTTCCCTCCTAAAAGTTTTTTTCCTTAAAATTCCCTCCTAAACTTGGGGTGCGTGTTATACACCGGCGTGTGTTATACGCCAATAAATACAGTATTACTAGTGTCATACAACATTAGAATTCTACTATAGCTTGTAGGCGGAATATTCAACCGGAAATGTACAATTGCGGCATCATACAGTTTAGCTGCTCCGTCGAATCTTCTTAGAACATTCGACAGACACCATAAGCCATCAAAGACAGATTCAACCGTAATTATTTCAGATTTTTGAACGAATGCATTTTTTAACGAAAAAAAATAAATAAAAGCTAATTTGGGGGTAACTAACTAAATTTATTTTTTGGATGAAAACGAAGAAAATATTTCAGTGTACACATTTCTACTACATATGTCAACAGGCACCTCCACCCATGGCCTTTTTCTAGAACTTTCCTGCTCAACAAGTTTTGGACCTGCAAATCATCAAGGGAGAAAACATAATAGAGAAGGAGAGGAAGAGATGGAGAGGATGAGTAAGGGAAACAGAAAAAGAGAAAACAGAAAGAGAAGAAGAGGAAGAAAAAGAACGAGTGTCAAAAGGAGGAAGCAGGGGAAAGAGATGAAGGGAGAGAGAAAGGGAGGTGGGCTGAGCAAACATAGAGAAAGTTAAAGAGAGAAAGATATAGGAAACAGGGAGAGGAGAGACAAATAAAGGGGGAAAGAGAAAATGGGGAGAGGAAGAGAAAATAGAACAGGGGAGAGAAGGAGAGGAAGAAAAAGAGGAAGAAGAGAAAAGGGTGCCAGTGGTGTAGCGTAGTAGACTTTTCCTTACATTTCGGTTCATTGTCATTCGTGAAATACATAATTTCGTTCTGTTATATTCGTTATGTTACGTTAGTACGTTTTCGGATAATTAGTTATTTCTATAGAGTATTGACATTCATTATACTGAATCATGTCGAATTCATTTGTTATATGAGCTATAATTTTGTTGGTATTCATTGAAATTCGATATTTATGTATGTATATATATTCGTGATAATGATTCGTAGTTTGGAAAGTCGTTTGTTTATTTAATTTATTAACACACACAATGACAATATCTCTTCTCCTCGGCTCAAATACAATACAACGCCCTTCTCACTTCTCACTTAGTTCTCAGGAATGCACTTTGCCAGTAATCCAACCTCCAGCACAAAATTAATCAGCTGATTGGACTGTAAGATTTACTTTGAGTTGACCTTTTGTTTCATTAGATATTTAACCAATTACCGAATCATGTCAAATTCATTCGTTATAGCCGCTATAATTTCTTTCGCATTCGTTGAAATTGGTTATTTTTTATTCGGACATTCGGATGCATCTGAATGTCTGAAAGATGCAAAATTAGGCCGAATTTCGATTCGAGTGTGTAGCATTTTTGCCTAAGTATTAAAAAGGGTTGCTGGTTCGAATCCCAATCCTGACTGGAGTTTTCATGTTCTCCCTGTGCCTGTGTGGGTTTCCTCCAGGTACTGCAGTTTCCTCCTACACTCCAAAGACATGCTGGTAGGTTAATTGGCTTCTGTCTAAATTGGCCCTAGCATACAGTTGCAAAAAAAGTATGTGAACCCTTTTGGAATGATATGGATTTCTGCATAAATTGGTCATAAAGTGTGATCCGATCTTCATCTAAGTCACAACAATAGATAATCACAGTCTGCTTAAACTAATATCACACAAAGAATTAAATATTACCATGTTTTTATTGAACACACCATGTAAACATTCACAGTGCAGGTGGAAAAAGTATGTGACCCCCTTGGATTTAATAACTGGTTGAACCTCCTTTGGCAGCAGTAACTTCAACTAAACATTTCCTTTAGTTGCAGATCAGACGTGCACAACGGTCAGGAGTAATTCTTGACCATTCCTCTTTACATAACTGTTTTAGTTCAGCAATATTCTTGGAGTGTCTGGTGTGAATCGCTTTCTTGAGGTCATGACACAGCATCTCAATTGGGTTGAGGTCAGGACTCTGACTGGGCCACTCCAGAAGGCGTCTTTTCTTCTGTTTAAGCCATTCTGTTGTTGATTTACTTCTATGCTTTGAGTCGTTGTCCTGTTGCAACACCCATCTTCCGTTGAGCTTCAGCTGGTGGACAGATGGCGTTAAGTTCTCCTGCAAAATGTCTTGATAAACTTGGGAGTTCATTTTTCCTTCCATGATAGCAATCTGTCCAGGCCCTGATGCAGCAAAGCAGCCCCAAACCATGATGCCCCCACCACCATACTTCACAGTTGGGATGAGGTTTTGATGTTGGTGTGCTGTGCCTCTTTTTCTCCACACATAGTGTTGTGTGTTTCTTCCAAACAACTCAACTGTGGTTTTATCTGTCCACAGAATATTTTGCCAGTACTGCTGTGGAACATCCAGGTGCTCTTGTGCAAACTGTAAACGGGTAGCAATGTTTTTTTTTGGACAGCAGTGGCTTCCTCTGTGGTATCCTCCCATGAAATCCATTCTTGTTTAGTGTTTTATGTATCGTAGATTCGCTAACAGGGATGTTAGCATATGCCAGAGAGTTTTGTAAGTCTTTAGCTGACTGTCAGAGGATCAACAGACTTCAACGTTGGTGCTTCCCTGTGCGCCTGCAGGGTAGACCAGCGCAGAGGCGCACTGGGGTGCGCGATATGGCGGGTTTGCACATCACCTGAGCAGGCCTATAAAAGGCAACCATTTGCTCTGTGTCTTTGCTGGTTTGTCTCCTCAGCTCACCTGTGTTCCTCTGCTTCCTGTTCCTGTTTACCACTTCCTGTTGTGACCCGGATTGCCTTAAGACTACACTGATTCTCTCCTGACCTGACTCCTGGCTTGTTTAATGGACTTCCTGCTCTTAGCCTTGCTGGCTCCCGGACTGATACCTGTGTTTGACCCTCGGCCTGTTTCTGCACTTTTCTTACCTGTTTTACAGACTGGCTTGCTACTTAACTTCTGGTCCGGTCCATCCTGCACGAGCCCTCTTCCAGACCTTCACACAAGTCAGGTGTTAGAACCCCTGCCGGGGCGTTCTCTTCAGTATATCCCAAGGCCATCTGCACGGGCATCTCTTCCTTCAGAAGACTTCCTGCATACCAGTCACCTGCTGGCAACCCGTACCCCTTCGTGCCCTGTACCCGCTGTTCCACCCTCAGGGGTACTGTGCACCCAGTTGCAAGGGAAGCCACTCTCAGCACTTCGGCCCCTGGTGAGTACCTGACACTGACACTTTAGGATTCTTCTTCACATCATTGAGCAGCCTGTGCTGTGTCTTACCATGGACTGATGAACAGCAAGGCTTTTGGAGATACTTTTGTAACCCTTTCTAGCTTTATGCAAGTCAACAATTCTTAATCGTAGGTCTTCTGAGTGCTCTTTTGTGCGAGGCATCATTCACATCAGGCAATGCTTCTTTTGAAAAGCAAACCCAGAACTGGTGTGTGTTTTTTATAGGGCAGGGCAGCTGAAACCAACACCTCCAATCTAATTTCATCAATTGGATTCCAGTTGGCTGACACTTCACTTCAATTAGCTCTTGGAGATCTCATCAGTCTGGGGGTTCACATACTTTTTCCACCTGCACTGTGCATGTTTACATGGTGTGTTCAATAAAAACATGGTAACATTTAATTCTTTGTATGTTATTGTGACTTAGATGAAGATCAGATTTCATGACCAATTTATGCAGAAATCCATATCATTCCAAAAGGGATTTACATACTTTTTTTTGCAACTGTATGTGAGTTAGGGGCCTTAGATTGTAAGCTCCTTGAGGGTAGGGACTGATGTGAATGTACAATGTATATGTAAAGTGCTGATTTGATGGTGCCATATAAGTACCTTAACCAGTTCCCGACCGGCGCACGCCAATGTACGTTGGCAGAACGGCACGGGCAGGCATATTGGCGTACAGGTACGTCCAATCTTCAATGCCGCCCTGCCATCGTGAGTGTGCCGCCGGCGGCGCGCTCGCGTGCCGGTCAGGACCCCCGTGAGTCCGGTCGCGGGTCCCGCGGACTCGATCGCCGCGGGCATACCCGTGATCGTCTCACGGGACGGCTGAATGGAGGAAATGCCGTGTAAACAGCATTTCCCCATTCTGCCTAGCAACTAGTGACGCTGATCTCTGCTCCATGTGATTGGAGCAGAGATCAGTGTTCACTAAATGAAAGCGCAGCCCCCACACAGTTAGTAACACACCCCCTAGGAACACTTAACCCCTACACTGCCACCCACTGGTTAACCCCTTCACTGCCAGTGTCATTTACACAGGAATCACTGCATTTATATAGCAGTGATTGCTGTATAACTGGCAATGGTCCCAAAAATGTGTCAAAAATGTCCGATGTGTCCGCCGCAATGTCGCAGTCACAATAAAAATCGCTGATCGCCGCCATTATTAGTAAAAAAAAAATAATAAAAAATTATTAATAAAAATGCCATAAAACTATCCCTATTTTGTAAATGCTATAACTTTTGCGCAAACCAATCAATAATCGCTTATTGTGATTCTTTTTACCAAAAATATGTAGAAGAATACATATCGGCCTAAACTGAGGGAAAAAAATGTTTTTTTATATATTTTTGGGGATATTTATTATGACAAAAAGTAAAACATAATGCGTTTTTTTCAAAATTGTCGCTCTATTTTGGTTTATGGCGCAAAAAATAAAAACCGCAGGGGTGATCAAATACCACCAAAAGAAAGCTCTATTTGTGGGAAAAAAAGGACGTCAATTTTGTTTGGGAGCCACGTCGCACGACCACGCAATTGTCAGTTAAAGCGACGCAGTGCCGAATCGCAAAAAGTGGTCTGGTCTTTGACCAGCAAAATGGTCCGGTCTGTAAGTGGTTAAATAATAAAAGAGAAGAGGGAGAAAGGGAGGGAAAAGGAAAGCAAGAGATAGAGGGTGAGATAAAGGAATGGGAGAAAGAGGTGGAAATGTGTAATAGCAGAAAGAAGGGAAAAATTGAAAAAAATTCAAATAAGAGAGACATAAAGGACAGAGAAATATAGAAATAATCTTTAAATGATAAAAAAAAAAACATTATTTAAAAAAATTGACTCAAAACCAAAACTATTTAACGTTTTTTTTTTTTTTTTTGTAACATTATTAGTATACATTATAGAACAGCTGGTGAAGGTTACAGGGAAAAAAATAAATAAAGTTACGTTTGCCCCTTGAATACAAGAGTCGGCGAATCATTAAGTGCCAGTACTGTAGCAAAACACAAGTATCCCGGTGCGCAGAGCTGTGTCTAAATAAATTCAGCGTTTCCTGTATTGAAGAGCGGCCTTAAACCATGTGCAACATTCACAAAGCAGTCAACAGGAGAATGTCAATTTTTCTATTAAAATCACATTGTTGACAATATCATTGCATTGAGAGAGGTCAAGAGGTGTTAAATTGAACAAGCACAGTGCTTTGCTGGTGGGAGGTCTTCAGAACACAAGCAATACCATGTATTTTTCTGAAACCTGCCTGAAATAGGTCAGAGATTCCAGGAGGCTATGCATTTAATTTTTTTTTTTTTTTTTTGCTTTGGTTTCTGCCACTTTCTTTGGACAGGAGGGAAGGAAAACAGATCTGTTACTTGTTAGACGGAAAAGAAGTTGCTTTCTTTTGTGGGCTAAGGGATAAAGAAAATCTGAAAAGAATTACAGACAAGTATTGTGCAGATATTTTGAACATAAATCTTTGTTCTTTTGTAAGCTGGATTCGTGTTATTATAATTAGCTTATACATTCCCTCAAGTAATTCTTTATACTCTTCAGGGAATATTCATATATATATATATATATATATATATATATATATATATTTCTGTATGTGTATTTAAGTGGTTTTAAACCTCACACATGATATATGAACAAAGCATATCCCTCTATAGTGTGTCTCAATTAAGAGTACTAAGTGTAATTTCTGTCTGCTGCTTCATTCATCTGCTATCAGCATGAGTCACTGCTGACAGGTTTTCCTGACACCAAGAGAAAAATGGTGACAGGGGAGGGAGCTCCAGCTGATATGACAGCCTCAGCTCTGTTCCTGTGTGTTGTGTGAAGGGGGGGTGTCCCTTTCCTCCAATCAGCTCTCAGAGTTCTCCTCACTCCTAATGCCACGTACACACGATCGGAATTCTCGTCGGAAAATGCTCTGATGGTTTTCCCGACGGAATTCTGACGGAATTCAGCTCAAGCTGCCTTGCCTACACACGGTCACATCAAATTCCGATCATTTATAACGTGGTGACGTACAACACGTATGACGTGACTATAAAAAGGAAGTTCAATAGCCAGTAGCCAATAGCTTCTGTTTCATAGTTGAATCTGAGCATGCGTGATTTTTGGCGTGTCTGAATTGCATACACACGATCGGAATTACTGATAGAAAGTTTTTCCGTCGGGAAAATTGAGAACATGCTATACATTTTTGACTGGCGGATATTCGGACAGCTAAATTCTGATGGCGCATACACACGGTCGCATTTTCCGATGAAAAGCTCTCATCTGTCTTTTTCTGGCCGGAGTTCCGATTGTGTGTATGCGGCATCACTGTCATATGTGTTTGGGTTTCACCACTTGCCGACCGCCGCACGCCGACATATGTCCCTACTTTGGGGACGGATGTCGTTGTTATGGCAGCAGCTAGCTGCCATAACCCCGGTATCCCCGTGTTTGGCCGGCTACAAGATAAAAGTGGTCTCTGCGGTGGATTTAAATGAAAAACTTTTTTTTTATTATTGTATATTAGTGTAAATATGAGATCTGAGATCTTTTTGACCCCAGATCTCAAATTTAAGAGGTCCTGTCACGCTTTTTTTCTATTATAAAAATTTTTAAACGCACCCCGTCCCGCCGAGCTCGCGTGCAGAAGCAAATGCATATGTTAGTAGCGCCAGTATATGAAAACGGTGTTTAAACCACACATGTGGGGTATCGATCGGTAGCGCGAGAGTAATAATTCTAGCCCCAGACCTGTAATGCAAAACATGCAACCGGTAGAATGTTTTAAATGTCTCCTATAGAGTTTTTAAAGGGTAAAAGTTTGTCGCCATTCTACGAGCGGGACAATTTTGAAGCGTGACATGTTGGGTATCAATTTACTCGTTGTAACATTATCTTTCACAATATAAAAAAATTGAGCTAACTCTACTGTTGTCTTATTTTTTAATTAAAAAAAAGTTGATTTTCTTTTTAAAAATTGCGCTTTTAAGACCGCTGCGCAAATATGGTGTGGCATAACGTATTGCAATGACCGCCATTTTATTCTCTAGAATGTTAGGAAAAAATTATAATATTTGGGGGTTCTAAGTAATTTCCTAGCAAAAAAACTGTTTTTAACTTGAAAACGCCACATCTAAAAAAGAGGCCCAGTCTTAAAGCGGGGTTCCACCCTAAAGTGGAACTTCCGCTATTCGGAACCCTCCCCCCCTCTGGTGTCACAACTGGCACCTTACAGGGGGGAGGGGGGTGGAGATACCTGTCAAAAATAGGTATTTACACCCACTTCCGGGCATAGACTCCCATGGGAGGAGTCCATGTCATTTCCTGTCCTGCCGCGCTGTCTGCTGGGACACACACATGTCCCAGAGACAGCGCGGACAATTCCTATTGCGCTGCGCGGTTCACGCATGCGCAGTAGGGAACCGGGAAGGGAAGCCGATTCGCTTCACTTCCTGATTCCCTCACCTAGAATGGTGATGGCAGCAGCCGAGAGCCGAGCGATCGATCGGCCTCGGCTGCCGGCATCGCTGGAACCCGGGACAGGTGAGTGTCCATTTATTAAAAGTCAGCAGCTGTAGTATTTATAGCTGCTGGCTTTTAATATTTTTTTTTTAGGTGGAATCCCTCTTTAAAGTAGGGTTGCCACCTTTTCTTCAAGTCAAACCTGAACACTTTAGCAGCGCATGATTTTTTTTTATTTTTTTTTTTTATATAGTGTAAACTATACATATATTTTGCTATTAAATAACATTTCTAATCATATGAAGTTAATAACAAGAGTCCCCTTTTACATCAGAGTCCACAGAGTTCTCCTTTACATCAGAGTTCACAGAGTTCCCCTTTTACATCTGAACTTGCAGAGCTCCCTTTCAAAGTCAGTCTGCAGACTCTGATGTAAGGGAGAACTCTGGGGACTCTAACATAATTCCCACATCCTCTGGGAACCCTAATGTAAAGGGAAACACTGGCTTCTGGTGTAAAGGGGAACTCTGATGTAAGGGGGTGCTCTGAAAACCCTGATTTACCTTAGTGTACTCACTCAGAGGCAGGTGAGAGAAGAGGGGAGACTTCAGTCACAGACAGGGATGGATGGTGAGCTCACTCACCCCTTGGCAGTCAGCATCTATAATCCAGATGTATCTGAGACTGCTGGATTCAAATTTCCAGACCCAACTTTCCTTTTCTGAGGCACAGCGCCAGGGATTGGAGTGTGGGAAGACACAGAGGGGTAGGGGTGGGGGGGAAGAGGTGTAGGTCGAGCCCTCTCTCCTCTCCCATCTGTGTGTGTTTGGGGGGGGGGGAATTGTTAGTGGTGGCTTTAGGCAGTGTGAAAGAGTGTATAACAGACACTCTCAGCTTAGACAACTGCAGCCAGCAACCCTGCTGGGAAGCCATAGTCCAGTCTATATAATGTGTCCAGGTTTCAGGCGGTCTGAAACCCGAACACATGATTCCAAACCCGAACTGTCCGGGTGAATCCTGGACAGGTGGCAACCCTACTTTAAAGAGGAAGTAAACTCTCCCACTCTGATGCTTCTTTTCATTTAGTCCATTATAATAAGTCATTATCAGACTATAGCCACTGTAATCCAGCCCAAATCGCATATTACTTACTGTTTAAAGAAACTTTAAAAAAGAGTCCACAGTGGAGTGTATTTCTGCCCTTACATTGAGCACTTCCTGTACTGTTAACCAAGCCTCCTTCTCAATCCAATGTTTCTATGGCAACCCTGCTTCCCTGTTCATAGCTTACTTGTTTATTTCATAGTATTTACTTGTGCGGATGTCTAATGTTTCCCTTTGTCAGACTTATCAGCTTCAGCTGATAAGACTGCAGTATTGGCTGCAGTTTAGACTGTATGTCTGGTCACATGGTCACGTGGTGTGTAGGAGGAAGCTCTGAGTGATTAGCAGAGTTCAGTGTTGTGCTGTAGGAAGTCCTGATAACAGATAGATAAGCACATAGAGTGTGCCTTAAATCAGGGGAGATCTGGGCATGCTCAGTGACTTCATTCTACAGAACAACAAGAATTATAACAATACTAAGCAAGTAAGGAGATATCTACAAACAGTGTTCATTAGGGTTTTTTATGCTGAGTTACATAGGACAAAGTTGTGGGGGAGGGTTTACAAACACTTTAAAGTGGTTAAAGGGATGAGGTGGCAACTCTAGTGAAGGGGGGGGGGGGGTGTCCCTTTCATCCGATCAGCTCTCACTGATCTCTGCAGAGTGTAACTTCAGCTCTCTGCCCACTTTTTTCAGACATCTCAGACAAACTTTATAAATTCTGCACTTTGAATGGCTGTAGAGCAAAGAAGACTGCAGATAAACAAGTACAAAGTATATAGGAGGCTGTGTTTCATCTCTGTGTATCACCTGAGGTCAGTAACTTCACTGGGTATATATAAGGCTTTACAACCACTTTAACCACTTAAAGCAGAGTTCCACTCAAAAATGGAACACGTCCGCTTATCCGATTACCCCACCCCCAGTGCCACATTTGGCACCTTTTCGGGGGGGAGCTTTGGACAGGTACCTTTCCCCACTTGCGGTGGACGCCACCGTGATGGAGTCCATCAGAAGTTCAGCCTCAGGCTTCCTCCTCCCGCCGATGGGCCCTTCAGAAAGAGCAGTAGGGACCCGGTTGTGAAGCTGCAAAGCTGGGATCCCTTAACAGCAATGGCGGCGGCAGCACTCGACAGCCGATGGAAAAATCAGCTGGGTACTGACCGCTGTGTTCCAGGATAGGTAAGGGACCAAATATTAAAAGTCATCAGCTACAGTATGTGTGTAGCTTCTCACTTTTAATTTTTGGAGGAGGGGCGAAACTCCACTTTAAGGACCACCGTATAACACAGTGGTCATCAACCCTGTCCTCGGGACCCACTAACAGGCCAGGTTTTATGTATTAACTTGGGGAGATGCAGACTAGAATACTGCAATCACTGAGCAGCAAATGATATCACCTGTGATGTATTTCATTTATCTTGCAAACCTGGCCTGTTAGTGGGCCCTGAGGACAGGGTTGATGACCACTGCTGTAACAGATATACTGCTACAGGGCAGCCATTCAGTGCAGAACCACACATATATACACGATTCTGCACTTCTGCCTGGGGGGGGGCACAAATACTCACAGCGGAAGCTGATCTGCGTGGATGGTTTTTCTGATGGAATTTCACTCAAGCTTGGCTTGCATACACACGGTCACACAAAAGTTCTCTGAACTTTCGACCGTCAAGAGCACGGTGACGTATGTACAACACTACGACAAGCCTAGAAAATTAATTTCAATGCTTCTGAGCATGTGTTGAATTGTTTCAGAGCCTGCGTGATTTTTGGCGTGTCCGAATTGCATACAGACAAACATATTTTCGGATAGGAACTTTTTCAGACCAAAAAATAGAGAACCTGCTCTCAATCTTTTGCTGGCTGGAAGTCTGCTGACAAAAGGCTGATGGAGCATACACACGGTCAGAATTTCTGACCAAAAGCTCACATCCAACTTTTTCTGGCAGAATTTCTGATCATGTGTATGTATATCCCAAGCTTTGAACATCTCACGGAGCACTGTTCAATACATCATTCGAAAATAGCACAACTGCAAACCTACCAAGACGTCTGTCCACCTAAACCGACAGATCAAGCAAGGAAACCATTAATCAGAGAAGCAGCTAAGAGGTCCATGGTAACTCTGAAGGAGCTGCAGAGATCCCCAGCTCAGGTGGGAGAATCTGTCCACAGGACAACTATTAGTTGTGAACTCCACAAATCTGCCCTTTATGGAAGAGTGACAAGAAGAAAGCCATTGTTGAAAGAAAGCCATAAGAAGTAGTTTGCGAAGCCATGTGGGAGACACAGCAAACATGTGGAAGAAGGTGCTTGGGTCAGATGAAACGACAATTGAACTTTTTGGCCTAAAAGCAAAACACTATGTGTGCTGGAAAACGAACACTGCACATCGCCCAGAACACACCATCCCACCGTGAAACATGGTGGTGGCAGCATCATGTTGTGGGGATGCTTTTTCTTCAGCAGGGACAGGGAAGCTGATCAGAGTTGATGGGAAGGTGGATTGAGCCAATTACAGGGCAATCTTAGAAGAAAATCTGCAAAAGACTTGTGACTGGGGCGGAGGTTCACCTTCCAGCAGGGCAAGGACCCTAAACATACAGCCAGAGCTACAATGGAATGGTTTAGATCAAAGCATATTCATGTGTTTGAATGGCCCAGTCAAAGTCCAGACCTAAATCCAATTGAGAATCTGTTGCAAGACTTGAAAATTGTTGTTCACAGACGCTCTCCATCCAATCTGACAGAGCCTGAGCTATTTTGCAGAGAAGAATGGGCAAAAAAATTACTCTCCAGATATGCAAAGCTGGTAGAGACATCCACAAAAAGACTTGTAGCTGTAATTTCAGCGAAAGGGGGGTTCTACAAAGTATTGACTCAGGGGGGCTGAATACAAAATGCACACCACACTTTTCACATATTTAGTTGCGCAAAATGTTAAAAACCATTTATCATTTTCCTTCTACTTTCCTTTCCTTCTACTTCACAATTATGTGCCACTTTATGTTGGCCTATCACATAAAATCCCAATAAAATACATTTACGTTTTTTGGTTTGTAACATGACAAAATGTGGAAAATTTCAAGGGGTAGGTATGAAATCTTTTTCAAGGCAATGTGTATATATATATATATATATATATATATATATATATATATATATATATATATATATATAGTTTGTTGATCATCTTTGGTAGTAGTCTTTACATTCATATATATATCTTGCTAATTTTCAGTTGTAAAAAAAGAAAAATTATATATTTTTTGTACCAGGTAAACATGAAATATTCACTGGAGTCAAAATGCGCTAGCTACAAATGTATAGGAAAATGTAAATATTGTGAAATAAATACAATTGGTATGATAGATCAGATTTCATAGACTGCCGAATGACTTGCCACACCCCCTTTCTCTATCCTAACAAGAATAGGATTGCTTGGCTCAGTCAAATATACACAGACTACCGAAACGCATTCAGACAGTAGCCCAGCAATCTTTTTAATTTGCGATGGATGTAAAAAAACGAGCAACTATTATTGACCACTAGGATCTGCAAAAGACTATACAGCAGGTACCCTAAAGCAATATGTGGCCCTTGGGCTGGGCACTAATGTGCCATACAAACAAAAAGAAATGGTGCAAAACCATCCAGTGATAGGCATTTCCATGGGTTGAAGACATCAAATTAATGTCACCAGATGAGAGCTTTTGCCAATGCAGGGCAAACAACAGGTTCATTTTAATGCATCAACATACAGTACATAATAACCTTTAGTGGGACCACAAAGTCCCTGTGCAAGATTATTTTTTGGGTGCTCTATGTAGCTGGCCAAGTAAACATATTTATGTACTCTGTATCCATTGACAGCTAGAAAATGTCCAGGTCTACGTAACAAATGCAGAGGTTCCATCCAAAATGTGACCCACATTTAGTATTGATGGGCCCCTAAAGAACCCTTGTGCAGCTCAATAGTCTGCTCAAATAGTATGACCAGATCCGCTTATCTTACTTTCTCTCCCACTCAGTCACTGGGTGTAAAAGCAAAGCACTTTAAAAGTTTAAAGTCAAAAGATCTGAAAGAGCACAGGGCTATGGATTCTCCTTACCCTTAATGGGCCAAGCACAGGTTTGCTTTATACAAGATGGAGTATAGGAGCAGGAGACCATACTGTCTAATCCATTAAGGCCAAGAAGACAAGGCTTCAGAGGGTACAGGATTACCGAAACGAAATGATGGAAAATTGGAAAAATGTTTGTTGGTCGAAAATATTTTAGTTTCGGGTGAAATATGCAAATGATAGGGCTAGAATTTGGTATACAAAGTATGAATCCATGGATATGTCCAATCTTGTATCAACGTTTCTGACTATAGAATGGCCAAGTTATTACAGAGCACCACCAAGCACCTATCTGAATGCAGGGTGTCCTGAAAAAAAAAGAGAGCCCTACCCATTACTAGATAGGTATATATAGAGCCCTACACCAGCCCACCCACTTCAGCGGTCCCATAATATTTTTTTTTTATATACTGTAGGTACCTTTTCCTGATGTCCTAAAGCCCGTAAAAGGTCCCTATTTCTATTCGCATCATCTCTGGTGATGAGCAGTCTTAAACGATGCAAAGTCCCACCCTAGCATGATTCTCTGTATCATTGTATATGAGCACAGAAACTCCTCATTAGTGGGGTCCGTGGCACCCTGCACTTACCCACTGGGCATTATTTAATCTGGAGGTCTAAAGACATCTAGTGGTGGAAAACAAGGGAACAGTGCCAGAGAAGAGTGCCAGATAAGCTTGCCAGAGAAGGTGCCAGAGAAGATGTAAATATTACATTTTTGGCCAGAGTTGGGCTTTAAAAATGCTATCAATGTAATATTCACCAGTCCTATTGCAAAACTCATTTCATTTCCTGGCCCCAGAATAAGTATGCTGCCTAAGTT
This sequence comes from Lithobates pipiens, assembly GCF_037356315.1. Lineage (NCBI taxonomy): Eukaryota > Metazoa > Chordata > Amphibia > Anura > Ranidae > Lithobates > Lithobates pipiens. The sequence goes on from NW_027507785.1 coordinate 294,766,710, forward strand.
TTGAGAAGTTTTAAAAACTACCCGATGGTTGACTAAACCTTGACAAAATTGAATTGGCTCAAAACACACAAACATATTTCATGTGGGCATCAAAGCCCCATGATTAGCTGTGATGGAATCTGCCAGACACTAAAGAGTGTAAGCTCATGTTGCCTTGCACAAAATCTATTACAGCCCTTATAAGAACAATATTTAATGCATCGTAAAGATATTTATTGCCAAGGTCTTTTCTGCTTACAGATGATCAAGTCCTCCACAGGGGTCCTTCATAAAACGCCTGTTTTACCTTGAAGAAGCCTTCATCCACAAAAGTGTGTATTTGTAATACAAGGCGCCCGGCTTTTCATTTTCATTTTGTTACCTAGAAAATATTTTTGTAGGGAATCAATAAACAACTCAGTTTGGGGGGGTTTTCATAGTGGTTGTTTATTTCTTTAAAGCAGACGTTAGACAATAACTACACAACTTGATAGATATCAATTATTCTAAAGTCTAACATACAACAGTTGGTGGGGGGGTTTAGTAGCGTGACATGTTGTGAATGATTTAAATAAAACAATTTTCTTTAAATTAATTAAAGGGAATGTATATACTGATTTAATTTCTGTTGAGATATACTTAGGATAGAGAGCAGCTTGTCAATGATCTTACCAATGTGTTTTAGTGCTTTGGAAAACATATTTCTCTGTCATTCGTAGCAGCCATATTTATTCCTTACACAAATACAATCTTTTCCATGCTTTTCTCCCTTTAGGAAAAAGTATAGTTTTTTAAAACACCCCAATTCACTGCCCTCCCCCAAACCCTTCAAAGAAACAAAAAATTAATAAAATAAATTATATATATATATATATATATATATATATATATATAATTTATTTTATTTTATTTACATATCTATATATATATATATATATATATATATATATATATATATATATATATATATATATATATATATATATATATATATATATATATATATCTATCTATCTATCTATCTATCTATCTATCTATCTATCTATCTATCTATCTATCTATCTATCTATCTATCTATCTATCTATCTATCTATCTATCTATCTATCTATCTATCTATCTATCTATCTATCTATCTATCTATATATATATATATATATATATATATATATATATATATATATATATATATATACAGTGCCTTGCGAAAGTTTTCGCCCCCCTTGAACTTTTCAACCTTTTGCCACATTTCAGGCTTCAAACATAAAGATATAACATTTTTATTTTTTGTGAAGAATCACCAACAAGTGGGACACAATTGTGAAGTGGAATGAAATCTATTGGATATTTTAAACTTTTTTAGCAAATTAAAAACTGAAAAGTGGTGCGTTCTAAATTATTCGGCCCCTTTACTTTCAGTGCAGCAAACTCACTCCAGAAGTTCAGCGAGGATCTCTGAATGATCCAATGTTGTCCTAAATGACTGATGGTGATAAATAGAATCCACCTGTGTGTAATCAAGTCTCTGTATAAATGCACCTGCTCTGTGATAGTCTCAGGGTTCTGTTGAAAGCGCAGAGAGCATCATGAAGACCAAGGAACACACCAGGCAGGTCCGTAATACTGTTGTGGAGAAGTTTAAATCCGGATTTGGATATAAAAAGATTTCCCAAGCATTAAACATCCCAAGGAGCACTGTGCAAGCGATCATTTTGAAATGGAAGGAGTATCAGACCACTGCAAATCTACCAAGACCTGGCCGTCCCTCTAAACTTTCAGCTCAGACAAGGAGAAGACTGATCAGAGATGCAGCCAAGAGGCCCATGATCACTCTGGATGAACTGCAGAGAACTACAGCTGAGGTGGGAGAGTCTGTCTAAAGTTTGCCACAAGCCACCTGGGAGACACACCAAACATGTGGAAGAAGGTGCTCTGGTCAGATGAAACCAAAATCCAACTTTTTGCCCACAATGCAAAACGATATGTTTGGCGTAAAAGCAACACAGCTCATCACCCTCAACACACCATCCCCACTGTCAAACATGGTGGTGGCAGCATCATGGTTTGGGCCTGCTTTTCTTCAGCAGGGACAGGGAAGATGGTTAAAATTGAGGGGAAGATGGATGCAGCCAAATACAGGACCATTTTGGATGAAAACCTGTTGGAGTCTGCAAAAGACCTGAAACTGGGACGGAGATTTATCTTCCAACAAGACAATGATCCCAAACATACAGCAAAATCTACAAAGGAATGGTTCACAAATAAACGTATCCAGGTGTTAGAATGGCCAAGTCAAAGTCCAGACCTGAATCCAATCGCGAATCTGTGGAAAGAGCTGAAAACTGCTGTTCACAAACACTCTACATCCAACCTCACTGAGCTCGAGCTGTTTTGCAAGGAAGAATGGGCAAGAATTTCAGTCTCTCGATGTGCAAAACTGATAGAGACATACCCCAAGCGACTTGCAGCTATAATCGCAGCAAAAGGTGGCTCTACAAAGTATTAACGCAAGGGGGCCGAATAATTTTGCACGCCCCACTTTTCATTTTTTTATTAGTTAAAAAAGTTTCAAAAATCCAATAGATTTCGTTCTACTTGACAATTGTGTCCCACTTGTTGGTGATTCTTCACAAACATAAAAATGTTATATCTTCATGTTTGAAGCCTGAATTGTGGCAAAAGATTGAAAAGTTCAAGGGGGCCAAATACTTTCGCACTGTATATATATGTGTATATATATATATATATATATATACAGTGGGGAAAATACTTATTTGATCCTCTGCAGATTATGTAAGTTTGTCCACGTAGAAAGAAATGAAGGGTCTATCATTTTTATAATTGGTGTATTTTAAATGATAGAGACAAAATATCAACCATGAATCCAGAAAAAATAAACATAAAATAAATGCTATTAATTGAGTTGCAGTTTAGTAAGTAAAATAAGTACTTGATCCCCAAGAAAAACATGACTTGGTACTTGGTGGAGAAATACTTGTTGGCAAGCACAGAGGTAAGATGTTTCTTGTAGTTGGTTACCAGGTTTGCACACATCTCAAGAGGGATTTTGGTCCACTCTTCTTTACAGATCTTTTCTAAATCCTTAAAGTTTCTTAGCCTTCTCTTCGCAACTCTTGGCATTTATTTTTTATTTTTGTTTTTTGCTTCATTTGCACAGAACGAATATACACTGCTCAAAAAAATTAAAGGAACACTTTGAAAACACATCAGATCTCTATGGGGAAAAATATCATGCTGGATATCTATATTGATATGGACTGGGTAATGTGTTTGGAACGAAAGGGTGACACATCGTTTGATGGAAATGAAAGTTATCAACCTACAGAAGGCTGAATTAAAAAAAATCTAAGTGAAAAAAATGATGCAGCAGGCTAGTCCATTTTGCTGAGATTTTATTGCAGCAACTCAAAATGGTACTCGATAGTTTGAATGGCTCCCACGTGATTGTATGTATGCATGTCTGACAATGTCGGGGCATGCTTCTAATGAGAAGACAGATGGTGTCCTGGGGTATTTCCTCCCAGATCTGGATCAGGGCATCACTTAGCTCCTGAACAGACTGAGGTGCAACCTGGTAGCATCGGATGGACCGAAACATAATGTCCCAGAGGTGTGCTATTGGATTTAGGTCAGGTGAGTGTGGAGGGCCATTTAATGGTATCAACTCCTTCATCCTCCCGGAACTGGCTGCATACTCTCGCCACATGGGGCCAGGCATTTTCATGCACCAGGAGGAACCCAGAACCCATTGTACCAGCGTAAGATCTGACAATGGGTCCAAGGATTTCCTCCTGACACCTAATGGCAGTCAGGTTGCCATTGTCTAGCAGAGTGGGTTAACAATCACTACAGTATAAGCCCCGAGGAGAATTACATCACTTCCTCCCTGCCTGTGTATACAATACACAGTGGGAGGAAGCTTCTCATTCGCCAGGAGCGATCGAGAGGGGATGGCCAGAAACCAACGGCCATCCCCTCATCCTGGATCGCTCCTGAAGCGAACCGGATCGCCGCATCCAGCGGGAGGGGGTCCGATCGGACCCCCTACCCGCTGGAAGGCAAGCACGTACATGTACGTGCTTGTGCCTGTACATGCCATTGTGATGACGTTCAATGGCATGCGGTGGTCGTTAAGTGGTTAATGACACCTCCAGATCGGTTCACATATCGCAGTGTGCACGGTGAACTCGCACAGGAATCAGATCGCATGGGTGAGAACGCCCATGTGATCCGATTCCAGTGTGGGGAAAAAAAGTTTCCTGCAAATCTAATCTAAATACAACTGTATGGCTGAACTCATGGCTGAACTCGTATTGCACAGACACCACAAATCACATGGGATGTCTTTGTTCGCATAATGTGAACCCAGGCTAAACGTTTTAACCTTTTTTTTACTTATCTACTATCACATAGGAGGCTGATTCCTTTTTTGGGATGTGCAAGTGACCAGATGGCTTTATAGCTGCCTAGATCACTTACAACTGAAAACTGGAAGTTGGCTTGACAGTAGTAAAAACAGTTCTTGCTGATATAGTAGCTGAGGGAGTGTTTTTATCCACTTGAAGATAGGCATGTTAAATCCCCCCATGCAAGGTCATTTTTCAATTTTCAGCTTTGGCATACGTTGAATGACAATTATTCAGTCATTCAATACTTTACCCAAATTACTTTTGGCCTAGGTTCACACTGACAGCGGGAATTTCATTCACGCATGTCAGTCCCATCTTCGGGGGTGATTTCAAAGACATCTGTGCAGGTTTCTGCACAGATTTCTATTTAAATCACACCCCAAATTTGCCAGAAGTAGTGCAGAAACTACTTTCGGGAATCGATGCGGCGCCACAAATGCGGCGTCACACCGATGCCGACAATAGTTTTCTTTTGGTGGTATTTTATCACCACTGTTTTTTTTTTGTTATATAAACGAAAAAAGACCAAATAATTTGAAGAAAAAAAGCAACAATATTTTATACTTTCTGCTATAAAACATATCCAAAAAAAATAAAATACAAAAACTTCATAAATTTAGGTCAAAATATATTCTGCTACATGTCTTTGATAAAAAATAAAATCCTAATAAGTGTATATTGATTGATTTGCGTGAAAGTTATAGCGCCTACAATCTTTAGGATATATACTGGATTTTTTTAATACAGTGATAATATTATACACTGCCACTGTACTTATGACACTGTCTGGGAAAGGGTTAACATCTGGGGCAATCAAGGGGTTAAGTGTGTGCCTAACAAATGTTATTTTGTGTAACGTGCACTGCTTTTTAGTAAATATTTCTTTGTTTCTTAACCCTGCGGCTGTTGGGGTGGGATTGCCATGAAACATTGGCTGGAAACCTGCTGACAGACTCTTGCTGTGTACAATGACAGTGGGTGTCAGCGGGGGGTTCGGGGTTTATACCTGGAAACAGGCATCGATGTACCAGTACATCGTGAGGGTGGTCCACAAGTAGTTAAATTTAGCGAGGGAAAAAGTATTCATACCCCTGCTGATTTTGTATGTTTGCCCACTGACAAAGAAATGATCAGTCTATAATGGTAGATTTATTTTAACAATGTGAGACAGAACAACAACAGCAACAAAAAAATGCATATTCAAAAAAGTTATAAATTGATTTGCATTTTAATGAGTGAATTAAGTATTTGTTCCCCTATCAATAAGCAAGATTTCTGTCTCCCAGATGTCTTCTATACAGGTAACAAGCTGAGATTAGGAGGACTCTCTTAAATATCCTAATCTCAGCTTGTTACCAGAATAAAAGACACCTGTCCACAGAAGTAATCAATCAATCAAATTCCAACCTCTCCAGTTTCCACCATGGCCAAGGCCAAAGACCTGTCCAAGGATGTCAGGGCCAAGATTGTAGACTTACACAAGACTGGAATGGTCTACAAGACCATTGCCAAGCAGCTTGATGAGAGGTGACAATAGTTGGTGCGATTATTTGCAAATGGAAGAAACACAAGATAACTGTCACTCTCCCTCAGGGTCTCCATGCAAAAGCTCACCTCGTGGAGTTTTAATGATCATGAAAACGGTGAGGAATCAGACCAGAACTACACAGGAGAATTTTGTCAATGATCTCAACGCAACTGGGACCATAGTCACCAAGAAAATAATTGGTAACACACTAAGCCGTGAAGGACTGAAATCCTGCAATGCCCACAAGGTCTCACTGCTCAAGAAAGCACATGTACAGGCCCACCTAATGAACATCTGAATGATTCAGAGAAGAACTGGGTGAAAGTGTTGTGGTCAGATGAGACCAAAATCAAGCTCTTTGGCATCAACTCAACTCACCGAGTTTGGAGGTGGAGGAATGCTGCCAATGACCCAAAGAACACCATCCGCCCGGTCAGGCATGGAGGTGGAAACATGCTTTGGGGGTGTTTTTCTGCTAAGGGAACAGGACAACTTCACTGCACCAAAGGGACAATGGACGGGGCCATGTACCATCAAATCTTGGGTGAGAACCTCCTTCTCTCAGCCAGGTCATTGAAAATGGGTCGTGAATGGTTATTCTAGCATGACAATGACCTATAACACACGCCCAAGGCAACAAAGTAGTGGCTCAAGAAGAACAACATTAACCACTTCCCGACCGCCGCACAACGATGTACGTCGACAGAATGGCACGGGCAGGCATAAGGGCTTACATGTACGTCCTTGCCTTCCCGCCGGTCGGGGGCCCGATCGGGCCCCCGCCCGGTGCCTGCGGCGGTCGGTATTCGTTCGGGAGCGATCCCGGATGAGGGGACGGCCATTCATTCATGGCCACCCCCTCGCGAATAGAAATCCTTCGTCACATCACTTCCTCTCCTGTAATGTAAACACAGGAGAGGAAGTGATGTAATCTCTCCTCCGTGTCGGTATTTTTCGTTCCGACACCGAGGAGAGAGGATCGGTGAGTTGCACCAACACGACACTACACAGTAGAACATGCCAGGCACACTCACACCCCCCCGATCACCCCCCCAATTACCCCTGCCCCCCAGTCACAGTGACACCAATGTCATATTTTTTTTTTTTTTTGCATTGGTGTCATTTGTGACTGTAATAACTGTTAGGGCAGTTAGGGTTAGCCCCCTTTAGTTCTAATGTACCCCCCTAACCCCCCCAATAAAGGTTTAACCCCGTGATCACCCCCCGTCGCCAGTGTCACTAAGGCTGGGTTCACATTGCAGCGGTTTATGAGAACGAATGTGATTCGCACCGCACTGCAGTGCAAATCACATCCGATCTCTGTGCGATTCCAGTTCAGCCATACAGATAGTATGGCTGAATTCGCATCGCACCCGCCGCACCCGCCGCAAATTCGCACGGGACCCTTTTTTTGGCCCGCAGCAGAATCGGATCGCATGGGTGTTCACACCATGCGATTAGTGATGGACGAACTTCCGACGGGACGTTTCGCGAACGCGAAACGCGAACGGACACAAACGTTCGCGAAAACGACCGTTCGCCGCGGGCTCCATTGACTTCAATGGGAGGCGAATTTCGCAAACCTTTAGGTCGAATTTGCGGCCACGGGGTAATTATTAGGGGGTAGCACGTAGTCCCACCACCTGGACAATAGCATAATACATGTATGAGGTGAATTTGGGATCGATAACTACAAGCATTTTTCTTTTATTTGGGAAATTGTTCTGACAATTCAGGACTATGGAGCTAATGAAGGCAATGGAGGAGAGGGAAGGTCAGGGACCAGGGTAGGCAAACAAGAGGGTGCAGGAGATACAGAGCACTGACAGCAGCACCGTAATACAGAGCACTGACATCAGCACCGTGACATACAGCGCTGACAGCAGCTCCGTGACATACAGCGCTGACAGCAGCTCCGTGACATACAGCGCTGACAGCAGCTCCGTGACATACAGCGCTGACAGCAGCTCCGTGACATACAGCGCTGACAGCAGCACCGTGACATACAGCGCTGACAGCAGCTCCGTGACATACAGCGCTGACAGCAGCTCCGTGACATACAGCGCTGACAGCAGCTCCGTGACATACAGCACTGACAGCAGCTCCGTGACATACAGCGCTGACAGCAGCTCCGTGACATACAGCGCTGACAGCAGCACCGTGACATACAGCGCTGACAGCAGCTCCGTGACATACAGCGCTGACAGCAGCTCCGTGACATACAGCGCTGACAGCAGCTCCGTGACATACAGCGCTGACAGCAGCTCCGTGACATACAGCGCTGACAGCAGCTCCGTGACATACAGCGCTGACAGCAGCTCCGTGACATACAGCGCTGACAGCAGCTCCGTGACATACAGCGCTGACAGCAGCTCCGTGACATACAGCGCTGACAGCAGCTCCGTGACATACAGCGCTGACAGCAGCTCCGTGACATACAGCGCTGACAGCAGCTCCGTGACATACAGCGCTGACAGCAGCACCGTAAGCAGCCCCAGGAGGAAGTCAGCACAGCACAGGGATGGTGTGATCCCCTCATAATAAGAACCCCCAGGAGGAAGTCAGCACAGCACAGGGATGGTGGGAGCCCCTCATAATAAGAACACCCAGGAGGAAGTCAGCACAGCACAGGGATGGTGGGAACCCCTCATAATAAGCAGCCCCAGTAGAAATATGACACCGCTCAACCTCTTCAAAGAGGAGGGTAGGGGCATATAGTACGGTGTGCTTTTTTGGGTCAGGGAAGTGAGCCAAATGAATTAAGAAGGTCTGTGTGCTTGATTCCAAAAATTGTTTATAGACATATACATGGTCTACTGATCACATGTGTTGAATTCCTCCGAGATCCATGCCTCATTCATTTTTAGAAATGTGAGGTAGTTAACACTGTGGTGAGCTAGGCGAGTACGCTTATCGGTCACAATCCCCCCTGCTGCGCTGAACGTCCTTTCGGACAGGACACTGGATGAGGGGCAAGCCAACAGTTCGATTGCAAATTGGGCAAGCTCTGGCCAGAGGTCAAGCCTGCCCACCCAGTAGTCTAGGGGTTCATCACTCCTCAGAGCGTCCACATCGGCCGTTAACCCAATGTAGTCGGACACCTGACGGTCTAGGCGTTCCCTGATGCTGGATCCGGATGACACCTGTCGATGGGTCGGCTGAAAGAATGACCTCATATCCGAAGTCACCAACACATCTTCAAACCGGCCTCTTCTTGCAGGCGCTGTTGGATTGGTACCCGCAAATCCTTCTCTGGGAGTGGGAATTGCTCCTCTGCCAGCGCACGCAAAAGCAGAATGCAGCATTTCTCGAAGCAAGGCCTGGAAGTGCTGCATTCTGACAGCCCTCTGCGACGGCGGTAACATTTCCGCCATTTTGTGTTTGTACCGGGGGTCTAAGTACGTTGCCACCCAGTACTGGTCCTTGACCCTCATGCTTTTTATACGGGGGTCCCTATTAAAACACTGGAGCATGAAGGCCCCCATTTGCACTAAAGTGGAAGCGGTGTGGTGGCCTGGCTCCTGCTCATCATCCAGGATAATGTCGTCCTCTTCATTCTCCTCTCCCCATCCTCGCACAACAGGGATCCCAGAAAGGTTTAAAGCATGCTCTTCTTGCTCCTGCTCATCCGCCCCGGCACCATCCTCCTCTGACTCCTCATCAGACTCCTGTTGTTGACTTGTCTCAGATAGAGTAGCCCCCCCTGGGAATTCATCCAGCATTGCGACTTCCTCATCTTCCCGCTCCTGCTCCTCCACAGCCTGATCAATGACACGACGCAATGCACGCTCCAGAAAGAAGGCATAAGGTACCATGTCACTGATGGCGCCATGGCTGCGACTGACCAGTTTGGTGATCTCCTCAAATGGCCGCAGAAGTCTGCATGTGTCGCGCATGAGCAGCCACTGGCGCGGTGAAAAAAAACCCAGCTCCCCAGAACCGTTTCTTTCGCAGAGTTCATACAGGTAGACGTTAACTGCACGTTTCTGCTGGAGCAGCCTATCAAGCATATAGAAGGTTGAGTTCCATCGCGTCGGGCAATCGCAAATAAGACGTCTGACCGGCAGATGGTGTCGCCGCTGAATGTCAGCAAGGCGAGCCATGGCCGTGTAAGATCTTCTGAAATGGGCCGAGATTTTCCTTGCCTGCCGCAAGATGTCCTGGACCCCAGGGTATTTGACAAGGAATCGCTGCACGACCAAGTTTAAGACGTGTGCCATGCACGGCACGTGCGTGATTTTGCCCTGTTTCAATGCGCTAAGCAGATTGGCACCGTTGTCACACACCACTTTACCAACTGTCAAATTGAGCGGTGTTAGCCACTCATCTGCCTGTGAACGCAAAGCTGAAAGGAGTGCCGGGCCAGTGTGGCTCTTTGCTTCCAGGCACAACAGACGCAGCACGGCATGGCAACGTCTCACCTGGCATGTGGAATAGGTTCTGGGGAGCTTGGGCGGTGCAGTGGAAGAGACGCTAGCAGCGGAAAAGGAGGAGGCAGCTGAGGAGGAGAGGGAGGAGGATGGAGTAGGAGGAGGAGAAGAAGAGTCAGGCCTGCATGCAATCCGTGGCGGTAAAACCAAATCTACACGGGTGCCACGGGTTACATGCTTGACGGCCGTCAGAAGGTTCACCCAGTGGGCAGTAAAACTGATATACCTTCCCTGCCCGTGTTTGCTAGACCACGTGTCTGTGGTCAGATGTATCTTGGCACCGACACTGTGTGCCAGAGATACATTCACTTGCCGCTGAACATGGCCATATAGCTCTGGGATGCCCTTCTCTGAGAAATACTTCCTTCCTGGGACCTTCCATTGTGGTGTTCCAATGGCCACAAATTTGCGAAAGGCCTCCGAGTCCACCAGTTTATATGGCAGTAGTTGGCGGGCTATGAGTTCTGACAAGCCAGCCGCCAACCGTTGGGCAAGAGGGTTATCCGGCGTCATCATTTTTTTACGCTCAAACATTAGGCCCACGGAAGCCTGCCTTTTTGCAGAAAAATGTGAGCTTGGCGTGATGGAAGGTGGAGTGGAGGACAATTGTGAGGAGAGAGGAGAAGGAGAAGTAGAAGACGAGGCTGGACGGTGAGAGCCTGCAGTGTGGCTTTGTGTGTTCCGTTGCTCCCACTGGGCTCGGTGATGGCTGCTCATGTGCCTTCTTAAGGCGGTCGTCCCTAGGTGAGTATTGGGCTTACCGCGACTAACGCGTTGACTGCAAAGATTGCAGATGGCAACGCTATTGTCAGCAGCGGACACGTTAAAAAAAGCCCACACTGCGGAGCCATGTGCCGGTGTCCTGGGAGCGCCAGATGTGACCGTACATGGTCGATGACTCGCTCCTGATACATTTGCAGTCTGCTTTGTCCCTGCTGTGCAATGTAAGTCATTGCTGCTTCTCCTCCCTATCTGCTGGTCCATATCTCCCTCTGAACTCCCCTCCTCTTCCTCTCTTGTGGGCACCCACGTGACATCACTAGACACGTCATCATCAACGTCACCTTCCCCACCGCTATAAGTAGAGTAGGCAGCAACACCGGGGACCAACCTCCTCCTTGGGCTGATCTGGGTACTGGCGTCAGACTGCTGAGTAGCGCTTGTTGCTACCTCCTCTTCCTGATCCAATACCAAGAGTGGCTGCGCATCAGAAATGTCCTCTTGATATGGATCGGAAAATAATTCCAGTGACTCAAGCGGAAGGTATGTGGTGGTGGTGGTGGTGGTCGTGTTGTTGGTGGTAGTGTCTTTGGGGGTGCACATAGCAGAGAGTGAAGAAGAGGGTGCAGATCGAGAGGATGAGGAGGGTGCAGAAGAGTAAGGCTGAGCGAGCCACTCAACCAAGTCTGGTGCATCCTTTAAAGTAATTGAACGCACCTTCTGCAACTTCCCACTTTGGCTCAAGCCTGTTGCTCCTGCCCTACCCCTACCACCCCTGCGGAAGGGCCTGCCTCTTCCTCTGCATGTCATTTTTTAAATGACCCTGTGACAAAACTCTTAGTCCCTATACCGCTGAAGGACTGCTGCAGTATAGGTGAGCGGTCAGCAGTGGTGCACGTCAACCCTATCTATTGTGGACCTATAGCGGTCCTTACAGAACAGCAGACTGTACCGCACTCAAGCCTATGTACCGTAGCACCCTATACCAAGTTACCAGTCCTTATAAGAACTTTTGTGGACCAAGCAGGTTGTGTATTAGTGTTTAGCAGACTGTACGTCAGTCCCTATACCGCTGAAGGACTGCTGCAGTATAGGGCAGCGGTCAGCAGTGGTGCACGTCAACCCTATCTATTGTGGACCGATAGCGGTCCTTACAGAACAGCAGACTGTACCGCACTCAAGCCTATGTACCGTAGCACCCTATACCAAGTTACCAGTCCTTATAAGAACTTTTGTGGACCAAGCAGGTTGTGTATTAGTGTTTAGCAGACTGTACGTCAGTCCCTATACCGCTGAAGGACTGCTGCAGTATAGGGCAGCGGTCAGCAGTGGTGCACGTCAACCCTATCTATTGTGGACCGATAGCGGTCCTTACAGAACAGCAGACTGTACCGCACTCAAGCCTATGTACCGTAGCACCCTATACCAAGTTACCAGTCCTTATAAGAACTTTTGTGGAACAAGCAGGTTGTGTGTTAGTGATTAGCAGACTGTACGTCAGTCCCTATACCGCTGAAGGACTGCTGCAGTATAGGTGAGCGGTCAGCAGTGGTGCACGTCAACCCTATCTATTGTGGACCGATAGCGGTCCTTACAGAACAGCAGACTGTACCGCACTCAAGCCTATGTACCGTAGCACCCTATACCAAGTTACCAGTCCTTATAAGAACTTTTGTGGACCAAGCAGGTTGTGTATTAGTGTTTAGCAGACTGTACGTCAGTCCCTATACCGCTGAAGGACTGCTGCAGTATAGGGCAGCGGTCAGCAGTGGTGCACGTCAACCCTATCTATTGTGGACCGATAGCGGTCCTTACAGAACAGCAGACTGTACCGCACTCAAGCCTATGTACCGTAGCACCCTATACCAAGTTACCAGTCCTTATAAGAACTTTTGTGGACCAAGCAGGTTGTGTGTTAGTGTTTAGCAGACTGTACGTCAGTCCCTATACCGCTGAAGGACTGCTGCAGTATAGGGCAGCGGTCAGCAGTGGTGCACGTCAACCCTATCTATTGTGGACCGATAGCGGTCCTTACAGAACAGCAGACTGTACCGCACTCAAGCCTATGTACCGTAGCACCCTATACCAAGTTACCAGTCCTTATAAGAACTTTTGTGGAACAAGCAGGTTGTGTGTTAGTGATTAGCAGACTGTACGTCAGTCCCTATACCGCTGAAGGACTGCTGCAGTATAGGTGAGCGGTCAGCAGTGGTGCACGTCAACCCTATCTATTGTGGACCGATAGCGGTCCTTACAGAACAGCAGACTGTACCGCACTCAAGCCTATGTACCGTAGCACCCTATACCAAGTTACCAGTCCTTATAAGAACTTTTGTGGACCAAGCAGGTTGTGTATTAGTGTTTAGCAGACTGTACGTCAGTCCCTATACCGCTGAAGGACTGCTGCAGTATAGGGCAGCGGTCAGCAGTGGTGCACGTCAACCCTATCTATTGTGGACCGATAGCGGTCCTTACAGAACAGCAGACTGTACCGCACTCAAGCCTATGTACCGTAGCACCCTATACCAAGTTACCAGTCCTTATAAGAACTTTTGTGGACCAAGCAGGTTGTGTATTAGTGTTTAGCAGACTGTACGTCAGTCCCTATACCGCTGAAGGACTGCTGCAGTATAGGGCAGCGGTCAGCAGTGGTGCACGTCAACCCTATCTATTGTGGACCGATAGCGGTCCTTACAGAACAGCAGACTGTACCGCACTCAAGCCTATGTACCGTAGCACCCTATACCAAGTTACCAGTCCTTATAAGAACTTTTGTGGACCAAGCAGGTTGTGTATTAGTGTTTAGCAGACTGTACGTCAGTCCCTATACCGCTGAAGGACTGCTGCAGTATAGGGCAGCGGTCAGCAGTGGTGCACGTCAACCCTATCTATTGTGGACCGATAGCGGTCCTTACAGAACAGCAGACTGTACCGCACTCAAGCCTATGTACCGTAGCACCCTATACCAAGTTACCAGTCCTTATAAGAACTTTTGTGGACCAAGCAGGTTGTGTGTTAGTGTTTAGCAGACTGTACGTCAGTCCCTATACCGCTGAAGGACTGCTGCAGTATAGGGCAGCGGTCAGCAGTGGTGCACGTCAACCCTATCTATTGTGGACCGATAGCGGTCCTTACAGAACAGCAGACTGTACCGCACTCAAGCCTATGTACCGTAGCACCCTATACCAAGTTACCAGTCCTTATAAGAACTTTTGTGGAACAAGCAGGTTGTGTGTTAGTGATTAGCAGACTGTACGTCAGTCCCTATACCGCTGAAGGACTGCTGCAGTATAGGTGAGCGGTCAGCAGTGGTGCACGTCAACCCTATCTATTGTGGACCGATAGCGGTCCTTACAGAACAGCAGACTGTACCGCACTCAAGCCTATGTACCGTAGCACCCTATACCAAGTTACCAGTCCTTATAAGAACTTTTGTGGACCAAGCAGGTTGTGTATTAGTGTTTAGCAGACTGTACGTCAGTCCCTATACCGCTGAAGGACTGCTGCAGTATAGGGCAGCGGTCAGCAGTGGTGCACGTCAACCCTATCTATTGTGGACCGATAGCGGTCCTTACAGAACAGCAGACTGTACCGCACTCAAGCCTATGTACCGTAGCACCCTATACCAAGTTACCAGTCCTTATAAGAACTTTTGTGGACCAAGCAGGTTGTGTATTAGTGTTTAGCAGACTGTACGTCAGTCCCTATACCGCTGAAGGACTGCTGCAGTATAGGGCAGCGGTCAGCAGTGGTGCACGTCAACCCTATCTATTGTGGACCGATAGCGGTCCTTACAGAACAGCAGACTGTACCGCACTCAAGCCTATGTACCGTAGCACCCTATACCAAGTTACCAGTCCTTATAAGAACTTTTGTGGAACAAGCAGGTTGTGTGTTAGTGATTAGCAGACTGTACGTCAGTCCCTATACCGCTGAAGGACTGCTGCAGTATAGGGCAGCGGTCAGCAGTGGTGCACGTCAACCCTATCTATTGTGGACCGATAGCGGTCCTTACAGAACAGCAGACTGTACCGCACTCAAGCCTATGTACCGTAGCACCCTATACCAAGTTACCAGTCCTTATAAGAACTTTTGTGGAACAAGTGAGTTGTGAATGTTTAGCAGACTGCAGCAGAAGGGCAGCAGTCAAGTATAATATCCTTTCTATATTTGGAAGAAAGAATATTATACATGTACAAGCCTATTACTGTACCACTGATACCAGTCCTGAAAAGAACCTTTGTGGAACTAATAATAACAGCAAGTCTTTAAAATTACCCTCACTGCCTGACAACACTGCTTCCTTCCTGTCCCTATACAAATTGGCAAAAAAAGAGAACGATTAGTGGTTACTGGAACAGCTCTTTTGTGGACCTTGATAGTAACAGCTAATGATGATGATGATGATGATGATGATGAAAGACTAATCTGGCTGTCCCTGTAGCATACACCGTCCTTTCCCTTTCTCTAAACTAACAAAAGACACTCAGGCTGCTGCAAGAATCAGCAGCACAGCAAACCTATCAACACCTAACACCTATACCAGTCCTGAAAAGAACTTTTGTGTACCAAATAGCTAGTGGTTTATCTCTCCCTACTCCACACAGGAACCTGTCCCTATCTTAACAGAAGAAAGAATGTAAAATGGCCACCGGATCGGGTGTATTTATAGGTTAGGGGGAATGTACAAGTGTCCATGTGCTGTCATGTCTCAATTGGCTGTCCTGTATCACATGATAAACGTGTCACCAAAGGTTAAAGTTCTTGTATACATTAAACACGTAAGTCCGCCGCGGCGAACGACGGAAAAAGGCGTTCGAACGTGCGGACCGCGAATGTCGGAAATTCGCCGCGAAACGACCGCCGGGCGAACCGTTCGGCCATCACTACATGCGATCCGAGTTTGCAGATCGCACTGCGATATGCGAACTGATCTGGGGGTGTCATTAACATTTCACTGACACTCCCAGCAGTTCGCATAGGGCAGTGTGAACTGCCGCCGGGAGGCATGCGATGCGGGAACCCGCCGCGGATTCGTGGCGTTCCCGCGTCGCTCCAGTGTGAACCCAGCCTAATAAGCGATAGTTTTTCTGATCGCTGTATTAGTGTCACAGGTGACGCTAGTTAGGCAGGTAGGTATTTAGGTTCGCCGCAGCTTTTTATAGCGCCAGGGACCCCCATATGCTACCGCATAAAGCCCCCTGATTGCCCCCTAGTTAACCCTTTCACCAGTGATCACCATATAACTGTTACAGGTGACGCTGGTTGGTTAGTTATTTTTTTATAGTTTCAGGGCACCCGCCATTTATTACCTAATAAAGGTTTAACCCCCTGATCACCCGGCGGGTGTCATTTGTGACTGTAATAACTGTTAGGGCAGTTAGGGTTAGCCCCCTTTAGTTCTAAGGTACCCCCCTAACCCCCCCAATAAAGGTTTAACCCCGTGATCACCCCCCGTCGCCAGTGTCACTAAGGCTGGGTTCACATTGCAGCGGTTTATGAGAACGGATGTGATTCGCACCGCACTGCAGTGCAAATCACATCCGATCTCTGTGCGATTCGAGTTCAGCCATACAGATAGTATGGCTGAATTCGTGTCGCACCCGCCGCAAACTCGCACGGGACCCTTTTTTTGGTCCGCAGCAGAATCGGATCGCATGGGTGTTCACACCATGCGATCCGAGTTTGCAGATCGCACTGCGATATGCGAACTGATCTGGGGGTGTCATTAACATTTCACTGACACTCCCAGCAGTTCGCATAGGGCAGTGTGAACTGCCGCCGGGAGGCATGTGATGCGGGAACCCGCCGCGGATTCGTGGCGTTCCCGCATCGCTCCAGTGTGAACCCAGCCTAATAAGCGATCGTTTTTCTGATCGCTGTATTAGTGTCACAGGTGACGCTAGTTAGGCAGGTAGGTATTTAGGTTCGCCGCAGCTTTTTATAGCGCCAGGGACCCCCATATACTACCGCATAAAGCCCCCTGATTGCGCCCTAGTTAACCCTTTCACCAGTGATCACCATATAACTGTTACAGGTGACGCTGGTTGGTTAGTTATTTTTTTAAAGTTTCAGGGCACCCGCCATTTATTACCTAGTCTCACTAGTGTACCCCTAAATTTAGGGGTGTCTACTTTCCAAAATGGGGTCATTTGGGGGGGGTTTGTGCCATCTTGGCATTTTATGGCCTTCAAAACTGTAACGCCCTTAGAAAGCCTGAAGGCGGTGCTTGGTTTTCGGGGCCCCGTACGCGGCTAGGCTCCCAAAAAGTCCCACATATGTGGTATCCCCGTACTCAGGAGAAGCAGCAGAATTTATTTTGGGGTGTCATTTCACATATGCCCATGGCATGCGTGAGCAATATATCATTTAGTGACAACTTTGTGAAAAAAAAAAAAAAAAAAGTTTGTAATTTTCCCGCAACTTGTGGCAAAATATAAAATATTCCATGGACTCAACATGCCTCTCAGCAAATAGCTTGGGGTGTCTACTTTCTAAAATGGGGTCATTTGTGGGGGTTTTGTGCCATCTTGGCATTTTATGGCCTTCAAAACTGTAATAGGTAGTGAGGAGTGAAGTCAAATATTTACGCCCTTAGAAAACCTGAAGGCGGTTCTTGGTTTTCGGGGCCCCGTACGCGGCTAGGCTCCCAAAAAGTCCCACATATGTGGTATCCCCATACTCAGGAGAAGCAGCAGAATTTATTTTGGGGTGTCATTTCACATATGCCCATAGCATGTGTGAGCAATATATCATTTAGTGACAACTTTGTGAAAAAAAAATAAAAAAAAATTTAAGTTTGTAATTTTCCCGCAACTTGTGGCAAAATATAAAATATTCCATGGACTCAAAATGCCTCTCAGCAAATAGCTTTGGGTGTCTACTTTCTAAAATGGGGTCATTTGTGGGGGTTTTGTGCCATCTTGGCATTTTATGGCCTTCAAAACTGTAATAGGTAGTGAGAAGTGAAATCAAAAATTTACGCCCTTAGAAAGCCTAAAGGCGGTGCTTGGTTTTCGGGGCCCCGTACGCGGCTAGGCTCCCAAAAAGTCCCACATATGTGGTATTCCCGTACTCAGGAGAAGCAGCAGAATTTATTTTGGGGTGTCATTTCACATATGCCCATGGCATGCGTGAGCAATATATCATTTAGTGACAACTTTGTGAAAAAAAAAAAAAAAAAGTTTGTAATTTTCCCGCAACTTGTGGCAAAATATAAAATATTCCATGGACTCAACATGCCTCTCAGCAAATAGCTTGGGGTGTCTACTTTCTAAAATGGGGTCATTTGTGGGGGTTTTGTGCCATCTTGGCATTTTATGGCCTTCAAAACTGTAATAGGTAGTGAGGAGTGAAGTCAAATATTTACGCCCTTAGAAAACCTGAAGGCGGTTCTTGGTTTTCGGGGCCCCGTACGCGGCTAGGCTCCCAAAAAGTCCCACATATGTGGTATCCCCGTACTCAGGAGAAGCAGCAGAATTTATTTTGGGGTGTCATTTCACATATGCCCATAGCATGTGTGAGCAATATATCATTTAGTGACAACTTTGTGTAAAAAAAGGGGGTTTTGTACTGCCCTGCCATTTTAGCACCTCAAGAAATGAGATAGGCAGTCGTAAACTAAAAGCTGCGTAAATTCCAGAAAACGTACCTTAGTTTGTAGATGTGACAACTTTTGCGCAAACCAATAAATATACAATTATTGACTTTTTTTTTACCAAAGACATGTGGCTGAATACATTTTCGCCTAAATGTATGACAAAAATTGAGTTTATTGGATTTTTCTAATAACAAAAAGTAGAAAATATCATTTTTTTTCAAAATTTGCGGTCTTTTTACGTTTATATCGCAAAAAATAAAAATCGCAGAGGCAATCAAATACCATCAAAAGAAAGCTCTATTTGTGGGAAGAAAAGGACGCAAATTTTGTTTGGGTACAACATTGCATGACCGCGCAATTACCAGTTAAAGCAGCGCAGTGCCAAATTGTAAAAAGACCTCTGGTCATTTACCAGCAAAATGGTCCGGTCTGAAAGTGGTTAAGGTCCTGGAGTGGCCTAGCCAGTCCCCAGACCTTAATCCCATGGAAAATATGTGGAGATTCGTCTTTATTAATGGCCTATATGCTTCTAAGCCACAGACATTGGCAAATATTTACTCTCCAAATGAACATCAGGTTTCCTTCTTCAGGAAAGTCAGTGATCTCTTAGGCCGCGTACACACGGGCGGATTGTCTGGCCAACTAAGTTCGTCAGACAATCCGACAGACAGTCCGTTCAACTTTTGAATGAACGGACTTGACCACACATGATGAACAGACAGTCCGCTGAAAGCTTCCGCGATGACGTATACAGCACGTACGACGGGACTAGAAATACGACGTCCAATACACTGCAATGCAACCTTCGGCCGTGTAAATCCTTTCTGAGCATGCGCCATACTTAGTCCGTCCAACTTGCCTACACACGAGCGGACTGTCCGCTGAAACCAAGTTTGGACGGACAAAACCAAGTTTGGACGGACAAAATTACGGAAATTCCAAAAGACTTAGTCCGTCAGACTGTCCGCTGAAAAAGTCAGCTGAAGCCCACACACGAGCGGATTGTCCGCTGAAACACGGTTCAGCGGACTAAGTTGGGCAGACAATCCGCCCGTGTGTACGCGGCCTCACTCTCCTTTAGTGAGGGCATGGTCCTTTTGGGGGGAGACTTTAACGTTCCCCTAAACCTAGAGATTGATACTTCCTCAGGTACCTCCATGTTGTCATATCGAGCCCTTTGCCAAATTAAACTACAGCTTCAGGGACTGGCACTACATGATACGTGGCGCACTTTATTCCCTTCAGTCAAGGACTATACATTTTATTCCACCCCATTTCAAAAGTACTCCCATATAGATTATTTCTTTCTTTCCCAACCCGACCTGATTTATCTTAGCCCTTGTACACACGGTCGGACATTCCGACCACAAAATTCATCAGATTTTTTCCGACGGATTTTGTCCGAAACTGGTGTTGCATACACATGGTCGGACAAAGTTGTCGGAAAATCCAATCGTTCGGAACGTGATGACGTTCGTTCGCTATGACGGGACTACGTTCAGGCTAGTAGCCAATAACTTTGGTCTAGTAATTTGATCTGAGCATGCGGGGCACTTTGTCAGATCGGAATTCTCTACAAACGATCGGACAAAGGCCGATCGGATCATGTTGTCGGAAAATTTTATATCCAGCTCTCAAACTTTGTTGGTTGGACATTCCGATGGAAAAAGTCAGATGGAGCCCACACACGGTCGGATTATGCGACAACACGGCCCGATCAGACATTTTCCGTCGGAATGTCCGACCGTGTGTACAGGGGCTGACACACACTACAATAGATCCAATGTACCTGTCGGACCAGCACCCCATATCAGTCACCCTGACCTTCCCAGAATCCACTTCCAGAACTAAAACCTGGCAATTAAACTCATCCCTGCTTAAGGATGTAGGATTATCCGCAAGTCTAGAAGCTCGGATTCACTCATACTTCAGGGAGAATGCCTCTCCAGACATCTCTCCAATCACCCTGTGGGAAGCCCACAAGTGTGTCATTCGGCGGGAACTTAAGGCTCAGGCAGCGAAAAGTGACTATAGTGAGTCTAATGCCACGTACACACAATCGGACTATCCGGCGGACAATCTCGGACAATCCACCCGTGTGTGGGCTCTGGCAGACTTTTTCTTCCCAAAAGTCCGGCGGACTCTTAGAAAGAAGTTTTGACTTAAAATTGTCTGCCGGACTCGGCAGTCCGGCGGACAATCCGCCTGTCTGTGTGCTAGTCCTCTGGACTTTTGAAATGAACGGACTTGCCCACACACGGAGAAAAGTCCATTAATTTTAAACATGACTCCAGGTAGACGGGACTAGCGAAGGAAGTCAATGTCACAGCCTCCATCGGCAAGTTTGACACCTCGCTAGCCCCGTCACCTGGTATGGACTTAAAGGGGAAGCCCTATGCTGAGCAAAGTCCATACCAGACCCTTATCCGAGCACGCAGCCAGGGCGGTCAGGAAAGGGGAGTGAGCACCCCCCCCCCCTCCTGAGCCGTACCAGGCCACGTGCCCTCAACATGGGGCTTGCTGTGGGGAAGGGGGGCCCTGCAGCCCCACCACCCCAAAGCACCTTGTCACCATGTTGATGAGAACAA
This sequence comes from Lithobates pipiens, assembly GCF_037356315.1. Classification (NCBI taxonomy): domain Eukaryota; kingdom Metazoa; phylum Chordata; class Amphibia; order Anura; family Ranidae; genus Lithobates; species Lithobates pipiens. Next base: position 294,787,983 of record NW_027507785.1, read on the forward strand.
GGGCCTCTTCCCGACAACCCTGGCCGTTGGTTGTCGGGGTCTGCGGGCGGAGGGCTTATCGGAATCCAGGAGCCCCCTTTAATAAGGGGGCCCCAAGATACCGGCCCCCCACCCTATGTGTATGAGTATAGGGTACGATGTACCCCTACCCATTCACCTGGTGAAAAAAAGTGTAAATAAAAAACAGAACTCAAGTTTTTTAAATAATTTATTAGACAGCTTCAGTGGTCTTTTTCCGTCTCGGGGGGTCTTCTTGCCGGACTCCTCCGATATCTTCTGCTCTTTTGCTAGCTCTTATAATAGAGGAGGAGCCCGGCTTTCTTCTTTGTCGTCGTTGCCATCCGGGGGTCTTCTTGCGACTTTGGGGTCTTGTCTCGCTCTTCGGGGGTCTTATCCCCCTCTTCTGTTCTTCACGCCGGGCCTCCGCTATCTTCTTATAGCTCTTCTACTAGCGTTGGCCCGGTCGTCTGTCGCCTCAGCCTTCTTCTCTTCTTCCTTGAGATGTTGACACGACACTCTCTCTGGCCGCAATGGCGGGGACACGTTGTGTGGCGACTTATATAGGGGACAAGGGGCGGGGTCACCGGGTGGTGTAACATGGTGAACCCGCCCCTTATGATGTCACAGTCCCAGCATCCTCTAACGGAGGCCCTGGCAAGAAGAACCGGCCGGGCCGCGTGCTCGGATAAGGGTCTGCTATGGACTTTGGGGGGACCCCCATGCCATTTTTTTTTTGGCGTAGGGCTTCCCCTTTAAGTCCATACCAGGTGACAGGGCTAGTGAGGTGTCAATCTCGCCGATTGGAGCTGGCGACATTGACTTCCTTTGCTAGTCCCGTCTACCTGGAGTCACGTTCAAAATGAACAGACTTTTCTCCGTGTGTGGGCAAGTCCGTTCATTTCAAAAGTCCGGCGGACTCCCGCCATAGTCCGGTGGATTGTCCGGTCGTGTGTGGGCAGGTCCACTCGTTAGGAAAGTCCGGCGGACCTCCGCTGAAAAGTCAGACGGTTTGTCCGCCGGATAGTCCGATCGTGTGTACGCAGCCTTATTGATAAAATCAGGCGAATGGAAACTTCTCATAAGTCCTCATACTCACAGCAGTCCCTACAAGAACTATCCCATACTCACTCTCTGTTATTAGAGGAGCTTGGGAAACGTATGAGACGTCGATATGTACTCCATCAGAGAGTGTTTTATGAACAGGACAATAAGTGTGGGAGACTCATTGCACTGGCAGTACGAGCTTCTAAACCTTCCAACACAATTCAACAGATTTGAGACCAACAGGGCACATCTTTTTGTAGAAATCAGGACATTGCACGAAGTTTTGAACAATATTATACAAAATTATATAATTTATATAGAAGAGCTACAGACAGCCCTAAAACAAATGAAAAAACAGGAAAAGAGCCCAGGCCCAGATGGGTTTACACTTCATTATTGTAAGTGTTTTTTTTTTACTGCACTATCCCCTAAGCTAATAACCACCTTTAATGCCCTGGCGGGTCCCAGTGCTTCGGTAGGTCGTATGTTAGAGGCCCATATTATGGTTATACCGAAAGACAGTAAGGATACAGCGCAAGTACAAAATTATAGACCTATATCCCTTCTCAATGTGGATACCAAACTGTATGCCAAGCTCTTAGCAAATAGACTATCCCTGCTCCTACCCAACCTTGTTTCCCTGGACCAGGTAGGCTTTGTCCCTGGAAGAAAGGCCAGGGACAATACCATTAGAGCACTAAATCTCCACCACTGGCTCACGACTTCAAAAACTCAAGGCTTTTTTCTTTGGTTAGATGCAGAGAAGGCGTTTGACAGAGTGGCCTGTGACTACATGCATGAGGTCCTGAAGACGATTGGCCTTCGTCTTCGCATGCTGGCCCATATTTCGGCACTGTACCCCTCTCCTAGTGCGAAAGTGCGCATTAATGGCCACCTGTCGGACGCCTTTACCATTAGTAATGGTACCCATCAGGGTTGTCCCTTATCTCCCCTGATTTTTGTGCTCTCTTTGGAACCCTTTTTCAATCGGATACGATGCAACCCCAATATCAAAGGCTTGATGGTACAGGACAGGGAGTATAAGGTTGCAGCATTTGCAGACGACATACTTCTTTCCCTGACCTCCCCACGTATCTCTCTATCTAACCTACTGAAAGATATAGAAAACTTTTAAGATTAACTATACTAAATCACACTCCGTGAATGTTTCCCTTACAAAAAAAGATGTAGAATGTTGTCAGAGCCAATTCCCATTCCTGTGGAACAAGAAGGCCATCACATATCTGGGGATTCAAATTATGGCCAAATTAGCTGACTTACTTAAGAATGGGGAAACCTTAATGTCTTGTGGTTTGGCCGTGCTGCCCTTCTAAAAATGATAGTCCTGCCATGCCTTCTATACCTTATACAGTGTATTCTGATTAACCTACTGGACTCTTTCTTAACGACATACAAGAAGGCATGCTCACTGTTTATATGGAAAAACTCCCCACCCTGTATTAAGTATTCCTGACTCACACGCTTAAAAACTAGAGGTGGTATTGGTCTGCTGGATCTTTACAAATATTATCTAGCGAGCCATCTTATGAGATTGGTAGACTGGAACATCCATGAGGCTGGGAAGGTCTGGGTGTCCTTGGAAAAATCACTCACACGACTTCCTCTCGGGTCTTTACTCTGGATACTACCCCGACATTGGCCGTCAGAGATCACGTTACACCCTCTTATTTCACCATCTCTCGGAGCATTTGGGCGAGCGACAAAAAATGCAATATTCTCATCGGTCCCTGGACCCTTAACTACACTAAGAGGTAACCCCTGTTTTACACCAGGAATCTCCAATTCTTTTCTAAGCCAGGAATGGCCACATGAAAATGTACTAGCACATCAGTTCTTCTCTCGCAGATCCCCCCACTCATATGAGGATTTGGTGTCTATGTCCCTTTCCAATTCCTTTCCGTTCTGGACATACAGGCAGATACGACACTTCCTCTGCTCCCAGGCCCTGACACGAGACAACTGACGCCTTTTGAAACATTATGTACGAGATCTCCCCCACAGACACTTGATTTCTTGTATATATAGCATACTCATAGTACCGCAGACTCAGTGCGCATAGCCATAACCTCTAAATGAAGACGATTGGGCCCTCAGTTCACATCTCCCAAGAACGTATCCAAAAATTCATGAAAACATGGGTGTGTTGGACTCCCTTTAAATCAACGCAGCATTTTCAAACCTATAACACTTAAACTACCACTGCCTCTCAGATGGAGGTAGTAAAAGAAAACAGATCTTAGTAGGAAGGCCATACTGGAGAACGATTGGTGGCTAGGCAAAACCCTATGCATTATATCCTTTCCCCCCCTACTACATTCTCTCCCATGTGCCTTCCCCCCTCACCCCATCGCCCCCCCCTTTTTTTTCTTCTTTCTTACCCCCTTCTTTCTCTCCTCTCTTTCTCCTCTTTTTTCCTTTTTTCTTTCTCTCTTTCCTTACCTCACCTTCCTAATGGTTTCCCTCTCTGTAAGAACTCTTCCTTTAATATACCCTTTACAGTTCTACTGTTGAGTTGGAATACATACATACTTGATAATCATCTAATACTCATGATTTCTCTATGTGTATTACAATTCCACATGAAACATCTGTTACTCTGTGTTTGATGTATGCACTGTTCTATTCAATCTCAATAAAAATCTTTATGGAAAAAAAAAGAAAGAAAATATGTGGAGGGAGCTGAAGGTTCGAGTTACCAAATGTCAGCCTCGAAACCTTAATAACTTAGAGAGGATCTGCAAAGAAGAGTGGGACAAAATCCCTCCTGAGATGTGTGCAAACGTGGTGACCATCTACAAGAAATATCTGACCTCTGTGTTTGCCAACAAGGGTTTCACCACCAATTACTAAGTCATGTTTTGCGAAGGGGTCAAATACTTACTTCACTCATTAAAATGCAAATCAATTATTAACTCTTTTGAGATGCGTTTTTCTGGATTTTTGTGTTGTTTTTCTGTCTCTCACTGTTAAAATAAACGTACCATTAAAATGATAGACTGATAATTTCTTTGTCAGTGGGCAAATAGCATTGCCCAGAGCTGACCGGATCCTCTTCTTCTGGGGTCTCCTTCTGGTGCTCCTGGCTCCTCCTGCCTTCTGAGTGTGCCCATAACAAGCCACTTGCTATGGGGGCACTTGTGTGGGCTCAATTCCAGGCTGCTTGCATCTATTGACAAACACAGCACAACTCATCCCTGCCCCCCCCCCCCCCCCCCCAGCTCCTTCTTCACTGGATTTGATTGACAGCAGCTGGCTCCTGCTGCTCTCACTGAGTCCAGTGGGGAGGGATAGAGAGAGATCAGCGCCGCTGCTCTATGGCACAGCGCTGGATCAAGTCAAGAGTGGGCTCAGGTAAGTATATAGGGGGTTTTTGACATTAATGCAGAAATTGCATTAAGGTAAAAAAATAACCTTTTTTTAGCCTTTATAACCACTTTAATTGCCTGGGAACACAACTGTCAGTATTCAAAAGGCATTGTGTGAAAGTCAGCGAAGGAAATGTGTTGCGATGGGGGAGACATTAATAGCAGAGTTAAGCGTCTTTAAGCCCTTGAAGCTGTAATGAGTTAATCTTGCAATATTTTTTTTTGTTTGTGACATGGAAATGTATACCATGAGCGAGGAGAGTAGTGTGAGCTCATTCATTATGCAGGAGCATATGTCACCTAACCTACTCCTCATTGGCACACTCCATAGATTTGTGTTTAGGTTGATAAGGTGTTGATGTCTATCGTGGAATGTTACTTTCTAGGTGTTAAATAAAAATAACATTTGTCAGTCTTCTAATTATAAAAGATGTTCAATGATCACTTAGGAACAGCTGTGAGAGGTTTGAAATTTCCTTCCTTCCTGTTCCTGGAGTAGTGCACCCCACATAAGAACCGCTGATGGATAGGGATCCCCCACCCTGCTCAGGCAGGCACACTGGATTTCCGCAGTCAAACTTGAGTCAGGAAAACAGTCCATCAACTTTGTTTTTGTATCTTATTAGGGGTTAATTAACCTGGATGGGGTTAGTGATATTATGGGATACCCACTTGACTTTAGCAAACTCTTCAGGGACAACTCTTTAGATATACAGTCTATGCAGTAGAATAACATCCTTACAGGATGTCTCCATCTTACAAGCCAACCTAAATGCGCTGTTTAACTGGGAGACTATGTGACAAATGAGGTTCAATGTTGATAAAAGAGACGAGCAACCAAACTGATAAGAGAATTTGGTGTGATCGCATGTACGCAAGACAGTTTCAGCGGAATTCCATCTGAACTCCATCGGAAAAACCTTCAGTTTATTCAGACGGGAAAACATGTGTACATGGCATTAGGGTCAGATTTGTCCTCTACAATATCACAGTCCCACTAAAAAACGGATCCCTGCTATTACTAGTAAAAACAATAAAAATAAATAAAAAGTTGCCAAATCTTTCCCCTATTTTGTAGACGCTATAACTTTTGCGCAAACCAATCAATATACAATTATTGCATTTTTTTTTACCAAAAATATGTAGCAGAATACATATTGGCCTAAACTGATGAATACGTTTTTTGTTTTTGTTTTTTGGATATGTATTAGACATGTGCACACTGAAATATTTTGTTTCAGAATTTAGTTTTCGTCTGAAAAATTCATTTTAGTTACTACCGAAATTCCTTTTTATTTATTTTGTTTAGTTAAAAAATGCATTCGTCTGAAAATCCAAAATAATTAAGGTCAAATCTGTCATTGAAGGCTTATGGTGTCTGTCGAAAGTTCTAAGAAGATTTGATGGAGCAGCTAAACTGTACGATGCCGCAATCGTACATTTCTGGTCGAATGTTATAATGTTGTATGACAGTAGTAATAATTATATTTATTAATTATTATTACTAGTCAACCAACATTAGAATTCTTCTATAGCCTATGGGCGGAGCATTTCACCATAAATGTCCACTCGCGGCGATTGCTTCGTCGAATCTTCATGTCAAATCTTTTCTCTCTATGTCGAATAATCTTGGACTAATAGAGTTAGGTTAGGCACATTCAACCTTTTTTGCTATTGTCTCTATAATATCAAATCTTTTCTCTCTATGTCAAACCTTTTCTCTCTATGTAGAATAATCTTGGACTAATAGAGCAAAGGTTAGGCACATTTGACCACAGGTTTGATGGACATAGATTGCTATTGTGAGTATCATGTCGAATATCCAATCTGTATCGAACTGTTGTCACAGCGAAAACAAAAATGAAAATAAAGCATTTGTTTATGTCGGATCTTTCGGTTTTCGGATTCTGCACGTTCGTTATCATTTGTTAAAACATTAACAATAACAAAAATACCCGAAATTCGGATGAAAATGAATGCACATGTCTAATATGTATTATAGCAGAAAGTGAAAAACATTAATAATAATAAAGTGATATTGCTCTATTTCATATGTGTAGATATAAAAATCATACAATAAATATGCAAAATTACCCACCTCGCGCCCGCCCTATAGCCGAATGATGGCCGTAGAGCAGGCGTGTTCATCCAGGAGGCCGTCCCTGGACGTCCTAATGTTTACTTCCGCAGGCGTGCATCGCAGAAGTTCTGTGTTCGCCATGTCCCCCGGGGACAGGCAAACACAGATCGCTGTAAACGGCCAATCACAGCGGCCACTTACAGCGCGATCGGCGTGTCCAATGGGAGATGATCTCATATGTAAACATATGAGATCATCTCTCAGGGCCGCTCTCCCTCCTCACACAGAGTGTGAGAGGGGAGAGATGAACGGCTGCAGCGGCAGCCGTTCTGCTTTGCTTTGTTAAAAAAAAAAAAAGTAAAAAAAAAGTGCTATCCTCCCCCAGCAGTGCCATCCATCCTCCCCCAGCAGTGCCATCCATCCCCCCCAGCAGTGCCATCCTGCCCCAGTGCCATCCGCCCCAGTGCCATCTGACCCAGTGCCATCAACCCCAGTGCCACCTGTTGTCAGTGCCATTTGTCCCCAGTGCCATCTGTCATCAGTGCCACGTATAAGTGCCATCTTTCATCAGAGCCACGTGTCATCAGTGCCACATAGTGCCATCTGTCATCAGTGCCACGTATTAGTGCCATCTGTCATCAGTGCCACGTATCAGTGCTATATGTCATCAGTGCCACCTGTCAGTGTCACGTGCCATCTGTTGTCAGTGTCACGTGTCATCAATGCCACTTATCAGTGCCATCTGCCATCAGTGTCACGCAACTTCGGTGCCATGTATTAGTGCCATCTGTCATCGGTGGCACGTATTAGTGCCATCTGTCATCAGTGCCACGTATTAGTGCCACGTGTCTTCAGTGCCACGTATTAGTGCCACGTGTCATCAGTGCCACGTATAAGTGCCACGTGTCATCAGTGCCACATATTAGTGCCATCTGTCATCAGTGCCACATATTAGTGCCATCTGTCATCAGTGCCACGTGTCATCAGTGCCACGTATAAGTGTCATCATTGCCACGTATCAGTGCCATCTGTCATCAGTGTCACGTGTCATTGTCCTGGTGCTTCAAAAGTGTAATAAATAGTCAACAAGTTAGATGTGTAATTTATGTTCCTAGAACACATGATGGCGCTACCTGCATGTTGGGCCTCTCTATGTGGCCAGGCTGTGAAAAAGTCCCACACATGTGGTATTGTAATACTCAGGAGGAGTAGCAGAATTTTTTGGGGGGTGTCATTTGTGGTATACACATGCCATGTGAGAGAAATAACCTATTACAATGACAATTTTGTGGAGAAAAAAAAAAATGAAAAATCTTAATTTTGAGAAGAATTGTGGGAAAAAAATGACAACATCAAAAAGCTCACCATGCCTCTTACTAAATACCTTGGAATGTCTACTTTCCAAAAAGGGGTCATTTGGGGGGTATTTGTACTTTCCTAACTTGTTCGGGTCACAAGAAGCGAGATAGTCCACCAGTACATCAGATGTAATCAATTTTGTGCGATTCGCACCACAGCTTGTAGACTCTCTAACTTTCACAAAGACCAAATAATATCCACTAATTTGGGTTATTTTTACCAAAGATATGTAGCAGTATAAATTGTGGCCAAAATTTATGAAGAAAAATTAATAATTTGCATAATTCTGTCACAGAAACAAAGAAATATGCGTTTTTTTTTCATTTATAGCAGAAAAAATAAAAACCCCAGATTTGATCAAATACCACCAAAAGAAAGCTCTATTTGTGGGAAAAAAAGGACAAAAAATTCCTTTGGGTACAGTGTTGCATGACTGAGTAATTGTCATTCAAAGTGTGAGAGCACCGAAAGCTGAAAATTGGTCTGGGCAGGAAGGGTGTTTAAATGCCCAGTAAGCAAGTGGTTAAGAAAAACAATGTTATTTGTGTTTGTAAATGGAATGTCCAAAACTAGACTGGAAATTCAAGTGTTCAAATATCATTGATGAATAGTCCTTTAATATGATAATAATCCCAAAGAGTCTTTCTGCTTCCACCAACATCTGAGTCCTCACAGAACTCTCACCTCATAGGTACATAACATGAGCCTTGGATCAACCTCCAATATGGGTAAGATGGTCCATCCCTCCAAAGACTCCTCCACTTATCCCCAGATAGAGATTCAGACTCACATATGAAGATGAAGTAGACAAAAGAGTCTCCAATAGTGCAGTACCATTAAAAAAAGACCATTTATTAAAACAATAACCGCTTAATAACAGCTGAGCTCAAAATGATAAAAACATCAGCATTTTCCACCTTTTACATCACTTCTGGTCCACTGTGTACTCCGGCCATGCCCTACGCATTACGTCCCATTAGTGACTTCTTCAGGGGAGCAGAAAATGTCAATGTTTTTATCCCTTTAAGAGCAGTTTGCTGAATTTAGATGTAAGCAGTTATTGTTTTAATAAATGGTCTTTTTAAATGGTACTACACTATTGGAGGCTCTTTTGTCTACTTCATCTTTATATGTGAGTCTGAATCTCTACCTCTGAGGATAAGCGGAGAAGTCTTTGGAGGGATGGACCATCTTACTCATACTGGAGGTTGATCCAAGTCTCAAAGTTATGTACCTATGAGGTGAGAGTTCTGTGAGCACTGAGGTGTTGGTGGAAGCAGAAAATCTCTTTGTGATTATTATCATATCATATCAAGGACTAGCCATCAATTATATTTGAACACTTGAATTTCAAGTCTATTTTGGACCTGTTATTTGCATATTTACAATCACAAGTTGTTCTTAATTTTTGTGATCATATACCACCAAAAGAAAGCTCTATTTGTGGGAAAAAAACGAAATACATTTTGTTTGGGTACAACATCGCACAACTGCACAAAATGGCATGGTCATTAAGGGGGTAAATCCCTCTGGGACTGAAGTGGTTAAGGTCATTATAGTGGACAAGGGGGAACTCTTTACATCTGGAGGAAAAGAGATTTAATTTCAAAATATGGAAAGGTTTCTTTACAGTAAGAGCTGTACAAATGTGACTCCCTCCAGAGGTGGTTCTGGCCAGCTCAGTAGATTGCTTTAAAAAGGCCTGGATTATTTCCTAAATGTACATAATATAACTGGGTACTGACATTTATAGATAAATTTGATCCAGGTAATATCCTTTGTCTCTCGGGGGATCAGGAAGGACTTTTTTCCTCTACTAGTTGCAAATTGGATTATGTCTTGTTGGGGTTTTTTGCCTTCCTCTGGATCAACTGTGGGTATAGGATTGTGTATATAAGATTTTATTTCATTTTTTAATTCTCAAGAATTGGGAATTCTAAGGATATTGGGGCAGTTGCTGAGGCTGCTCCCTTGATATCCACACCCAAAAATGTTTGTTGAGGGGACTATTGCGGTACTAAATAAATCATAAAAGACTTTGTTATAAAAAAATTACAAGTAATTTAATAAAGACAAAAAAAAAATGAAATCCATCAAAACTTTCATATTGCTAAAATCATATACACCACAATTTAATAAACTACCGACGGGTAAGCCCGTAAGGTTTCTATTGAAGAGGGGTACAGAAACGTTTCCTCTACCGGTTTCGCGGCGAACCGCTTCTTCAGGAGGATAGTCTACAGAGTAAATAAAAATATTTGCAAATAATCAAATAGCAGCGAATCATATAATGACATAACAGAAGAGTTACAGTAATTTAAATAGCGAGGGGATCAGCTCACCCACAAAGGAGGAAGCAGTAGATCACAGGACCCATCGGTTTCCTCCCACGGCAGATGCGGGGGGTTGTAAAGGACTCTTCAAATTTAAACAGATATATATGATATGAGAGTTAAAGTGAGATGAGACATTAACCTATACACACCTAAAGAGCGATATATAGGTGAAAAGGGATGGAAAATAGACTGTGTATAGGGGCTGTAAAAAGAGCCTATAAAAAGGAAGTGCTTAATTGTGCATCCTAAGGTGTCCTACGCAAGCAAAAAATTACCAAAGAAATGTGACCAAATTAGGAAGAAAAGGAAAAAGAAATGTGGAAAAGGGCAAACCACCACAAAAAATAGGGTAAAAAGGATATAAGTGAAACAAGTGTGAAAGTAAAAGCCAAACATACCGTTTGTGCTATATTATCCAGTGCACACCACCCATGTTCATAGAGGGAGATCGAACAGGGCAACACCATAGTAGCCAAGGAATACAAATGTATAGTGTGCAGGGCAGGTATCACCTACTATATATATAATACACTCCCCAAAGGGAGGAACTGGTAAGCATGTATGCACAGGTTGCTGTTGTAGATGGACACCACAGGTGTATTGCAAGTTAGCACACCAGGTAATCATGATAATTAATATGGTAATTCATTAGCCAGGAAAAAAACATGAACCTGGGTATTGATCGCCATCTGTGGGGGTACACACAGAGCAATCACTTTAAGCACATATGAAAAAAGGCATAAAGTAAGATAAGACCAGGAGACCTAGGGTACTAGAGGTCCTAGTCATCGGGTACAAAAACAGCAATACTCTAACCTGTATAGACATGTCCAACAGCGCAACCCGGCATGTGGAGTCCTGAAAACTGCTCAACAGTGGTCTAACACAGACCACTATTTAAGCCCCCAACCCTTCCGGCATCAGCGTACGCCGCTAAACGGCGGCGTCTGATGTCACGGGGGTCCGCCCACCCACACCGCGCACTCGCACAGCCATGCAACCATCGCGCACGCTGATGCGGACGCACTGTGCATGGATGTGCGCACAGCGCATGTGCGCGCCGGAGGGGCCCATGGACCAAAGGGTCCGGGCGCATCCAGCACAAGAAGGACCCAAAATAAGGGACCCACCAGGGCGAGCGCACATCTGCCAGACAGGAGAACACAACAAAGGATCCAGGAAAAGACCCAAGCTTCCCCCTGGGGGGAGCGGATCTCCTTTACAGCAACACTATTCACAAAATACAAAAATAATATATAAACAATAATACTACAAACATTGTATAATCAAGGTAATAATGTAATAAACAAAGCATGGGAACAACCATACTTCAGTGTCACCAACGGCATAAGGAATGACAATCCCACTAGCTATCGTGGTGAAAGAATAAATAAAGTAAAGTAATGTATATCTAGATACAATTCTATCTAGATACATTTTTTAATTCGTTGAAAGGGAGGGACTTGTGTTTTTTTTTGTTTCAACCTAACTATAAAACTATGTAACTATGTATACTCCTTCTTCCTCCAGCACATCACTTGTTTGCAGAAAAAAAAAAATCATAGACCCAGCTGGGACACTGATATTTGATCTGACAAAAAGGCAGTAAGTAGTCAGATAAAGCAGACACTTTGCAGGCAGGGACCGCGGACCGCTTATGTTGTGTAGCAAAAGTCAGTGTCCAGCTTCCATCCCTGTGGCTAGGGATCTTAGCACCACCTCTTCAGGCACTGCCAGCCCACCTAAATAAAAAGAGGGAACACCGGAAACGCCACCTAAAGTGTAGTATTAAAAGCTGATTTTAATGGCAAAGCATACAAGTACACACGAGGTAAGAGAAGTATAGGCTCATCTGTATCAGTAGTCGTGGTGAGGAAGGGGTTCCCGGTGCGTGGCTATGTTGGTCCGCAGCACTTCCTGTGGCCACAGGAGAGGAACCGGAACCAGCGTGGAACGCACGGAAATGACGTCACAGGTCACAGGATCACATCCAGAGGAGCTATATATATATATATATATATATATATATATATATATATATATATATATACCTACACATATACATACTGGTAAAAATTCATATGGACATGTTCAGATGGCTCAAAGGAAACAACATGGCATGAATACAACCAATTAAAACGCACTTGTAAAATGGAACCTTATTACTTTACCACAAAAGTAAAGGGCTAGATGAGGGGCTAGAAAATAAGGGTTAATGTGTCATGGGAATTACTCACACAAGGGCAGAGACCATGGGTATATTAGAAGAAACACACATAGGTGGACCTAAATGGCTAAGAAAGAGGAAGGGTCATGCCTGTACAAGGCAAAACCATATGCGCACACATATACATATCCCCTCGCACATATGTATATATGCGTGCACGCGTGTGCATAACCATACATGCGCATGCACATGTAAACACATATACATACACATGCATAATCAACATGTAGAGAATGATTAAAACATATTTTAATTAGGATATTAAAAACATATGTAAAGTACGACTATTATGACCACTATATGGATGGAATGGGTCTGCTACAAGAAAGATGACTATGCAGTGTTAATCATATATATATATATATATATATATATATATATATATATATATATATATACATATGTAAACATATAAATACATAAATAGTAAAACATAGATGTAAAACATGTATATCTTTGTAGATTGTAAAGAGGGTCTCGTGCGGCAAGAGAGGCTCACAAGACTGTGTATCTCAATGTCCTCATTAAACCCCCCTGTTGTCAAAGTATCTAAAGAATAAATCCCAAAAGTTTCCTAGTGGCCCAGATGTTTATATCATTCGACCGCAGGAAATGACCCCAGAATGGACTCGATGACCCACACCCTGAGACCCGCTGTTGATTGGTTGTGATGTATTAAGAAATGTTTTGGAACACTATGGTGATCATGCCCCTTTTCAATGAAGCGCCTGTGCTCATCAAATCGTGCTCTGAGGGCCCTAATTGTTCTTCCAACATAAAACAGTCCACATAGACATATGAGACAATATACGACATAGTCCGTGGAACAGTTATACAATTCTTTTAGTGTGTAGTTTTTCCCTTTTACTTTAAAAGTTTTTTGACCATGGTGAATTAATTTACATGTCAGGCAGAAAGGTTTTTTACACTGGTACATCCCCACTAGTGGGATGAGATAGAGCGAGTGGGCTTGATTTTTCTTGGGCAATTTGACTTTTGATATTTCTAGCCTTCCTATATGTTATTTTAGGTTTGGTAGCAACTGTAGTCTTTTAATCATGGTGGTCGTAGTCTGTGTCTCTAGTGCAATTTTGGCGAAGCCGACAGAATTGGCTACACGGGATGTTACTGACCCATCCAGGATGATGGTAGCTGTTGAAGTGGATAAAAGAATCCCCTGTTGTGGGTTTGGTAAAATTTTTTGCATATATCGCTCCATTGTCATGACATAACTCCAAGAAGGCTAGGGTGTTGGGATCAGCAACATGGGTAAATGATAGGCCCAAGGAGTTTTGATGACAATATTGCACAAAGGCATTGATGTCCTGAGATGAACCGTCACATATGATCACTATGCCGTTGATATAACGACCATAGTAGATCACATGGGTGGCAAAAGGATGGTTGGCAGTAAGATACATGTGTTCCCAAAAACCCATTGTGAGATTGGCATAGCTGGGGGCAAAGTTGGCCCGCATAGCTGTGCCATTAATCTGCAAAAAATGAGTCCCATTCGATTAAAAATAATTATGTTTAAGGCAGAAATGTAGGGCCTCCAAAATAAAGTGGGTTTTCCGGGAATTGGTATAGGGATCATTAGCCAAAAAGAGTTCAATGGCCTGTATCCCTACATCATGGGGAATAGATGTACAGTATACAGAGATGACACATCCAGAGAGAGCCACCAATAAGTATGCTCCCATGTATACGGCATGAGCATTTCTAGTAAGTGGGGTCCATCCCGTATGTAAGAGGGTAGGTGTTGTGCCAGGGGTTGAAGGAATTTGTCAATGTCTTGTGACATTATCCATAGCCCGCCACCATAGGGCGGCCAGAAGGATTGGTAAGGTCTTTGTGGACTTTGGGTAGATGGTAGAAATATGTAATTTTATAGAAGCTTTTTTTTTAAGGAAAGATGCTTCAATTTTAGAGATTATCTCATCATCGAGTGTGTATGAGTGTTTTGGCTTCTACAGAAAACTGAAAAGCGGGATCACTGGGGAGAATTTGGTATGTATTTGGATCTGATAGTAGCCTATGTGATTCTAGTCATCCTTATCCTAAACCACTATACTACCACCATTTTTGGCTGGTTTGATAACAATAGACTCATTACTGTTACCACTGCCAACCCACCTGGCTACATTCCACAGTCCTGCCAGGCTGTACACTCACCAGCCCTCTTGGCTGACTTCTCCTGAAGAGCTCCTGAACGTGCTGACTCTCTCCTGCTGACCTCACTCCTGCTCCCGTGCATCCAGGATAAGACTCCTCCATGTGTTGTGAGAGGGTCCCCCAACACCCGAGTCCCAGGGGGCACACTCAAGGGCCTCCAACAGGCTCCTTAGCACTCTATCTCTTATCTTCCACCAAATACCACCATTGCCCTGCTGGCCTGACCCCTGCCAGCCCACGTTGCTGGGGATTGGCTGGGGCTGTCCTCAATACTCCAAGCAGCTCTTTCTAACCTCCCTCCCATTCTTCTGTAAACTTCTCCAAGGTGCCACCAAGTATGGGGCGGTAACAAATAAGTCACTCACCCTGACCCAGATTCAGCCCAGCCTGGCTTTCAGCCAGACTAATTTACTTACAAAATGTCTAGCACACTAATCTAGAGGGTTATAAACTGGGATCTGGGAACCCTTCCTTCCAATGTTCAGAATCAGCAAAGGATACCTTTAAAGCTTAGCTCCAACCTTACTTTCAGTCTTGCGCAGTTGCTCAGACTCCTCTCCTGTACTGAAATTATTTACTCTGATTTCACTGCACATTGTGAGCATTTAACAGCTCTTTTACAGAGGAAGGATAGATGGGGAAAATCAAGGGGTGTAGAGCTATTTGGCCTGTGAAACTGCAAGTACACTCATTCTGTGCAAATGCTGGCAAAATCAAATTTTATTAGGCTATATTCTCTCTAAATTTTTATTCTTCGTACAGAACAAAGTGAATCCGGACAATACTGGATTATGGACACTAGATGGAGCTGAGGACCATCCTATGATCCTCAGCTCCATCTAGTGGCTGTAATGAGGTATATTTCCAATTTTGCTCCCATTGTACATGCAAGTTCATAGGACAAATAGCTCAGGAATTTTTTTAAGAATACACCCAAAAGTGTGACCACACAAGACCTACCAGAATTTTTTGGGTGATTCTACAATTAGATTGTATAGTGTATGACTCAAGTTATACACATATTAGTTTTTGGATATATTTGAGTCTTTTTATATACCCTGTTTCCCCTAAAATAAGACCGAGGCCACGTACACACGGGCGGACTGTTCGCCCAACTTTGTCTGTCAAACAGTTTCGGCAAACAGTCCGCTCAAAATTAGCATGGACGGACATGGCCACACACGGCACTTTTTGAGCGGACTGTTTCAGCGAACTGTTTGCCAAACAGTTCGCTCAACTTTTGAAATGAACGGACTCGCCCACGTAAGGCGGAGTCAAATCCGCCCATTTCGAGCGTGTGTACAGGTAGGCGGGGCCCGCGAAGGAGACGTCGCGGGCTCCGCCGCCTGGAATGGACTTAAAGGGGAACCCCAACGCCGAAAAAAATCGGCGTGGGGGTTCCCCCAAAGTCCACAACAGACCCTTGTCCGAGCACGCTTCCCGGCCGGCCAGGAAAGGGGGGCGAGCGAGCGCGCCCCCCCTCCTGAGCCGTACCAGGCCGCGTGCCCTCAACATGGGGGGTGCCTTGGGGAAGGGGGGGCCGCGTGGCCCCCCCACCCCAAAGCACCTTGTCCCCATGTTGATGAGGACAAGGGCCTCTTCCCGACAACCCTGGCCGTTGGTTGTCGGGGTCTGCGGGCGGGGGGCTTATCGGAATCCGGGAGCCCCCTTTAAGAAGGGGGCCCCCGGATACCGGCCCCCCACCCTATGTGAATGAGTATGGGGTACAATGTACCCCTACCCATTCACCTGTGAAATAAAGTACAAAAAAAAACACAACACAGAGAAAAAATATTTTATTGCACAGCTCCGGGGGTCTTCCGTCTTCGGGGGTCTTCTCGCCGGACTCCTCCGCTATCTTCGTGTAGCTCTTTTACTAGCGGAGGAGCCCGGCTTTCTTCCTCCCCGCCGCCGGCCTCTTCTCCCGACTTCGGGGGTCTTGTCCCCCTCTTCGGTTCTTCTGCCGGGCCACCGCGCCTTCTTGTAGCTCTTTTGCAGGCGGTGGCCCGGTCTTCTGTCGCCGCTGTCGCTGTCGCCGTCGCCGCCTTCCGTTCTTCTTCTTCTTCTTGTTCTTCTTCTTCTTCCCCAGGAGATGTTGACACACATGTGACATATACCATGTGACACCGCCCCATTGTCACTATATAAGTGACCGCACAGCGCGGCTCTGGCATTCCGGCCGGAGAGAGCGACGTGTCAACATCTCCTGGGGAAGAAGAAGAAGAACAAGAAGAAGAAGAAGAACGGAAGGCGGCGACGGCGACAGCGACAGCGGCGACAGAAGACCGGGCCACCGCCTGTAAAAGAGCTACAAGAAGGCGCGGTGGCCCGGCAGAAGAACCGAAGGCGGCGACAGAAGAACGGAAGGCAGCGGCGACAGAAGACCGGGCCACCGCCTGCAAAAGAGCTACAAGAAGGCGCGGTGGCCCGGCAGAAGAACCGAAGAGGGGGACAAGACCCCCGAAGTCGGGAGAAGAGGCCGGCGGCGGGGAGGAAGAAAGCCGGGCTCCTCCGCTAGTAAAAGAGCTACACGAAGATAGCGGAGGAGTCCGGCGAGAAGACCCCCGAAGACGGAAGACCCCCGGAGCTGTGCAATAAAATATTTTTTCTCTGTGTTGTGTTTTTTTTTGTACTTTATTTCACAGGTGAATGGGTAGGGGTACATTGTACCCCATACTCATTCACATAGGGTGGGGGGCCGGGATCCGGGGGCCCCCTTCTTAAAGGGGGCTCCCGGATTCCGATAAGCCCCCCGCCCGCAGACCCCGACAACCAACGGCCAGGGTTGTCGGGAAGAGGCCCTTGTCCTCATCAACATGGGGACAAGGTGCTTTGGGGTGGGGGGGCCGCGCGGCCCCCCCTTCCCCAAGGCACCCCCCATGTTGAGGGCACGCGGCCTGGTACGGCTCAGGAGGGGGGGCGCGCTCGCTCGCCCCCCTTTCCTGGCCGGCCGGGTAGCGTGCTCGGACAAGGGTCTGTTGTGGACTTTGGGGGAACCCCCATGCCGATTTTTTTCGGCGTTGGGGTTCCCCTTTAAGCCCATTCCAGGCGGTGGAGCCCGCGACGTATCCGTCGCGGGCCCCGCCTACCTTCACACGCGCTCGAAATGAGCGGACTTTCCTCCGAGCGGGAACAGTTTGCTCATTTCGAAAGTAGCCTACACACGGGCGGACTGTTCGCTCAAACACAGTTTCAGCGGACAGTTTTTCGGAATTTCCGAAAGACTTTGTCCGTCAAACTGTCCGCTGAAACTGTCCGCTGAAAGCCCACACACGAGCGGACTGTCCGCCCAAACACTGTTCAGCGGACAAGGTTGGGCGAACAGTCCGCCCGTGTGTACGCGGCCCTAGTGTGATTGTCGGTGATAGCTGCAATAAAAGCCCTACCCCCCAAATAAGCCGTAGTTAAAGTCCTTGTAGGTCTTCTTTTCAGGGTAGGGCTTATTTTTGAGGAAACAGAGTAGGGCTTATTTGGGTGGTAGGGCTTATATTGCAGCCAACACCGACAATCACGCTAGGTCTTATTTTAGGGGAAACAGGGTATGTATTCCCATTAGGTTCATATTTTTTATCTGAATGTATTATTTTAAAGTGATTGTAAACCCTTATGCCGCATACACACGACCGGACTTTCCGGCAGACTAGGTCTGACGGTCTTCCCGATGGACTTTCGGTGGACTTCCGACGGACTTTCCAAACAAACGGACTTGGCCATACACAATCACACCAAAGTCCGATGGATTTGACAGTTATGACGTACGACCAGACTAGAATAAGAAAGTTCATAGCCA
The DNA here is from genome assembly GCF_037356315.1 of Lithobates pipiens. NCBI lineage: Eukaryota > Metazoa > Chordata > Amphibia > Anura > Ranidae > Lithobates > Lithobates pipiens. Next base: position 294,806,380 of record NW_027507785.1, read on the forward strand.
GTAGCCAATAGCTGCCCTAGCGTCAGTTTATAATCCATCGGACTAGCATACAGACGAATGGATTTTTCGACTGGACTCGAGTCTGTCGTAAAGATTTGAAACATGTTCTAAATCTAAAGTCCATCTGATTTTTGGACAGCAAAGGTCAGATGAAGCCCACACACGGTCGAATTGTCTGACGGATTCATTCCGTCTGACCTTTACTGACGAAAAGTCCGGCAGTGTGTACACGGCGTTACATACACCCAGTGAAGTGACTGGCCTCAGATGATACACAGAGATGAGACAAATCCCCCTACAAACATTGTATCTGTTTACCTATATTCAATGTGAAAGGGGTCTTAAAGTAATACAGTGCCGTATCACAAAAAATGCCTGGTTATGAAGGGGGAGGGATAAATCTTCCAGAGCTGAAGTGGTTAATAATCATTACTGAAAAGGTACTAGTGGGTGGGGTTACACATTTTATAAGACTCATCTGGTCTAGGAAAGCACACACACAAAAAAAAGAATAAAACTTTCAAATTAAGTTTTCAGCACGCGCTACTTCTTCGTGTTACTTTCACTGCTGATTTAACCGAGCAAGTGTAGATGTGAACAAACAGACTGAGCCGGGTACAGCTTGTACTAGTGCTGCGTGGTGAGATGGCACTGTACTGTCATATTGTTAAGGGTGAGTGGCACCTTGACTGACAGTTAATGAGAGAATGTTTAACTTGTGCGCGGAGCACTAACTGTGCTGTCTATATTCTGACAGCTCTGATGTTTTTTTTTCCTGGTGCAAGAAAGAATTCCATAGCAGTGTTGGAACAAATTGGATGTATGAATTTCATTTCCTATCGAAGTACATCTTTCTTCTTCTTCCACATATATTTTATTGCTATTTTTGGCCCCATGAAAGGTATGGGAGGAATGTGTATACTGACTGTGGGAAGAGTGTGTAGAAAAACAGTACAGTTTTTTTGGACTTACCTAGTAGTACTCTAATGCCCCACACACACGGTCGGAATTTCCGACAGAAAATGTGCGATCGGATCATGTTGTCGGAAAATCCAACCATGTGTGGGCTAGATCGGACTTTTTCTTTCAGATTTTCCGACACACAAAGTTTGAGAGCAGGATCTAAAATTTTCCGACAACAAAATCCGATCGGATAAATTCTGATCGTGTGTAGACAATTCCGACGGACAAAGTGCCACGCATGCTCAGAATAAACTAAGAGACGAAAGCTATTGGCTACTGGCCCATTTATAGTCCTGACATACGTGTTTGACGTCACCTCGTTCAGAACGATTGGAAATTCCAACAACTTTGTGCGACCGTGTGTATGCAAGACAAGTTTGGGCCAAAATCCGCCGGAAAAAATGTGATGGATTTTGTGGTCGGAATGTCTGACTGTGTGTATGGGGCATTACAAGAATGCTTGGTGAATTGGCTGGCAAGCACCAAGTGTGTGGGTCCTAGACGTGCGCGGCGGAAATTTTTGCTTTCATTCTTAACCGCTTCCCGTCCACCTCACGCAGATATACTGCGGCAGAAGGGAACATACAGGCAGAATCACGTACCCAGGGCCGGATTTCCCACAAGGCCACCGAGGCCAGGCATCGGGACATCAGAGGTGCGGCCGCCCTCCTCCCCGCACTAACATAGCGGGCAGTGGTGCCGGCACCCAGTGTTGCCAACCGCCCGTAGATTAATGGCCCGTAAATTTAAGCCCTTTTTTTGGGCTGCCCGTTAAAAGGATTGTAAAGTTAAAAATTTTATTTTTTAAAAATAACAAACATGTTATACTTACCTCCACTGTGCAGCTCATTTTGCAGAGTGGCCCCGAACCTGCTCTTCTGGGGTCCCTCGGCGGCTGTCTCTGCTTCTTCCCGCAGGTGCTTCTCACGTTCATGCGAGCTCCCTCACATGGTGAGAAGCATCTGCGGGCACGCTCCTGTGATACAGCCGGTGGCTATAGCGGCTCGCTGTATCACACGGCCCCGCCCCCGGCGCTCCGCGTCAGTGGATGTGATTGACAGCAGCGTGAGCCAATGGCTGCACTGCTTTCCATCCATCCACTCCAGCCAATCAGCGGCCAGGCTGAGTGGTGAAGAGGAAGTCGAGGACGAGCGCGGGACTTTCGAGGGGTGAGGTAAGTAAAACAGGGGGGCTGGGGGTGCAGGCACTGTCAGATGTTTTTTCACCTTAATGCATAGAATGCATTAAGGTGAAAAAACATTTACCTTTACAACCCCTTTAAAGTCCGTTACGGGCCCCGTGCCCGTAAAAAAGATGTCTGCAGACGGCGCATGTGCAGTAACATGATTGCGCCGCCCAGTGGCATTTTTGAAAAGATCGAGAGTCTAGACCACGGCGGCCGGCAGTGCACTCGTCATAGGTGAAGCAGCGGAGGAGCCGACCAGCCGGTGACGGTGAGGAGGACACTGAGGAGAAGGAGAGCAAAGCTTGGGGGATATCCATAGTAAAAAAGGGGACAGAGAGAGGAGGATGTTACTGGGAGCCCCGGGAGACAGAAGCCATGCCATGCAGGGGACAGAGACTGATGTGCTATGTCCAACATCCATCATATTACTTCTCTAATCCACATCATTCATCAGTGTGCAGTGTGGAGAGGTGAAAAGGGCACAGGAGGAGGACACAGACACAGATAATGTGGAGAAGTAATATGATGGTGGACAGAGAAGCTACTGAGAGGGGGTGAGGAGTGAGTTAGACTATAAAGGGGCCAGTGCCCAATAGCTTTCGTCTCATAATTTATTCTAAGCATGCGTGTGCGTTGGAATTGTCTACACATGATAGGAATTTAAACAATCTGATTTTGTTGTCGGAAAATTTTAGATCCAGAACTCAAACATTGTGTGTCGGAATTTCCGACGGAAAAAGTCAGATGGAGCCCACACACGATCGAAATTTCCCATAACACAATCCAATCGCACATTTTCCATTGGAAAGTCCGACCGTGTGTACCGGGCATTATTTGCATCCTCTAGGACTATAAGGTAATTTAGGGTGTTATTACATGCAATGATTGATTTCATACCACCCAACATTTTGAGATGGGGATGAGGGACACCTACTAGCAAACATATGTAGGGATAGGACACGCCCCTGCCATACCCCCTTAAAGGAGAATTAATCCAAACAAAAAAGGTTAATTAAATCTACAAGGGCTTTTTTTTTTACCACTACTATTCCTTTATATTGGCTTTTAAAGTTCCCAAATACAGCAATTTAGGATTTTGAATGAAAGGTTTAGCACTGGGAAACACTTTTTAAAACATAAAAAATGCATTTTATATACAACTATATGGATCAGACCAAAATGAGGGACAGATTAGGCGGGGAACGAGGGACAGAGCTCCAAATCAGAGACAGTCCCTCGAAATCAGGGACAGTTGGGAGGTATGTGATTTACACGGAATACCAACCTGTTTATGCCTTTAGAATCAGAGTGAGGTTTGGTTGCCGGTTTGTATAAAGGGAATATAGCTAGCCGAGGCTCAGATCGAGACATGGCTATCTTGTGTTGTATATAAAGCTGCTACAAATCAGTTTTTTTCTGTAGTATCTCATACCACGCCAACCCGCCTCTATTGTTAAAGTTCTGCAAGCAATAAATGTAAAATAGACCTCCCCTAGACTGTTTAATGGAGCCGGAGTAAATTGGCTGCTGCCTGTGTGAACGGTGGCCTCTGCAGTGTTTTTGGAAAGAAACAGTTAATCCAGTGGCCCCTATGGGTTAGCACTATATAATGAAAGTACAAAGTTACTTTGGTAGCAATTATATATGTTACACCATTTTTTGTAATGAAACCAAAATTTTCTTCTGTATTGCTATATGAATGCCATACACTCTATACACCGGTCTGTGTCATGTCCATACTGAATAATTCATTACGACCCAGGTGGTTAGGGAAAATATATTCGTCTTATCTTACATTCTTGTGATCCCGCTGCTTTTTCTAACTCCAAAAAGTACAGAGAAGTAAAAAAAAAAAAAAAAATACACACACACGCACACACACACACACTGAAATCTACTAAAGTCATTAAAATATTGAGATGCATTTTATTTAAATATTTAACATTTCTTCTCCAAGCAAAGCTCCTGACAAATATTTTTCAGCGCACACAAATAAATAAATAAATTAAAATCAAGATACTCATCACATATCGTTCTTTGATGTGCGTCTATGTAAATTCCGTACAGCGTCCAAAAAAAAAAAAAAAAAACGTTCTGTTTACGAAGACTTTCTGAATGACGAGATTTCATTCCTGTCCTACTGTAACGCCACCTTTGAGTCTTTTAAGTGATGAGCGCACTTTCCATACATCAGAATTTTCACCACTATACTTGTGTGCATTCGTTTTGTCCTTTCCCCCACTTGTCCTATTTTATACCTTTTTTTTAATAAAAAAAAAATTTAAATTTTCAATTTATATTTTGTGTTTTGTTTTTGGAATTACTGCACAAGCCTTCTGCCAATTATCTTCGTTTTTAAATGATGTGATTATTTTAGCTATCCTGGTACAAAGTTTTATTAAACATTTTTCCCTGAGTATTTCCAAACCTACTGTACAAAGAAGTGGCAACCACCCCAAGCTATAGGTGTGCACAATCTATGGCATTAGGGTGTGCACCCCAAAGTTCAAATACAGGTGTAGCCTCAGCTGGGAAGTGCTCTGTGCCGCTGAACGGCTTCCTGTTCATTCTCAAACTGAAGCATAGTGAACATAGTTTACTATGCGTCAGCCATGAATGAACACAGTAAGTGATTGCCACCGATCACTGACAGTGTTCATTCAGAAAAGGAAGGGGCCTGTAAATGACATATTTACTGGCCCCTTCCCCTGCTCTTCATCCTGAAACATCCCCCTTTGCGCCTTCAGCAGCAGCCAGCAGGAGAGGAGAGGATGGAAGCCATCAGCTCTGAGGGGGGCAGGGCCCGGGCAGCAAGGGGAATATGCACCGCATGGGGTGGTTAGAGTGTGCCCAGGCACACCTGACACGCCCTATGTGCACGCCTATGCCCCAAGCCATAACTAGCCTTTGCAGTAAGCTGTACATGGGAGGGAAACACACATCACAAACAAACAAAGGTTTCCCAGGAAACAAGATAGCAGAAAGGGCACCAGATAAGTAAAAAACAACAATCATTTATTTCATATTCACTTACATTAAACAGTCTTGTATGCTGCATGCAGGGCAGATGTGGTGTGAAAATTGGACAGGCAGTGATCCCGATAAGGTGAAGGACTGCTGCAGGCACAAGCTCGGACCCAGCACAGGGGGCCTTGCAGGCTCTCACAAGTTGCTGACAGGAAACCAAGAACAGATAGACAAGCTAAAGAGAGTGCGGCAGCCGAAACACGTTTCCAAGGGCCCACCTCCATCAGGTTGCTAAAGGAGGCGGGGCCCCAGAAACGCATTGCGGCCTGCATCCTCCTTAGCTTGCCTGTCTGTTCTTGGTCTCCCTGGTCAGTGGCTTGTGAGAGCCTGTGACACCGCCGGTGCGTATCTCCCCCTGCGGCGGGTCCAAGCTACTGCCTGCAGCTGTCCTCCACTCCATCAAGATCGCAGCCTGTCCAATTTTCACACCAGCCCTGCATGCGGCATACAAAATTTTATAATGTAAGTGAATATGGAAGAAATTATTGTTGTTCTTTACTTATACTAACCTGGTGCCTTTTCTGCTGTCTTCTTTGCTCTTGAGGGATTCCCATACCCTGTTGAGGAGCTGCCGGTGACTGTGTGTGTTTTCCTTGCCTATCTGTGACGCTGTCCATCTGGCCATCCGGCCATTCCACCTCCATTGTTCTTCAGCCCTGCATGGACTTTATGGGTGACACAGTGGTGTAGTGGTTAGCACTCTTGCCTAGCAGTAAAAAGAGTCACTGGTTCGAATCCACAACCATGACACTACCTACCTGGAGTTTGCATGTTCTCCCTGTACCTGTGTGGGTTTCCTCTGGGTACTCTGGTTTCCTCCCACACTACAAAGACATGCTGGTAGGTTAATTGGCTTCTGTCTAAATTGCCCCTAGTATATGAATGTGAGTTAGGGACCTTAGATTGTAAGCTCCTTGAGGGTAGGGACTGATGTGAATGTACAATATATATGTAAAGTGCAGTGTAAGTTGATGGTGCTATATAAGTACCCTAAATAATAATAATGGACTTCTTCATTATCTAATCCAATCTTCTGTCAGTGACGCACTCACTCACGTGTCATTAGTTTGTTTATTGTTTAAAGATTTCCTAGAACACTTGCCAGCCTGCAAACAACAAAACAAATTTACCCTTTCTAAAAATTCATGTTAAAAATAGGGGTTTGTTTGCACACAATTGCAAACATGGATAGGTTAAGGCCGTGTTTGTCTGGAGGGAGCCCATCTCTCCTTATAAGCACAAGGATGCACGGAACACCCAGCAAGAGCACAATGGCAGCTGAAGGCATGCAGTGCGCCCCAGTATCAAATTCAACCAACTGTACCAAAAAGTGGCCACCACCTCAACCTTTACCACTTGCGGAACGCTCACCGTAGATATACTGCGGAAGGGCTGATCTTCACCAGATTACTTAGTACATGATCTGACACTTCCTGGTCTGGGGCATGCGCCACTGGCGACCTGCTGTGATCACATACAGCGGGAGCCCAGCAGAAGGTACCGCATCCTCCATGTCCGCCAGCACCCACCGATTACACAGTACACAGGCAGAACGGCGATTTGCCTATGTAAACAAGGCAGATTGTTGTTCTGTCAGAAGGAAAGGCATTGGTCCTGTGTTTCTGCAAAGCATGAACACTGATCTTTGCCTTCCCCCAGTCAAATCACCTCCCACACAATAAGCACAAGCTAGGCTCACAGTTAACCCTTTCATTTCCCCTGTTGTTAACCCCTTTCCAGCCAGTGTCATTAGTAAATTAACAGTGCATGTTTTTTCGCACTGATCACTGTATTAGTGTCACCGGTCAACAAAAAGTGTCAGTTAGGTGTCCACCGCAATATCGTAGTCCCGCTATAAGTCACTAATCGCTGCCATTCCTACTAAAAAATTAAATAAAAAACAAATAAATATAACACATAGCTTTTAGACGCTATAACTTTTGCACAAACCAATCAATATACACTTATTGAGATTTTTTTTTTTTTTACAAGAAGTATGTAGCAGAATACATATTGGCCTAAAATGATGAAAAAATGTGATGTTTTACATTTTTTTATTGATTATGTTTTATAGCAAAAAGTTAAAAAATATTTTTTTTTTCCAAAATTGTCGGTCTTTTTTTGTTTATAGCACAAAAAATAAAAACCTCTGAGGTGATCAAATACCACCAAAAGAAAGCTCTATTTGTGGGAAAAAGGACATTTTTATTTGGGTACAGCATCGCATTAAAGTAATGTAGTGTCGCATTGCAAAAAACGGCCTGGTCACAAAGAGGGGTAAATCTTTTGGAGGTCAAGTGGTAAAAGCTTCCCCTTCCTGACCCTTAAACAATTACATCCAAACCTGAGAAAAAAATTACGAATTTTGCACTGTACCAGTCCTTAGATTTGGGGGCTGAAATAGTTTTAAATCAAGATTTTTTTCCCCTTTATTTTGATCTGGTGATCCTTTAGTGCAGGGCTAGTTTCTTATCATAATGAATGCTCCAAGTAGAACTATCCCAACAAATTGTCAACCAGAATGTGACACAAATTCTCTAAATAGAACCATCCCAGGACACACTGCCAACCAGATGCGGGAGTCCTGCAAAAGTGTATTTTTTTTTTATAAAAGTCAGCAGCTACAAACACTGCAGCTGCTGACTTTTAAAATAAGGACACTCACCTGTCCCAGGGTCCAGTGATGTCGGCACCTGAGGTCGAACCGTCCCTCGGGCCTTGTGGCTTCACTTTCCGGTTCCCTTCTGCTCATGCACGAGTCACGCAGCACAATCCGAATGGTCCCTACTGTCTCTGGGACCCGTGTGTGTCCCAGCAGACAGCACGGTGGGAACGGAAGAGGCATAGACTCCCATAGGAGTCTATGCCCGGAAGTGGATGCAGATACTTGTCCTAGCCCTTGTACACGCGGTCGGAAAATCCGATGGAAAATGTCCGCTCGGACCGTGTTGTCGGATAATCCGACCGTGTGTTGACTCCATCAGACTGTTTCCGTCAGAATGTCCGACCAACAAAGTTTGAGAGCTGGATATAACATTTTCCGATAACATGATCCGATCGGACCTTGTCTGATCGTTTGTAGAGAAATCTGATCGAACAAAGTGCCACGCATGCTCAGATGAAATTACGAGACCAAAGCTATTGGCTACAAGCCTGAATGTAGTCCCGTCGTAACGAATGAACGTCATCACGTTCTGAATGATCGGATTTCCCGACAACTTTGTCCTACCGTGTGTATGCAACACCAGTTTCGGACAAAATCCGTCGGAAAAAATCTGACGGATTTTGTTGTTGGAATGTCCGACCGCGTGTACAAGGGCTAAGACAGGTATCTGCACCCCCCTCCCCGCTGAAAGGTGCCAAATGTGACACCGGAGGGTTCCAAAAAGCGGAGGTTTAATTTTTGTGTGAACCTCAGCTTTAAGCCTCTTACACATGATCAGATTTTCCGCAGACAAAGCCTTGGACTATTGTCCGAAGGGCGTTGGCCAAAAACTTGTCTTGCATACAAACATACGAATGTCTGCCAACAAACATGAATGTAGTGGCGTACTAGATGTACTACGAGCCGGTAAAGAGGAAGTTCAATTGTCAGGCACCACCCTTTTGGATCCTTCTGCTAATGTTGTGTTGGTTGAAGTTTGAGTATTGATTTGCGCTTTTAATTTCAAACTTTTCAGTTCGTTTCTGTATGACCGTTCGTCAACCAGCCATGTTGCAGAATCAGAGGAGATAACGTGTTATTTATTATCAGAGGCGGCTCTAGACTTTGTGAGGCCTTAGGCAAAACTTAGGCATGAGGCCCCATTCACTCTACAGTTTGTAGAGGCCAATCTGCTGACAGCCTTAAAGTGGAATTAAACTCTCCTATCCTTTACAGCCAAGGAAGATGCTTCTGTTTGATCTACAAATACCATGGTGCTGCTCCAACAAATACCTGTCAATTCTGAAAAGGGGTCTATTTAAGGTGCCTGCAGGAAAACAGCCTGGTGTAAGACTTAAGCCAGGGCCCTTTCTCAGGCACTTACTGAAAGCCAACCAAAACAAAAAAAAATAAAAAATACAAAAATATTAATACAATACCACAATATATGTGCTAACTATAGTTGAGGCTCATACACAAACCTCCTGGGAGGTTTTAACAGTAGTAAACTTTTTTAAGGTCAGAGACTTTGAAGACAATGATACAGGAGATGGTCACAGACTGTGCGGACAATGATACAGGAGACGGTTTTATTATGGTAATGACAAGTAAACTCTTACCTGGCTAACACGGTAACAAACGTTGGAGCCACAGACAGGGTGCTGACAGACAATCACGCCACAAAGATGCAGGTGATGGTCAGACACTATGCAGACAATGATACAGGAGACGGTCAGACACTGTGCAGACAATGATACAGGAGACTGTCAGACACTGTGCAGACAATGATACAGGAGACGGTCAGACACTGTGCAGACAATGATACAGGAGACGGTCAGACACTGTGGAGACAATGATACAGGAGACGGTCAGAGACTGTGCAGACAATGATACAGGAGACGGTCAGAGACTGTGCAGACAATGATACAGGAGACGGTCAGAGACTGTGTGAGTAAGGAGAAGCGGCACAATGATGATCCCACCCAGTAGCGCCTGGTGCTCAACATTTTTGAAAATAATGAAAAAAACAAAACAAATTGCAGCCTCACTGTACCATCAAATGCAGCCACTGTGCCCCATCAAATGCAGCCTCACTGTGCCCCATCAAATGCAGCCGCCACTGTGCCCCATCAAATGCAGCCGCCACTGTGCCCCATCAAATGCAGCCGCCACTGTGCCCCATCAAATGCAGCCGCCACTGTGCCCCATCAAATGCAGCCGCCACTGTGCGGGGCGGCTATTTTGGTGCCCCTGCAAAGTGCTGCCCTAGGCCTGGGCCTTGTCGGCCTAGGCGAAGACACAGCACTGAGACAAGGTACAGACTATGAGACCGTGAGACAGACAGGGTACTGGGGACAGACCATGAGAGACAGATGGGGTACTGGGGACAGACCGTGAGAGACAGACGGGGTACTGGGGACAGACCGTGAGAGACAGACGGGTTACTGGGGACAGACCGTGAGAGACAGACAGGGTACTGGGGACAGACCATGAGAGACAGACAGGGTACTGGGGACAGACCGTGAGAGACAGACAGGGTACTGGGGACAGACCGTGAGAGACAGACGGGGTACTGGGGACAGACCGTGAGAGACAGACGGGGTACTGGGGACAGACCGTGAGAGACAGACGAGGTACTGGGGACAGACCGTGAGAGACAGACAGGGTACTGGGGACAGACCGTGAGAGACAGACAGGGTACTGGGGACAGACCGTGAGAGACAGACAGGGTACTGGGGACAGACCGTGAGAGACAGACGGGGTACTGGGGACAGACCGTGAGAGACAGACGGGGTACTGGGGACAGACCGTGAGAGACAGACGGGGTACTGGGGACAGACCGTGAGAGACAGACGGGGTACTGGGGACAGACCGTGAGAGACAGACGGGGTACTGGGGACAGACCGTGAGAGACAGACAGGGTACTGGGGACAGACCGTGAGAGACAGACGGGGTACTGGGGACAGACCGTGAGAGACAGACAGGGTACTGGGGACAGACCGTGAGAGACAGACAGGGTACTGGGGACAGACCGCGAGAGACAGACGGGGTACTGGGGACAGACCGTGAGAGACAGACAGGGTACTGAGGACAGACCGTGAGAGACAGACAGGGTACTGGGGACAGACCGTGAGAGACAGACAGGGTACTGGGGACTGACCGTGAGACAGACAGGTTACTGGGGACAGACCGTGAGATAGACAGGGTACTGGGGGCAGACCGTGAGACAGACAGGGTACTGGGGGCAGACCGTGAGACAGACAGGGTACTGGGGGCAGACCGTGAGACAGACAGGGTACTGGGGGCAGACCGTGAGAGACAGACAGGGTACTGGGGGCAGACCGTGAGAGACAGATAGGGTACTGGGGGCAGACCGTGAGAGACAGATAGGGTACTGGGGGCAGACCGTGAGAGACAGACAGGGTACTGGGGGTAGACCGTGAGAGACAGACAGGGTACTGGGGGTAGACCGTGAGAGACAGACAGGGTACTGGGGGCAGACCGTGAGAGACAGACAGGGTACTGGGGGCAGACCGTGAGAGACAGACAGGGTACTGGGGACAGACCGTGAGAGACAGACAGGGTACTGGGGACAGACCGTGAGAGACAGACAGGGTACTGGGGACAGACCGTGAGAGACAGACAGGGTACTGGGGACAGACCGTGAGAGACAGACAGGGTACTGGGGACAGACCGTGAGAGACAGACAGGGTACTGGGGACAGACCGTGAGAAACAGACAGGGTACTGGGGACAGACCGTGAGAGACAGACAGGGTACTGGGGACAGACCGTGAGAGACAGACAGGGTACTGGGGACAGACCGTGAGAGACAGACAGGGTACTGGGGACAGACCGTGAGAGACAGACAGGGTACTGAGGACAGACCATGAGAGACAGACAGGGTACTGGGGACAGACCGTGAGACAGACAGGGTACTGGGGACTGACCGTGAGACAGACAGGTTACTGGGGACAGACCGTGAGATAGACAGGGTACTGGGGGCAGACCGTGAGACAGACAGGGTACTGGGGGCAGACCGTGAGAGACAGACAGGGTACTGGGGGCAGACCGTGAGAGACAGACAGGGTACTGGGGGCAGACCGTGAGAGACAGACAGGGTACTGGGGGCAGACCGTGAGAGACAGATAGGGTACTGGGGGCAGACCGTGAGAGACAGATAGGGTACTGGGGGCAGACCGTGAGAGACAGACAGGGTACTGGGGGTAGACCGTGAGAGACAGACAGGGTACTGGGGGCAGACCGTGAGAGACAGACAGGGTACTGGGGGCAGACCGTGAGAGACAGACAGGGTACTGGGGGCAGACCGTGAGAGACAGACAGGGTACTGGGGGCAGACCGTGAGAGACAGACAGGGTACTGGGGGCAGACCATGAGACAGACAGGGTACTAGGGGCAGGCAGTGAGACAGACAGGGTACTGGGCGCAGACAGTGAGAGATAGACAGGGTACTGGGGGCAGACTGTGAGACAGACAGGGTACTAGGGGCAGACAGTGAGACAGACAGGGTACTGGGGACAGACAGTGAGACAGACAGGGTACTGGGGACAGACCGTGAGACAGACAGGGTACTGGGGACAGACCGTGAGACAGACAGGGTACTGGGGACAGACCATGAGACAGACAGGGTACTGGGGGCAGACAGTGAGACAGACAGGGTACTAGGTGCAGACAGTGAGACAGACAGGGTACTGGGGGCAGACAGTGAGACAGACAGGGTACTAGGGGCAGACAGTCAGGGTACTGGGGGCAGACAGTGAGACAGACAGGGTACTGGGGGCAGACAGTGAGACAGGCAGGGTACTGGGGGCAGACAGTGAGACAGGCAGGGTACTGGGGGCAGACAGTGAGACAGGCAGGGTACTGGGGGCAGACAGTGAGACAGGCAGGGTACCGGGGGCAGACAGTGAGACAGGCAGGGTACCGGGGGCAGACAGTGAGACAGGCAGGGTACCGGGGGCAGACAGTGAGACAGGCAGGGTACTGGGGGCAGACAGTGAGACAGGCAGGGTACTGGGGGCAGACAGTGAGACAGGCAGGGTACTGGGGGCAGACTGTGAGACAGAGACAGACCATGAGACTGTGACAGTCAGGGTACTGGCCATGAGACCATAGCAAGACCAGTTACTGTATTATGTACAGACAGCTGACAGCATGATGATGTATGTACTGTACCTGCTCCTCAGTCTTCTACACTACTAAAGGCAGCATAGGAACGAAGCCGGTGACAGGTGATGTTGTCTTTGCGCTCCCTGGCCTCATGCAGTGCAATCTGGGAGTTGTAGTCTCTGCACAGCACAGGCACCAGAGGCCGAAGTCTCTTGTCTGTGCTGTGAAGAACTACAACTCCCGCCATGCACTGGGGCCGACGACTGGGGAAAGGCTAGGAGGACAGCGCCGCAGCGGTGGAGCCTGATATTGGATGCAGCCTGACTGAGCCGAGATGATTGATGTCATCTAACTCGTCCGCGGTGGCGGAGGCTCATCAGCTCAGACAGGCGGCGCGGCGTCTATGTGCAGCACCCGCCCGCTCGCTCACCCCGCAACACACACTGACCGTTCCACTCCCGAGTCCGCACACTGTTTCCTGTCAGGCAAATTAGGCGGCCGCGGCCCGCGAGGCCCTTCTGAGGGCGAGGCCTAAGGCTATCGCCTAATTTGCCTAATTAAAGAGCCGCCTCTGTTTATTATTGGCCTTGGAGTTATTGCTTTGACCCAAGTTCAGTCCAGGAACAGGAGTAGGAGGATTTATTGGACCAAGAATTGGTTGCTTTATTAATTGTGACCATTGTGACCGTTGCTTTATTAATTATGTCATATGCCCCCTGCTTTCACCAATTCTTGGCATTGTTGATCCCCTATATTAAGAAGCAGGACACATGCATTAGGCTTTTATTAAATTTTTTAGCTGAGTAATGATTTGATTTGGTATATTTTCTATATTTTTAGATGCATAGAATGCACCTTTTGGTTAAGTTCTATTGGCAGATAGCATGTCTAATTGTATTTGTTTTCTTTTTTTACTGCACAATAAAAAAAATTGGAAAATAATACTTGGCTATGTGTTTTACTTCAAATGACAGTTTGGGAGTAGGCAATAACATTTAAAAAAATACAATGTAAAATTAACAAGGGACACCAACATAGTTGTATCCTTGACCTTAAAAACAACGGGATAACGTTGTTGTGGTAACTTGGCCAAAAAAAAACCCATAATAATATTATTCTTGATATCACTAGAAAATAAAAGCCTTTTAAAATACGTTTGGCAGAACTCCATCAGATCAGTATCATCAGCAAAGCAGCTTCATTATTATCCCATTAAAGAGCAAAAGAATGTGCGCTACATTTCGAAATTTCATAAGCTTACAAGACCAACCGCTTCTGGCTCGTCCTTGCTTCCGAGCATGCGTGTTTGTACTTTTCACTTTTGTCCGATGGACTTGTGTACACACGTTCGGGAAATCCGACAACAGACCGCTGTCCATGGAAAATTTATAAGCCTTCCATCCAACATTTGTCCACAGAAAGTTGGCCAACAATTGTCTGATGGAGCATACACACGGTTGGATTTTCCGCCATCAGCCTGTCATCACACAATTCCCGTTGGAAAATCCGATCGTGTGTATGAGGTTTTAGGCTGGCCAAAAAATTTACAATTCTCTTGTACAATTTTCCTAGATTTACCAAAACCATATAATATGAAGTTTAAACCCAAACAGTTTCAATTTGTATGCAGTCAGGCCCTTATACTAGATAGCTGAAGCTAAACACTTTTTCATATGACAAGGTATCCCAAGCTGATAACCAGCATAATATTCAGCAGAATTAAATTGGGATTTAGTAGATACCAAATATGATATAATGTAGATCTAATTCATGCCTCTCTTAGAAGGTCCAATGTGTCTTATTAGCTTTCCGGACCTTGTAAATTATTCTTGTTTGGTGTTTAGCTGATTACTATTTTCATATATATTATGTGTCTACCTTTTAGCCCTTGTACACACGGTCGGAGATTCCAACAACCAAATCCGTCGGATTTTGTCCATCGGATTTTGTCCGACGGATTTTGTCCGACGGATTTTGTCCGAAACTGTTGCATACACACGGTTGGACAAAGTTGTCGGAAAATCCGACGTGATGACGTTATTTCGTTACAACGGGACTACGTTCAGGCTAGTAGCCAATAGCTTTGGTGTAGGAATTTGATCTGAGCATGCGTGGCCCTTTGTCTGATCGGAATTCTCTACACATGATCGGAGTATGTCCGATCGGAGCATTTTGTCTGAAAATTTTACCAACAAGTTGGAAAACTTACTCAGACGGAAACAGTCCGATGTAGACCACACACAGTCGGAATATCTGACAAAACGGTCCGATCGGACACATTCCGTCGGAATCTCCGACCGTGTGTACAAGGGCTAAGAGAGGTAGCTCCATTACAGTACGGAGAATGTAGGAAACCTACAGTAACTTAAAGCGGAGGTCCACCCTAAAGTGGACCTTCCGCTCATCGGAACCCTCCCTCCCTCCCTCCGGCGCCACAATTGGCACCTTTCAGGGGGGAGGGGGTGCAGGTACCTGTACAGTACAGGTATCTGCACCCACTTCCGGGATAGCTCTCTGCGGAAAGGGGCATAGATTACGCCCCTTTCCGAAAGTCCCCCGCTGCCTGCTGGGAAACACACAGATCCCAGAGACAGCGGGTCCATCCTTATTGCGCAGCGCGACACGCGCATGTGCAGTAGGGAACCAGGAAATGAAGCCGAAAGGCTCCACTTCCTGATTCCCCTTGCCCAAGATGGAGGCGGCAGCACCCGAGAGACGATCGAGAGATAGGCTTCGGGTGCCGACATCGCGGGCGCTCTGGACAGGTAAGTGTCACTATTTTAAAAGTCAGCAGCTGCAGTATTTGTAGCTGCTGGCTTTTAAAAAAAAAAAAAAAACGCGGAGTCCCGGTGGACTCCCGCTTTAAACATCAGGTGTTTGTTTGTTCTAAAACAAACTGAACTTATGGGGCGTTCACGGAAAATTTGAGTGCCACGGAACGCCCCATAATGCACTGTGAGATTGCAGTGCATTGCTGTATGATGATTGGCCAAAGTATGCACCTGACATGCATGTTTTGGCCCATCACAGCACGCTCTGCTGAGAGAGCCATAATTGGCCAAAGGCATGGTGCCTTTGGGCAATCATGGCTCAGGGGGACTAAGTCCATGCCCCACACTATATAAGGCTGCTTGCAGAGCGGACGTGACAGAGAGATAGCTTGAGTTAGATTAAAACAGGCAGGTTATACAGTCAGTGGCAGTGTATTGTATTTGATATAAATATACATTCAGTCTGGTATATATATATATATATATATATATATATATATATATATATATATATATATATATATACTCTGCATTTAGCATAGACTATATGTATTCAGTGTTTATTTGATACTGGTCAGTGCAGGGAGTGTATTAACCACTTGACCACTGGGCACTTAAACACCCTTAATAACCAGACCAATTTTCAGCTTTCAGTGCTTTCACATTTTGAATGACAATTACTCAGTCATGCAACACTGGACCTATATGACATTTTTGTCCTTTTTTTCCACACAAATAGAGCTTTCTTTTGGTGGTATTTAATCACCGCTCGTTTTTTTATTTTTTGTGCTATAAAAGAAAAAAGACCGAAAATTCTGTAAAAAAATGAATTTTTCTTCGTTTCTGTTATAAAATTTAGCAGATTAGTAATTTTTCTTCATAAATTTTCTCCAAAATTTATACTACTACATATCTTTGGTAAAAATAAGTACAAATTGGTGGATATTATTTGATCTTTGTGAAAGTTATAGAGTCCACAAGCTATGGTGCCAATATCTGAAAATTGATCACACCTGAAGTACTGACGGCCTATTTAAATTCTTGAGACCCTAACATGCCAGAAAAGTACAAATACCCCCCAAATGACCCCTTTTTGGAAAGAAGACATTCCAAGGTATTTAGTAAGAAGCATAATGAGTTTTTTGAAGTTGTCATTTTTTCCCACAATTCTTTGCAATATCAAGATTTTTTTACTTTTTTTTTTTTTCACAAAATTGCCATATTATCAGTTTATTTCTCACACACAGCATATGCATACCACAAATTACACCCCAAAACACATTCTGCTATTACTCCCGAGTACGGCAATACCACATGTGTGAGACTTTTACACAGTGGGCCTCTGTATGTGGCCACAACATGCAGGGAACGCCATCAGGCGTTCTGAAGCACCCAGGACAATTCTGACATTTCTCTCCTACATGTAAAAATCATTTATTTGCTAGAAAATTACATAGAATCCCAAAACATTATATGTTTTTTTAGCAAACAACCTGGAGAATACAATGGTGGTCGTTGCAACTTTTTATCTCGCACGGTATTTGCGCAGCAATTTTTCGAATGCTTTTTTTTTGGAAAAAAAAACTGTTTTGTGCTTAAAAAAAAAACACAGTAAAGTTAGCCCAATTTTTGCATAATGTGAAAGGTGAAGTTATGCCGAGTAAATAGATACCTAACATGTCACTCTTCAAAATTGCACACGCTCGTGGAATGGCGCCAAACTTTGCTACTTAAAAATCCCCATAGGCGACGCTTTAAATTTTTTTACTGGTTACATGTTTTGAGTTACAGAGGAGGTCTAGGGCTAGAATTATTTCTCTCGCTCTAACGTTCGCAGCGATACCTCACATGTGTGGTTTGAACACTGTTTTCATATGTGGGCGGGACTTACATATGTGTTCGCTTCTGCATGCGAGCACATGGGGACAGGGGCGCTTTAAAATTTTATTTTATTTTTTATTGTTGATTTTACTTTATTTATTTTAGTTTGACATTTTTTTCCCCAAAAATAATTTTTTTGATCTTTTATTTTATCTTTTATTCCTATTACAAGGAATGTAAACATCCCTTGTAATAGGAATATGGCATGACAGGTCCTCTTTACAGTGAGATGTGGGGTCAATAAGACCCCACATCTCACCTCTAGGCTGGGAAGCCTGAAATAAAAAAAAAAATATTCTGGCTTTGATCGAGTTGGTAGAAGCACCGGAGGGCTGCGGGAGGGGATGTCTATGGCTGGGTATTGTAGGGTATCTCCAAGTATGGCTGGGTATCTCCGAGTATGGCTGGGTATCTCCGGGTATGGCTGGGTATCTCTGGGTATGGCAATTGATGGTAAGGTATTGCAGAGTATTGGCTGGAATTGTATTGCAGAGTATTAGCAGGTACTGCAGAGTATTGGCGGGTACTTCAGAGTATTGGCGGGTATTGCAGAGTATTGGCGGGTATTGCAGAGTATTAGCTGGTATTGCAGAGTATTGGTGGGTATTTCAGAGTATTAGCAGGTATTGCAGAGTATTAGCTGGTATTGCAGAGTATTAGCGGGTATTGCAGAGTATTGGCGGGTATTGCAGAGTATTGGCGGGTATTGCAGAGTATTGGCTGGTATTGCAGAGTATTGGCGGGTATTGCAGAGAATTAGCTGGTATTGCAGAGTATTGGCGGGTATTGCAGAGTATTGGCGGGTATTGTAGAGTATTGGTGGGCATTGCAGAGTATTAGCTGGCATTGCAGAGTATTGGCAGGGAATTGAGGGGTTAAAACTGCAGATGCAGCCCACAGCGCTGCTGACACCGATCTCTTCCCCCTCCGCTGTACCGATCGGTACAGAGAGGGGGAGGGAGGAACTGGCGTCATAACATGACGCCGGTTTGTTTACAAGTGATCACTCCGTCATTTGATGGAGCGATCACGTGGTAAACGGCCGTGATGAGCGGCCGTTTACCGTGATCTGTGATGCGCCGGGTCCTGTGGACCCCGCGGTCTCAGATGCTCTCGAGTGCATTCCCCAGGGGGCGCACGAGAGCGGAATTCTGGGAGGACGTCATATGACGCCCTCCCAGAGTTAAACAACTGCCCTGTAGCCGTCATTCGGCTATGGGCCGGTTGTTAAGTGGTTAATATATATATACATATATATATATATGTATATCTATATATATATACAGTATCTCACAAATGTGAGTACACCCCTCTGGATATGGCGCTGAGCATGTGCACTCAAATTCTTTGGTCGACCATGGTGAGGCCTGTTCTGAGTGGAACCTGTCCTGTTAAACCGCTGTTTGGTCTCAGCTGCCGTGCTGCAGCTCAGTTTCAGGATCTTGTCAATCTTCTTATAGCCTAGGCCATCTTTACGTAGAGCAACAATTCTTTTTTTCAGATCCTCAGAGAGTTCTTTGCCATGAGGTGCCATGTTGAACTTCCAGTGACCAGTATGAGAGAGAGAAAGCGATAACACCAAATTTAACCCATTCACACCTAAGACCTTATAACACTAACGAGAAAATGTCTGACTGGACCCAATTTGAACATTTTCACTTAGGGGTGTACTCACTTTTGTTGCTAGCAGTTTAGACATTAATGGTTGTGTGTTGAGATATTTTGAGGGGAGACAGAAAATTTACACTGATATACAAGCTGTACACTTACTACTTTACATTGTAGCAAAGTGTCATTTCAGTGTTGTCGCATGAAAAAATATAATATAATACATTCACAAAAATGTGAGGGGTGTACTCACTTTTGTGATATACTGTGTATATATATATATATATATATATATATGTAGTGGCCATAACCCTCGTTAGGGCGGCCTTGACTTTTAGGCTTACCGGTTACCTCCACTTGGCTTATTTTTCCACCTCTAGTGGTTCCCAGGGTTAGTACCCAACAACTTTGGATGCTGACACCATAAAAGTCCTTTAGAAAGGTTTTTATTTGCAGGGGTAACATCCAACAAACACAGTCTCGTATGGGAACAGAGGGCAAGGGTCTTTGACCTTGAATAAAGCTTTCAACCGAAAATGAACAGGAATCCTTTCCTCAGTACCTGGAACATTCTCTGTCTCCTTGGTAGTACTGGAAAAGGGTGGATTCGTTAGTGTCCTTGACAACCCAGCAACCAGGCACTTCTTGGGATGCCAGCTTGTTGGCCCTCCTCCGAAAAGTCCACCCCTGATTGCTTACACGGGCTGCGGTGCCCCTCCAAGTTGAGAGCACACCCGGACGCCTTGAATCCTCCTTCAGTTACTGCGCCTCAGACCAGCCGGTTCCGAGACTCGGGAACAGATTGATCTTTACCCCAGACCATGTGGGTCTAATGGGGCTAGTCACACCGACCATGTTGCGGGGCGGCTCATACTCCCATTAACGGGACCCCACGCGGGTGCTACCCCGGTTCAGCTCCAGGAACAGACAGCTATCGCCTCATGAACGAACCTTGAACATGTGACTTCAACATCTTAAGTACCCTTCCCTAGACTCCTCAGCGGGGCCAGACGCACACACTGATTGGCTCCGGGAAATGCTGATACCTAAAACGTCCAATCAGGCCTGGTTTTGGGCCTGTCATGTGCACCTAACTGTACGCATGACCAGGCAGAACTCTAATACAGCCCAGCCAAACTGATGCCAAAGTTAAACCTACATAATCAGCCCTCAGAACACCTTTACTGTTCTGAGGAAAAAACTAAATTTGTACACGGCAGACACCTTGTCCAAAGTGTCGCTACACATCCCCCCCCCCCCCCCCCCCGTCATTTAGACAATGTCCCCATAGTCTAGGCAACAACCAGGGCAAAAATCCTATCCTATTTTCTAAAAAAAAAAAAAATGAAAAAACCTGATGCGGTGCCTCGATTTCTTTTTTTTTTAAATGGGTATTGGGAAAGGGAAGAAAAGGAAACACATTTAAAACATTAAGCACAACAACACATTTAAATGCTGAACATGTACCACCCAGCTAAACTGACTAACCCACCCAATCTCCGATGAGCCTGACAGTCGATCTCGGTGCATCCTGAAAAAGAAAAACACAACATACAAAGCAATACTGTACACTATACATTTTGTTTTAAAGAGTGAAATTCCACTGCTGCTTCAATGAAATTTCCTTCTTTGAAGACACATCAAATTGTTTTTCCCTAGCATGTTCTAATGACTATGAAAGAAAGATTCTGCTATTTCTATTCCTTTCCTGCCGACTCACGCCACCTAGTAGTCAGATCGGGCAAAACAAGGTCTTTTCCTTGTGCATCCACAGTAGTGATAAAGTATATAGCACTTTCTTTATCCGGTCTGCATATCACAACTTTGTCACAATAGATATGCCAACCATAGCTCCAATGCAATAGACATCCCTGGAATCGGTCATAAAGCTCCGGTGAAAAGGCCTTTTCCCGGAGCGGCTTTGGCACTTTCAAGTAGCTCCAAACATTGTCCTCGTACCAAGCCTCACGGCTCTCTTCAATAACAGTCATAATGTCTCTTGGAACATAGGGAAACTCCAACCTATACTCGTTAGCTACTCTCTTATGAAGAAGCCTCTGTGACCTTGCAAGTCTCGGTAATGCACAGGCGCTTCCGTCCCCAGGCGGTATGCAGGAGTTTCGGGACCGCTGCACCAACGTGGCAGAATCCCTTTTCAGTGTGAGCAAATTCACGGGTTTAGGAAAAGTCACATTTACCGTGGTGGGATTTTCGCACTCGTCATTCCATCCCCTGAGATTAGATCCAGCCAATCCGAAACATCTGCACAAGTGGCGGCTACATCATCCCCTCCAGCCCATAACAACTCCTCTGACAATACCCCCAGAATATCCTCATCTTCCATATCCAACAGGGTCTCTAGCTCTGAATCTCTGTATTCCTCTGCCGGTAAATAGTTAGCCAAGGGTGTACTCATGGTCAGACTCTTTTCCGAAGCAATCCTCTTCCGCCGATTGGATCCAGCCGGACTTGGTGGCGGAGCTTTCTGTTGCCTCCGGAAAGACTTTGTACGCCTCACTTTCTCTAGTGAAGGCATAGTGATCTCTGTAATGGTGGTAGAAATAGTGTCCATCTGCTCCAAAGTGGTCTCCTCAGCAGTCTCAGTAACAGACGTAGCAGCATCTCTCTCTGAGATGTCAGCAGTGACAGGTGTCACCGCGGTGGAAGGCTTTTCCCAAGGGGGCGAAAATGGCCGGCTCCTCGGTTATCGTGCCCGTGGCCCAGTCCATGCAGTAGGCCCTTGGTGGCACAACTAACTGCTCCACTTTGAAAGCGTACTCTGCACACATTCTGCACCTGGAAAACGTCAGAGGGTTGGCGACCAAACCGTTGCACTTCCTGCACAAGATACCCAGGCCTTTGATGTCTCCAGTAGTGTAGAGTATGAACCGCCCCTGCGGCAGCAAGCAAATTCCTGTGAACACGGAACCAGGTGGCTATACTCCTGCGGGACCCCTTCCAAGAGGCATCCTGGGTCTTGGCACAGGCCGCACACCTGGAACACGGTACATCCTGAAAATTTTTTCTCTCTCCAAGTTCCGAGAAAAAGTATGGATCCTTCTCTCCTCCTTCCGCAACACACTCTCACGCGGTGCCTCATGCGGAGAAAAGATCCGCACAGACTCCTCCCACTGGGCACTGGCTCCTGTGTAATTTTGCGGGCTTTTAGTACAGGCTCCACCCACTCATATGCACCTCAGTGAAAGTGTCTCCAAAATGGCACTGATCTTTATGGTGCAGTTCAAAATACTTCACCCTCTGTTCCAAGGCCCTGCGAGGTAACTGTAAATCCCCCGGACTGCAAGCCCCCACGTGTAGCGGCCATAACCCTCGAAAGGGCTTTTGGGCTTACTGGTTACCTCCGCTTGGCTTGTTCTTCCACGTCTAGGGGTTCCCAGGGTTATTACCCAACAACTTTGGACACTGGCACCATAAAAGTCCTTCAGAAATGTTTTTATTTGCAGGGGTAACATCCAACAAACACAGTCTCGTATGGGAACAGAGGGTAACGGTGAATAAACTCAGGCACCTTGAACTGCTGATCACCAGAAAGTCTCTAATACGACCCAGAGAGTAGCCACTCACAGCTGGGCGCTTTAAGGCTGAACAAATCTCTAGCCAGAGATTATGTATCATGGTTATGCAGTAATCTTCCTGTGTTTGCTTACCTCCCCTCATGTGTTCAGACTAAGAGGCCAGCTACTTCCACCTGGTGGTTTTTATAACCTCTCCTCTAAGCATGGCTCCACCCCAGGCCCTATCAGGAAACCCTATATTAACCTGTGCACTGCAAGCCATCGGGGCTGATCAACCATTGTATATTCATTGTGTGTTTGGCTTCCTGGTTCCTGCTTGCCGTGTGCTCTATGTTTGACTCTGTTACCGACCTCGGCGTGTTCTCAACGATTCCTGTTTGCTTGTGACCTTGACCTTTTGCATGTCCCTGACCGTCCCTGTCTGCTTGTGACCCTGAACCTCTGTTGTGTACTCTGTTGTTCCTGTCTGCTAGTTGCCCTGACCTCTAACGTATCCCCTTACTATCCTTGTCGTTCTAGCCTGCTGCTTCCTTCTCCTGTAGTCTACTGTGAGCGTGAGCTGTGAGACCCTAGGGGCCGCGACCTAGAGCCAGACTGCAGCAAAGTCCATCCTCAGCACTGGAGGCTCTGGAGAACACCCGCTGGCTCTTAGACTCCGCGCCCTGGGGAATCTATGCTCCAGCTCCCATTGGGATCTGTGTTAGTGATCCTGTAGACCTGTGCCCTGAATCTCCCTGGGTACAATCCGCAGCAGTCAGTCCTAAGGTCCACTACCTAGCGGTGCACTTCTGACTCCTACGGAGTGCATCTGTCACCTGGTCTCAGGTGACCTGACATTATGGCAGTCTGCAATTTAAACCAGAATTTACAAAGTCTTTGACCTTGAATAAAGCTTTCAACCGAAAATGAACAGGAACCCTTTCCTCAGTACCTGGAACATTCTCTGTCTCCTTGGTAGTACTGGAAAAGTGTGTATTCGTTAGTGTCCTTGACAATCCAGCAACCAGGCACTTCTTGTGGTGGCAGCTTGTTGGCCCTCCTCCGAAGAGTCCTCCCCCGATCGCTTACACGGGCTGTGGTGCCCCTCCAAGTTGAGAGCACACCCGGATGCAGGGAACAGATGGATCCTTACCCCAGACCATGCGGGTCTAATGGGGCTAGTCACATCGAACATGTTGCGAGGAGGCACATACTCCCATGAACGGGATCCCTCGCAGGTGCTACCCCGGTCCAGCTCCAGGAACAGGCAGCTATCACCTCACGAACGAACCTTGAACATGTGACTTCAACATCTTAAGTACCCTTCCCCAGACTCCTCAGCGGGGCCAGACGCACCCACTAATTGGCTCCGGGAAACGCTGATACCAAAAACGTCCAACCAGGCCTGGTTCTGGGCCTGTCATGTGCACCTAACTGTACGCATGACCAGGCAGAACTCTAACATAGCCCGGCCAAACTGATGCCAAAGTTAAACCTACATAATCAGCCCTCAGAACCCCTTTACTGTTCTGAGGAAAAAACGAAATTTGTACATGACAGACACCTTGTCCAAAGTGTCGCCACTACATATATATATCTATATATATATATATATATATATATATATATATACATATAATAATTTTTTTTTTTTTTTGGGGGGGGGGGCGGTTAGATATGCACTAATAAGATGCTTTACAATATGCTGATCTGTTTTATAGCAAAACATTACTGTATATGCATATAAGTATATGCATCCATTCTAACTCCAATTGTTGAAATATAATTTTTAATTGGCTGTTATAATTTAGTGCAATTTGCATCGCAATAAATCTTTCTATTGCTTGGAATAAGACTTTATCCCTTAACACAGATTTTAAAATAGCAGTTCTTTTTTTATTTATTTTTTGTTTTTTTGCTTCTCCGCAGGTTAAAACCTGAACTATGCTACAGTATATATTGAATTATATTGCTGGCTGATGGGGTTTGTTAAACTCTCGGCTCTTTGTTGTAAACTTCGCTTTTTACCCTTTTATGATTTTCCAGTTTTAGGGCCCCATTTCCAGCACACTTTTATATTTTGTCATCCTTTTTGGTAATATGTTTATGCATTCTGATCCAGGAACGGTTTTCAGAAAATTAAACACTGTGACCAGTTTATGGCTCGAGCATAAAAATGGTTCATTATCTTAATAAAAATAGCTTTTATTATGAATATGCTTGGTTTAAAAATATTATTGGGTATTCCTCATTTATGTGTACTAAAAGCTATTTTATTAGCCCTAGCGCCTTGGTGTTTGTACTTTTAAAATACTTTATAGGACATCAAAGCTATTGAAAGGGTGTTAACTAATATATTTATTGTTGTATAATTTTAGGGGCATGGATTCACTAATAATAATAATCCCCTCATGTTTTGTTAAAGTAGATTTGTAGTTTGTTATCTTAAAGAGACACTGTCCCTTTGCACATTCAGAGCAATGTAAGAAAGTCTGTAAAGATTCCAGCCCTGATCCTCTAATATTCTCTTCTCCAGCAGATGCCAACTGCTTTTCCCTCTCTCTAGACTGTGACCGGGTATATCGGTACCAGGGGAGGGCTGGCAGCCTTAGGCCTGGGGGGCAAGTCCAGTCAAGTGGTCCATTGAACCACTGAATCAGCTCACCACCCATCTACATCACATTCCCCGTACAGAGAGAATGTTTTTAACACTTTCTTTGGCCACTAGTGGGGGTTAAAAGTGCCCCGCTAGTGCCACTAAAACAATGATAAAGTACCACTAAAACGAGCAGCGCTGTACCACTACCGCCCACATCGCCCCAGTGTGAAAGTACCCTTTGGTATTAGATGTGCAAACAAAAAGGTGAGACCACATCTAATACCTACAGAGAGTAATGGAAATAAGGTGGAGTTCAAAGTGAACTGTGTCATTGCCTGCAGGGATTGGCATTTAGGGGGGTTAAAGCAGGCAGGGATGAAGGGATGCAGGGATGAAATGTAATATCAACTATTCACTGCCTGTCAAATGCCTCTGAAAAGTGACCTGAGCATGGATCACTTTTCAGAGGAGTGGCAGTGGCTGCTGCAAGTGAATACAAGCATTTAGGCTCACACTGGTGTGCTGCGGTTTGGCTGCAACTGGCGAGTGTCACACCCCCTAAGACTTCTTTTAGGTTACTCATTGTTGCTGCATGTTCTGAAAGTGCACCAAACAGGATGTTTAGTGCACTTTCAGAACATGCAGTAAAAATGTGCATCCTCTAAGTCCCAGGGGCAACATGCAGGATGACTGCCAGTACACCAGCATTGCAGCCAAACTGCAGCATGTCAGTGAGAGCCCACATCATACCACCTAGCCCTAGGAGGGCAAGGTACTGGCACAGGCTGCTAGAAAAAAAACTCTTTGGCTGCAGAGAGGAGGAGAGAGGAGGAGCTCACTTACTTGGATGGTCCCAGCCTCCCAGGAGCCTCACTGGATTCCAGCCAACTGCTCAGATTGAGCAGAGAGCAGGTCCAGCCTCTACCAGCCAATGGTGTGGAGTAGGGATGGGCTGGCAGCTCAAGAACTTTGCATGTTGCGGTTTTGAGCTGATGACACAGCAGCCTTTGCCACCGCATATCAGAGCAGCCCAGGGGGCAATTGCATCCCTGCCCCCTGGCCCAGCCCTCCCCTGATCGGTACCCATTGTGACTACGTAAGACTTGGGAAGCCTTATTATTTATGGATTTGTTACAGACTTTTTTTTAGCGCCGACAATTTTCGCGGCATCTTACATACTGTATATTCACATTAGTACCTGCCCTCAAGGAGCTTACAATCTAAGGTACCTATTTCAAAGGCATACACATACTACTGTCAAATTAGACACAAGCAAATGAACCTATCAGCATGCATTTGGTGTGTGGGAGAAAACTGGAGCACCCTGGAGAAACCCAACTTATGCCCCATACATACGGTCGGACATTCTGACAACAAAATCCATTGGATTTTTTCCCATGGATGTTGGCACAAACTTGTCTTGCATACACACGGTCGCACAAAGTTGTCGGAAAATCCAATCCTTCTGACGTAGAACGCGTACGACGGAACTATAAAGAGGGCAGTAGCCAATAGCTTTCGTCTCGTAATTTATTCTGAGCATGCGTGGCACTTTGTCCGTCGGAATTGTCTACACACTATCGGAATTTAAATGATCAGATTTTGTTGTTGGAAAATTTTAGATCCGGCTCTCAAACTAAAGTAAATTCCAACAGAAAAAGTCCAATGGAGCCCACACACGATCGGATTTTCTGACAACACGATCCGATCGCACATTTTTTCGTCTGAAAACATGACCGTGTGTATGGGACATTACAGACATTTTCACTTTGTCCTGAATGGTCAAAGTGACAGTGTTTTTTAACTTCTTGAGATCCGCGCTATAGCCAAATGACGGCTACAGCGCGGACCTGCTTTGCCGGGACGACGTCTATTGACGGCGCGATCTGTGATCAGCGAGATCAGCGAGTCTATGAGACTCGCCTGATCACAGATTGGAGCAAGGGGTCGATCCCGACCCCTTACCACGTGATCAGCTGTCAGCCAATGACAGCTGATCATGTGATCACAACAGAGCCGGTAATCGGCTATTTTTCCTCCTTGCGCTGACATCAGTCCCGATCACGGTGAGCTGAGGACAGCTCATCAGTGCCCACCTGCCCTCTGCCAGTGCCACCTAAAATATTGCAATAAGTGCCACTCATCAGTGCCCATAGTGCCACCCATCAGTGCCCACAGTGCCACCCATCAGTGCCCACATTGCTACCTATCAGTGCCCACAGTGCCACCTATCAGTGCCCACAATATGCCTCGCACACACAGTGCTGAACCTCAGTGCCACATATCCGTGCCCATCAGTGTCATGCACCAGTGCCCATCAGTGCCCATCAGTGACGCCCATCAGTGCCACCTATCAGAGCCACCTATTAGTGCCACCTATCAGTGCCCATCAGTCCCACCTATCAGTGGTACCTATCAGTGCCCATCCGTACCACCCATCCGTACCACCCATCCGTGCCACCCATCCGTGCCACCCACCTGTGCCACCCATCCGTGCCATCTGATCTGTGGCCATCTTTGCCCATCAGTTCTGCCTTGTCTGTGCCCATCAGTACTGCCTTATTTGTGCCTATCGGTGCCACCTTATCTGTGCCTATTAGTGCCGCCTTAACTGTGCCTATCAGTGCCCACCAGCGCCGCCTATCAGTGCCCACCAGCGCCGCCTATCAGTGCCCACCAGCAACGCCTCATCAGCACATTTCAATGAAGGAAGAAAAATGACCTGTTTGCAAAATTTTATAACAAACTATTAAACATGATTTTTTTTTTTTTATCTTTTTTTGTTTGTTTAGCAAAAAATAAAACTCCCAGCTGTAATTAAATACCACCAAAAGAAAGCTCTATTTGTGGGGAAAAAAATGATAAAAATGTCATTTGGGTACAGTGTTGTATGGCAGCGCAATTGTCATTCAAAGTGCATCAGCGCTGAAAGCTGAAAATTGGTCTGGGCAGGAGGGGGGTTTAAGTGCCCAGTAAGCAAGTGGTTAAAGGTACTGCAGAATCTAAGATTGTAGCTGGCCATGTCCTGGTATACCAAACTTTGAGAGATAATAATAAACAGACTTTATCACCTGGATTCACCAAAAGGATCACTATTATCCACATACACTATATTACCATTTCACCACTTCATAATCCTGATACACTATAATACCAATACACCAAAAGTATTGGAACACCTGCCTTTACAAGCACATGAACTTTAATGGCATCCCAGTCTTAGTCCGTAGGGTTCAATATTGAGTTGGCCCACCCTTTGCAGCTAATTTCATGCTTCCAACTTTGGGAACAGTTTGGGGATGGCCCCTTCCTGTTCTAACATGGCTGCGCACCAGTGCGCAAATCAAGGTCCATAAAGACATGGATCAGCAAGTTTGGGTTGGAGGAACTTTCTTGGCCTGCACACAGTCCTGACCTCACCCTGATAGAACACCTTTGGGATGAATTAGAGCAGAAACTGCAAGCCAGGCCTTATCGTCCACCACAGTGCCTGACCTCATAAATGCGCTTCTGGAAGAATGGTCAAACATTCCCATAGACACACTCAGTGGCATCACTAAGGGGTGGCTTTTGGGGGCTATAGCTCAGAGTCTCTTCAGGGGTCCCCAAGGGAGGGGAGGCTCTCTGGGGACCCTGATGTAAGTGGGGATCTCTCTGGGGACCCTGATGCAAGGGGAATGCTCTCTGGGGACCCTGATGTAATTGAGGGGCTCTCTGGGAACCCTGGTGCAAGGGGGAGGCTCTCTGGGGATCCTGATGTAAGGAGGATGCTCTTTGGGGACCCTAATGTAAGGGGGACCTCTCTGGGGATCCTGATGTAAGGGAGTGCTCTCTGGAGACACTGATGTAAGTGGGGGGCTCTCTGGGGATATATACACATACACACACACGTATATTACTGTATATACATGGGTATGCCTGCCCAACTGAATGACTTTCTTTAGTACGCTGCTATGGGCTCTAGTCCCAGATCTTTTGTAGACCTAGCAACGCCCCTACACACTCCTAAACCTTGTGGACGGCCTTCCCAGAAGAGTTGAAACTGTTATAGCTGCAATGGGTGGGCCAGCTCAATATTGAACCCAACGGAGAAAGACTGGAATGCCATTAAAGTTCATGTGTGTGTAAAGGCAGGAGTTCCAATACTTTTGATAATACAGTATATACGGTATGTATTGTGGTGAGTTTAATAAATAATTGGGTCATTTCACTTTTTTCATGCTACAATGCACCTTAAAGTGGTTGTAAACACTTACAAACCACTTTGACCTACAGGTAAGCCTAGATTAAGGCTTACCTGTAGGTCCAAGAAATATCTCCTAAACCTACACGGTTTAGGAGATATTTACCCCGAAGACAGCCACCGCTGTCTACGGCACATGCGTCGTAGACAGTGGCTCCCTGGCGCACTGGGCAGGCTGCAGATCGCAGCGAAATGCTGTGAGTGACGTCATCGCTGCTTCAGCGAATCACAGCGCCGGAGCCGAGAGACCCGGAAGTCACTCTGGGATCCAAGGCAGCGGGGAAGAAGAAGACGGAGGACCGCTTCGGGGGC
Source organism: Lithobates pipiens (assembly GCF_037356315.1). NCBI lineage: Eukaryota > Metazoa > Chordata > Amphibia > Anura > Ranidae > Lithobates > Lithobates pipiens. The sequence continues at coordinate 294,836,257 of NW_027507785.1, forward strand.
TTCGTTCTCAGGTAAGTTATTTATAATGAGCTAGTATGCTATGCATACTAGCTCATTATACCTTTGCCTTGCAGGGTGTGTTTTAATTTTTATTTTTTTTTCCCTTTACTTCCTCTTTAATGTATAGTATGAGCGGTAAGAAAAGGGAAGCCTCTGCTCCTCATTCCTCTCAACCGGCAATGATAGATGGATACCATGGAAGATACCAGGAAGATAAGTATTGAATAAAAATAGATTAATAAAATAATTGTTATACATAATGTGCCTTGTTTATTTACGTACTTTGCTTACCCACATACATGGTGAATTTGTTTTGGGACCCCTAAAGCTAAAAATTTTCCTCACTGTCACAAATTAATTTATGACCATCTTTACATAGTGTATGTCCTCCTTTGAGAGAGGCTCTTACAGTAGCATCACTTACACTGGGGATGGCTGATATAGGAACTCCATCTTCAGTCTATCTCCCTAAAATCCAGTTTACTGACCAAAAGTATGTTGTAGCACTAATT